>NC_091312.1:42742127-42832127 GCF_038502225.1 Cherax quadricarinatus
CGGAATTAACAAACAGAGAACTATATGCCCAAAGATTCCGAACCATATAGTGGTGTGAAAAGAAATTATTAAAAAAAATAAATTCCTGGAGTATACTTGAAGAGGATTTCAGGGGTCAACGCCCCCCGCGGCCCGGTCTGTGGCCAGGCCTCATGAATGAACTAAATACATTAAAGGCCAAGGACTCAAAAGAAAACTTAGCTTATATGCTAATGGAATGCAGAGAACCAGCGCTAACCACTAGGGAGGATCTACACTTCACTAACTAATAGAGCGACAAGTGGCACACTGCAAATATAGCACCAAACTTGAGAGCAGAAAACAAATATAATCTAAACCGATTGATGAATAAGTCTCATATTTAACACTTGGGAATCTTTATTAATGAAACGTTTCGCCAACAAGTGGTTTCTATAAGCCCAATGAAGAGAATAAAAAGCCGAAGACCTTCTCACCTTTTCCACTGTTTATTTTCTGTATTGGAATAATAATTCCAACGTCTGAATAATGAAGACACACAAGTGTTGCTTTTGTGTACCATTAATGTTATAGGCCCTGAAGCACGAACAAGTAACGCTGACAAACATGTATAGAAAGCAAGGCTATAGTTGATAATGAATCAGTTAGCAAATAACGCAGAAAACAAGAATTTCATGACACATACAAGATGGTTTCAGGAAGGAAAAATCCAGCTTAACTAAACCAAGAACACACACTATGATCAGAAAGAAAGGAGTAGTGCTAAGGGACTATATAGTGTAAACATAACACAGGGAAAATGTTACCTCCATGGTTACATACATCGGACTATCCTTCACTCTGGAAAACACAGCAGCAGTAATTGAGAGATAAGAGTACTGATAATAAACGGAAGCCACTGAAGAGGGCTGGTGAAAGGATGAAGAGAAGTAACAAGGGTGCGTTTATGTATTTATCTATATATGTTTGTGCAGAACAACCACCGTATATATGAATGGATATTTTTGTTATTGTTAGTTAACTGGTTGTTGTTGTTCTTATTATTTTTATAATTATCATAAGGAATTATCATGAGGGGAATTACTAGCAGAGTCATTCAATAGATATCAAGACTGTAAATTAGTATATTAACTATTCTCTCTCACACTAAACACAGGTTTGTAACACAAGGATTTCCTCGAGTAAAAATAACTGGATAATAAATGTATAGCACAAGTTGTCGAATTATTAATGTTATTGATAATTGATGCTGGTATAACAGTATTCTTTAAGATGACGGTGTTGCTCTAATATTTTTAAAGATGACTAACCTATTCTAAAGCTTGATTGTTTCAGCTTCAGAATTCTGTTGGATGATTGACACTGTAGCAGCATGGTTAAAGATGACTGATGCAGCTGCTGCAGCATTCTTAAAAGATGATAGCTGGTGCTATGCTCCTCCAGTATTTCGTAAGTTAACTGATGCTGCTGCTGGAGTCCTTGATAATGACTGCATATGTATGCAGTTTCTGGCACGTAGATTGAATTATTCATGCATGCGACATTGTTGCGTTACAAGTCCACATACATACACGGTGCTCTTATAACCGTACGTTCACAGCTAATTATTTACTCGATTACGTACCAGCGTACTCACGGTGTGTGTGTGTGTGTGTGTGTGTGTGTGTGTGTGTGTGTGTGTGTGTGTGTGTGTGTGTGTGGTTGCAGAGATCGAGACACAGCTCCTGGCCCCGCCTCTTCACTGGTCGCTACTAAGTCACTCTTCCTGCTCCATGAGCTTCATCATACCTCTTCTGGATACTGCATGTGGAGAAAATTTCTCCAAGAGGGGGATATCAGCCCCCTCAGCCCTGAGGGGCCCAGCTCTCCCAGAAGAGGCAAGCACCTTCTTTACTTCCCAAGCAATTACAAGCAGATGTTTAACCAGCTTGTACCAGTCATAGGTCATGTGACTCCTTGCAAGATACCAGTTTTGCAAGTAGTGTAGTTTAATTAGAGACAATCAATCTCTTTCCTTAGCAGGACAATTAAGGAAAATCCTGCACCCACTTTATTATCATGTTAAAGATAGGTGTACATTGTTGTCAATGCCCAGACAGCAAGAATCAAGCATTTTGCAGTGCTTCATGGTGGAAGTTTGGCAAGGAAGGGAAATATGCCACGTCAGCTTTTCCTTTATGTGCTGGGGGCAAGCGAATTGCGGCAAGAGGCGTCTTAGCTTAGATTACTTTTAACCCTGCCAAGGGACACACTGATGCCAGGATAATGAACAAATAACACTGATCCGTGCATTTTTGTGCATAAAAGAATCTCAAAGAATACATCAAAACACTTACAGAGAAGTGTGATCAGCTTCTTTAGTGATAAGATTGTGAATAATAAACAATACTTGATGAACACTGTAATAACGAATATTGCAATCCTGATGGAGTAGTGGGACATTCTTCGAAGAAGAGGTCTGCTTCAATGAAGACAACGAATAATCGGGTGCAACTACGGGTCAGCTACAAATACCCAGGAGCGTCAGACATGCATGATAGGGGTATGTCAGCTGCACAGCGGATATCCATTCATGTATTATTTGACGTACCAATACCCGGTGATCAGAGGGCCATCGAGCCCACGCCAGTATGTATCGTCAGTATTCAGTTATTGAAATACTGACACAACATCCCCTAGGTGTAATTATACTTCTGTAACATTTTTTTTCACACAGCCCCTAGGGAGTGCATACGGCAGCTTCTCAAGACATCCCCTACAGGGACGGCTGTGTAGGCAAAAGCTGTCTTTCAAGATAAGTCCCATTATATTCCATTATTTACTCTTTGACTTAGCTTGCAGCATTTTCCTAAAACTGCATCCACTACATCTCTTCCGACACTGTTCCACTTCCTGACAACTCTGTGACTGAAGAAATACTTCCTAACATCCCTGTGATTCATCTGAGTCATCAATTTACAATTTTGACCCCTTGTTGCTGCATCCCATCTCTGGAACATCTTGTCTCTATCCGCCTTGTCGATTCCTCTCATTATTTTATGTCATTATCATATCCCCCCAATCTCTCCTGTCCTACCGTGTCGTCAGCTCGATTTCTCTTAAACTCCCCTCGTAGGACATGACCCTTAGCTCCAGGATTAGTCTTGTTGCAAGCCTTTGCACTTTAATTTCCTTATGTACTTGGCTAGGTGTGGGTTCCAAAGTGGTGTTACATACTTCAATATATTCCTAACGTACACAGTGTACAGAGTCCTGAGCGATTCCTTATTGAGATGTCGTTATGGTATTCTTAGGTTTGCTAGATGCCCATATGATGCAACAATTATTTGGTTGATGTGCGCCTCAGGAGATGTGCCCGGTGTTATACTCACCACAAGATCCTTTTCCATGAGTGAGGTTTGTAGTTTCTGGTCCCCCTAGACTGTACTCCATCTGCGGTCTTCTTTGCCCTTCCCTAATCTTCATGACTTTGCACTTGGGGGGCTTGAACTCCAGGAACCAGTTTCTGGACCAGGTCGCAGCCTGTCCGGATCCCTTTGAAGTTCTTCCTGGTCCCCGTCCGATTTAATTCTTCACATCAACTTCACATCATCTGCAAACAGGGACACTTCGGAGTCTATTCATTCCGTCATGTCGTTCACATATATCAGAAACAGCACCAGTCCTAGGACTGAACCCCTGTGGAACCCTGCTCGTCACAGGTGCTCACTCTGACACAGTGTCATGTACATGATTCACTGTTTTCTTCCTGACAGGCATTCCCTGATCCATTGCAGTGCCTTCCCTGTTATCCTTGCTGGTCCTCCAGCTTTGCGATTATCTCTTGTGTGGAAGTGTGTCAAACGCTTTCTTACAGTCAAAGAAAATGTAGTCTACCCACCCCTCTTTCTCTCTCTCTCTCTCTCTCTCTCTCTCTCTCTCTCTCTCTCTCTCTCTTGTCTTACTGCTGTCACCCTCTCATAGAACTCCAGTAGGTTTGTGAGACAGGATTTCCTGTCCCTGAAACTGTGCTGGTTGTCGTTGATAAGCTCATTCCATTCTAGGTACTCCATTACTCTTCTTCTGATAATATTCTCCATGACATTGCATATTATACATGTAAGTGACACTGGTCTGTAGTTTAATGCTTCATGTCTGTCTCCTTTTTTAAAACTTGGAACTACATTTGCTGTCTTCCATACCTAAGACAGTCGCCCTCTTTCAATAGATGTGTTGAAGATTGTTGTCAAGGGTACACACAGAGCCTTTGCTTCCTGTCTCAGGACCCATGGAGAGATGTTATCCGGCCCCATCGCCTTTGCGGTATCTAGCTCGCTTAGCAGCCTCTTCACTTCTTCCTCGGTTGTATGTATTGTGTCCAACACCTCTACGTCTTTCTGGCGTCCCTTCTGTCTCCTCTGTGAACACTTCTTTTAATCTCATGTTGAGTTCCTCACATACTTCTCGATCGTTTCTTGTGATCTCTCCTCCTTCCTTCCTTAATCTGATTACCTCGTCCTTGACTGTTTTTTTCTTCCTGATGTGACTGTACAACAGCTTCGGGTCAGATATGGCTTTCGCTGCTGTGTCATTTTCGTATTGTCGTTGGGCCTCCATTCTTATCTGTGCATATTCGTTTCTGGCTCTACGACTGCTCTCCTTATTCTCCTGGGTCTTTTGCCTTCTATACTTCTTCCATTTCCTAGCACACTTGGTTTTGGCCTCCCTGCACCTTTGGGTGAACCACGGGCTCATCCTGGCTTTTCATTATTCCTGTTACCCTTGGGTATTGCATATTGTTGTCACATACTCCATCATTTCGTTTACTGACTTCCCCGCCAGTTCTCTGTCCCACAGTTCATACCACACATTCGTATGTGTGTGTGCGTGTGTGTGTGTGTGTGTGTGTGTGTGTGTCTGTGTACTCACCTAGTTGAGGTTGCAGGGGTCGAATGTGTGTGTGTGTATATATGTGTATGTGTGCGTACATATGTGTGTGTGTCTGTGTTTACATGTGTTTGTGTGTGGGTGTGTGTATGTATGTGGGCGTGCGTATGTACATGGGTGTATGTATGTGGGTGTATATATATATATGTGGGTGTGTCTATGTATGTGTGTGTATGTGGGTGTATCTGTACACATTTATTTTTGATTGCAGAAGCCGAGTTTCAGCTCCTGGCCCTGCCTCTTAATCTGGTCACTACAGAATTCACTCTTTCTAGGCATCCTGAGCCCTATTATGCCTAATCTTAAAGCTGTGCATAACTCCTGCCTCTACAAGCTTCGCAGTCCAAGTAATAACACTTCTTGACCTGCCATGTGTCTTACCTTCCATCCGTACTTCAATACACCTGTTTCCCGCCTCTCTGACAGCTTCTGTCGGCTATCTTTGTCTATTCTTCTAAGTATGTTGTACATCACTATTATATCTCCTCTGGTTCTGCTGTCATTTATGTTATCAGGTTCAGCTAAGTAGTTATCCCCAATGGAAGAACATTAAAAGGTTAACTGAACTGTCTTTTATTCCTTCTACTTTTCGATTTAATTTCGTTCATAACTCGAGAATCCGTCTCATGGGATCAGATTCAAATTCTGAACGCTTGTATAGAGTAATAAGGACTAGATTCAGTGATCAGTTGATATATGCAGATGCCCTATAATCAAAATTAATGAACCCATTTCCAGCATCCTGGAATGGTTTATCTCTCTTCTTCCTCTTTTTTCCACTCTCTCCAGTTTATATTATTTATTACTCTGCGATGTTATGGTAATATCTTGATAATAAATTTTATCTTGTGTATGAGATATGCTGTCTTCTTAATTAATAATTCTCAAGTAAGAGAAACTCCAGCTCTATGGGAAGGAAACCTTTGAAGTTCATGTAGCTGATGAACCTTAAATGACTAAGGCTGAGAGAGTTCAACACGACGTAAATAATATATCATGTGAAGGAATATAGCAAGGAAACATAGCTTGCCTTTGCTTCCATTATGTGACGGTTATATACAATAGGACAACACATTGCTGATGTATCCATTTTCCTAATAATAAAAAATAATTCTACCCATCACTTTTTTCAGTGAAAGTTAAGACACGTGTGCAACATCTGGATATCTTTATTGTAGACGTTTCGCCATCCAGTGGCTTTATCAATACAGATTCTAGGACATAATAGGAAGACAGTAGAACTATATACAAAAGATGAGGTAATCAGTCCCTCGGCCTTGGAGTTAGTGTTCACAGCATCGTGGTGGAGGAGAGTCTGGAGCAAAGGCAAGAAGACTGGCGTTTTTATAGGCGTCAGTGGAAGGGACGGGCAGCAGACGAGGGCAGTCACTGGTAGGCGGGATTCCCCAGTGGAAGTAGGTCCTTCCCAAAGAAATGGGTTAGTTGCAGCAGCCGTGAAGGAGGACATCTACAAAACCTTCTTCACGGCTGCTGCAACTAACCCATCTCTTTGGGAAGGACCTACTTCCACTGGGGAATCCCGCCTACCAGTGACTGCCCTCGTCTGCTGCCCGTCCCTTCCACTGACGCCTATAAAAACGCCAGTCTTCTTGCCTTTGCTCCAGACTCTCCTCCACCACGATGCTGTGAACACTAACTCCAAGGCCGAGGGACTGATTACCTCATCTTTTGTATATAGTTCTACTGTCTTCCTATTATGTCCTAGAATCTGTATTGATAAAGCCACTGGATGGCGAAACGTCTACAATAAAGATATCCAGATGTTGCACACGTGTCTTAACTTTCATATTGTCGGTATTTTATACCTTTCTTGCACAACTTTTTTCAGTACTATTGGGTACAGAAGGAAAATACACAGGATTATCGTTAGATAGAGTTGCCCTCCCTAAGTCCATGATGATTTTGTTATATGGCTCTTATCTTTTCTAGTACCTTAGCTAATATACTTGTCAACACAACTGGCATACAGTTCCTAATATGTGTTCTCTTTTTCATATTGGTATCATTCTTGTAGCTTTCCAGTGTTTGGCACTTGTTTGTTTCTACAAATTTAAAGATCCTCCCTTGTATCTTACCTGATTCCTCAACGAACACAACCTGAACCTTTACATTTGCCTCACATTCTTTTTTAGTTATAATACTTGACTCATTACGGTGGTCTTTCATTTCATGTTGCAGTGCATCAGTTTCTGATTCGTTTTTCCATCGTTGCTATGATCTTTTTTTTTATTTGCAGTTTCGATTCTTTTGTTACCCTTGCATTGTCTCTCATACTACTTCTGTTAAAATAGATGTTCTCTACCATCTTCATTTTCTGAATGCCTTAAATACTGTTTTATGCATAGGCTTTACCTCTTTACAGTACTTAATCACAAGTTCTTTGGTTTTTGTAATTTTCCTGTTTGCTGAAAAAAATTGATGTACGGCTTCTTTGCATTTTTTAAATATATTTTTTTCAGCACGTGTACTGTTTTACCTTTTATGTCCTTTTCCCAATGTATTCTCTTCAGAAATCGATTCTTTGTTTCAGATTTACTTTCCTTATAGACTTTATTTCCTGCTTCTCTCTAACCTGCCGTCTTGATATTCTTACGGCCATTAGACTTTATGGTCTCTGGCCAAAACTAATTTCTCAAATTCACTTTCTTTTATGTCTTTTTTGCTTGTAAATACACTTAAGCTCACTTGCAGTTCCATCCCTTCGTATACTTGTGGTGTCTTCATGATGATGACTCAAGATTTTTTTAGTTAATGCTTGTACATTTTTTTTCTCACCGTATTTCTGGCTTTCCGTTCAATGTCCATTTTTTCAGTATGTTTCTTTGCGATAATAATCTCTCATAATCAGAAGATTTGAATACATTTTACTCGCTCGTTTCGTCACTTCAGTTAAGATATATATCAGAGCTCTAATACTTTTCATGTATATTTATCTTTTTGTGCTTGATAGGAAAAAGTATAAATTATTAATAATAATTTTTATGATTTTCGTACCTACACTGCTCCTGCTGTATAGTTACTGAATTCTCTATCGAAAAACTTTACTATCTCTTCGAATCTCCACAGATCTCAGTAGTGCTAATTCTTCCCCTTGAATGTTCACCTATTTAATTTTTATATAGCTGAGTCGGTGGTAGCGGAGCTTCAACTCTTGGGCCATCCCTATGATACTGTGAACTAATTGCTAATTGAACTTATAGATAAATCTGTGTCCCCCACTGTGTTTCTTTCCGTGTGATATAGTCTGCTGGGTTATATTTTCATGTCTCCGAGTGTCATATTTATTGTGATTAGTCTCCTCTGATTTATATACTCGAAGACTTAGTTCTACATCAGCACTTTGATAATGCTGAGATCAGCCTTTTCTTTACGATGCTCTAAGCTTTCTCTCTCTCATTGTTTATTTGATGAAGTGAATATTAAATGCTTGTACAGAACATGTGCGTAGTACAGATATGTGTTAAGTTATGGGTTTATGAGTATTTTAAGTGTCCTTTTCTCGGATAATACTTTTTCATATACCAAAATACTTATTGATCGGATGCACAAGTGCTTAAGCCCGTGGTACTCCAAAATGCTCCTGGCACTTTACAAAAAACTCCAAAATAGTAAAAATATTTCTGCATCTGACCGAAAAATAGGTCTTTCAATGTGTTAAAAGGCCGAAATATTGCTTTCGCTGGTCTGAATCGCAGTGATTGGCGGCCTCGCTACCAAGTGCCAAACACCACACATTTCTATTTTACCGCGTGTTCACAATTTTTCCTTTACATGTCAGTACAAGTTTGTGTGCATGTGCTCACCTCTTTGTAGATATGGGGTCGAACCTTGGCTCCTGGCCCAACATATCAGTAGTTAAGAACGGTCATGCTCTTCCTGGTCTCATGGGTTCTGTCATACCTTCTCTGAAAACTATGAATTGAAGCTGCTTCCACTGCTTTCTCGCGCAGATAATAACAATTTCTCGCAACTTCTCAAACTAAAGAAGCACTTTCTGACAGTCTTGTGATTTATTTGCGTCTAATTTCTACCTACATCCCTGTTCAAAGTCCTAGTCTACTGAACTATATTTGTCCAGTTGAATGTTAAGATTACCATGTAGGTCGTAATCATGTCTACCCAAGGTATACTCTTGACCAATGTTGTAAGGTGCTTTCCTTTATCTATTTTCATTCGTCATTCTCATTCCACTTGGCTCCTACACTAGTATTGTAGTGAATCTGTGGACTATCTCTAGTGTGAAGTCATGTGTTCTAAAGTGGCAGCTCCAGGCAGGTGTTCTGTGTGTGAGAGAGAGATAAAGTCAGTTGATCAGATGAAAATGCTGGCCCACAGATGGCTCCAACTTCATCCTGTTCCCTATTCGTATGTTTCACAACAATAAAAATAGTTTCAAATGAGCTGATGTAGGTAAAAGCTCTTAGTTTGTCAATAAAGTTAGGAATCCTTAACCTAACCTTGTCAAACCCTGTGTAAAAAAAAAAGGATAGAGACCGCGAGAGAGAGAGAGAGAGAGAGAGAGAGAGAGAGAGAGAGAGAGCGTTTGCGTTCATTCGAGTTGTCGCTTTTGCACAACCGTGTTGTTGTGAGCGAGCTCTGACTCTTGGTCCCAGCCTGTTTGTCACTAATCATTAAACGTCTCGTAGTATTTACATGTGGATTTATGAAAGCACCGAGTAAATATTCTCGTCAGAGTAAGACAGCAAACACAGAGTCTGTATTACGTAAGATGATCGTTCCTCAGGACTCGTCCTTCGATTTATTGTCTTTTGTAAAACTTTAATTTCATGGACTGAAGTGACAAAATTTCGAAGGATTTATAGGCATATTGAAATTAGTGGCTTGAAAAGTTTAATAAACGAAATTAAATATATGGGGGGTTTTTAAATTGCAAAACAGTTTCTTATTATACCCCCGCTTGTTGTTAGTTGCATACTATTCCACTTGACAGGAATAAATACGTAAATATATGCATACACACACACACACATATATATATATACATATATATATAATATATATATATATATATATATATATATATATATATATATATATATATATATATATATATATATATACACGTCGTACAGAAAATATGCACAAGCAATTTTGACAAAAGTGAAAATTTTGCAGAATTTCTCACCTGTGCACATTTAGCGTCCCTCTCCGACTCCCATTTTGAGGCAACAATTCATTTTGCGGCCGAGCGTTTTAGACCAACTAAAGTATCCTGTATATATATTCATTCATTCATTCATTTATTTCCGTTCTCTGTCTCTCCCCCCTCCCTCTTTCTCTCTCTCTCTCTCCCTCTCTGTCTCTCTCTCTCTACCTCCCTCGTACCAGCCTGCAGCTACAACTTCAGAAAATAACCTGCATGAATCTGTTAAGAGGTAATGAAGGCATTTACTGATATCCCCAACAATACCAATAATCTACACTTTTTTTTTTACCTCACCAGGCATGACATCAGTGGCAGCTCCAGTTACTGACTACACTCACTTCAATACTAGCTTATCTTTCTCTAACTAGAAGCTGTTCGTCACTTACATCTTAACAAAAGACGGATTTGTGGAATTACGCTAGCTTTTACACTTTTGTTTCTAAATTACAAGTTGAACCTGCTTGATAAAAGAAATGCAATAGATTATAGAAAAATTTTAATTGTATAACGTTTGCGATTTGTTACATTAATACGTACATGTGGTCTTAATACCTTCACTTTATTCTGGAAAATTGATACGGTACTAATAAGCTATTGTACTGGATATATCTTTTATTTCGTATACTTAATCGAATAATAAAGACTCCGCTAATAACTTGTGTAACATTTTATTTGCAGACAAAAGATTCCGTTATGCAATAATAAAATAAATCCTTAAATACAACAGAAGGAAAATTGCACTCTCAGAACAGAAAGAATATTCTCCAATCTTAACAGTGAGGAAATTGTTCACCTCAAGTGAAAAAAAAAAATCTGCAAATATAAAATTTCTACACCACGATTGGCTTTCCCCTCTTCCGCAAGAAATGAAATTTCCCTAAAACCAATTTCACCACTGGAAATAGTTACCCTTCCCATTATATAGGTACTCTAGTAAAGAAAATCCTCACTTTCTAACATTCATCTGTTGAAGCTTGAGAGTGATCGAAGTAAAGTGTCTCTCAACTTACACATGTTCCCCAATTACTCAGATTTGCTAGGGAAGGAGAGGGCTACGTTGTGTGAGCTTCAAGAAATTTGCATATTGAATATTTTCCCCTCACCCTCTTTCCCTGAAAAGCGTTAACTTAGTTAATAGATCTGATAAAACGTTCAGACCTGGAGAAGGGAGTATGTATGTATCTATGAGTATAAATGCATACACACACAAACACACAAACATAATAAATCATCAACTGGATTTTTTATAAACAACAAAGTGACATCAAGCCTAACCGTATTGTAATTCTATAACTCTAGACCTCTTGATGTAAAATAATCTTCAGAAGCTATGGCATTCCGTAATTTGCTACCTTTTGGGTAGGAAATTCACAGAATTTAAGAGAAAGAGAGTGCCACGGGTTCTATGGAATCATGGTGGCGTATTGTACAAGATTGTTTAAAAAAGAGATGAAACAAAGATGTACTCAACTAAACTATTAACGAGAGCTTATTGATCTCACCAGATTACTATTGATCTCATCAGATTACTATTGATCTCATCAGATTACTATTTAACCGCGGACACGCAAGGACATGCACACCCACACACATGCATACTAATTACTAGGCCAGTAAGGAAAGAAATAAGGTGTCTGTTTGAAAATATTTGAAAGGCTCGAGAAATAGCTTAAATTAGACCTTCTCTGCGTAACATAGTCAGGTAGACAAATAATCATGAATCCACGTACACCAACTCACACAATTATGATACCTGAATCGTCTTCTAGAAGTGGAAAGCAAATTTCCAAAAGTCGCGGATCTGATATCCTTTCAGCTTCTCCAGCCAGAGAAAGCTTTCTAATCTCAGAAGTGGGAACTAAAAATCCTCGGAATATGTGAAAAGGATATTGATCTACCTTCTGAATGCGACCTTAATTTTGCATTCAGTCACTCTCTAAATTTAGGAATAAATCCATTCTGATATATCGCCTCGTTCGGTTCTAAATTAAGGCACCCCCCCCCCTTATCCCCATTAATACCCACACACCCACCCACACACACACACACACACACACACACACAGCAAATGCAAATTGATGAAAATTGATGTGTGCTTCAGGTGACCAGATAAACCGGTCCGAATGAAAGAACGTCACACAGATTCAAACAAGGAGAAAACCTTAGTAGCTAACGTCAGACCAAGATGTACACCGTCTCTAGATGTATACAAACACTAGATAAAAAAAAATCTTTTTTGTACACACAAACATCAGACCACATTTTTCTCATGATGTACACAAACATTATTACCAAACTTGTATCCAGAAGTATACGCAAATTACGGACAAATCCAGGAATACTCGTCAAATAAGACTAACGAAATAAATAACAAAAAAGGCACAATACCGTGGCTGGAACTATACGCAATTAACCCGCACATAAGAGAGGAACTTACGACGACGTTTCGGTCCGGCTTTAACTATTTACAAAGTCACACAGTGTGACTTTGCAAATGGTCCAAGTCGGACCGAAACATCGTCGTAAGCTCCTCTCTTATGTGCGGGTTATTTGTATAAGTCTAGCAAAACTTAGAAATCCCAAAAGCTCTCCACAAGTGTGATACAAGAGATGAAAAATTATGATGAAATGCCAAAATTTAATTCGTGATCCTAGAAGCACAGCGAATGTGAGACAGACTATACCACGGGCGGGGATAGAACCCGCGATCAGAGAGTCTCAAAACTCCGAGACTGTGAGACAGACTCGTGTGTAAGTATTTAGACATTAAGTGAAGATACATTTCGCACACAATGGGTTTCTGAAGTAGCCTCTGGTGGGGAAAATGCATCTTCTTTTGACGGGATATACGGTAAAATAAGAGTAGACATGACCCACACTTAAAAAATTTTCAATGGAAGAGACAAAGAGATCGTTAAGGCATTGTACAAATGAGATGAAACAGAATGAGAGAAACACAAGTGAAAATTGGGTTCAAGAATGTTTCTTAGAGGCTTTAGAAAATACTTCTTCAGTGATAGAGCACCATAGTAGTAGAGTAATAGAACACAGTGACAGAGCAACAGAGAAGTAAAACACAGTGACAGCAACAGAGAAGTAGAACACAGTGACAGCAACAGAGAAGTAGAACACAGTGACAGCAACAAGGAAGTTGAACACAGTGACAGCAACAGAGAAGTAAAACACAGTGACAGAGCAACACAGCAGTAGAACACAGTGACAGAGCAACAGAGCAGTAGAACACGGTGACAGAGCAACAGAGCAGTAGAACACAGTGACAGAGCAACAGAGCAGTAGAACACAGTGACAGCAACAGAGCAGTAGAACACAGTGACAGAGCAACAGAGCAGTAGAACACAGTGACAGAGCAACAGAGCAGTAGAACACAGTAACAGAGCAACAGAGCAATAGAACACAGTGACAGAGCAACAGAGCAGTAGAACACAGTGACAGAGCAACAGAGCAGTAGAACACAGTGACAGAGCAACACAACAGTAGAACACAGTGACAGAGCAACAGAGCAGTAGAACACGGTGACAGAGCAACAGAGCAGTAGAACACAGTGACAGAGCAACAGAGCAGTAGAACACAGTGACAGCAACAGAGCAGTAGAACACAGTGGCAGAGCAACACAGCAGTAGAACACAGTGACAGAGCAACAGAGCAGTAGAACACGGTGACAGAGCAACAGAGCAGTAGAACACAGTGACAGAGCAACAGAGCAGTAGAACACGGTGACAGAGCAACAGAGCAGTAGAACACAGTGACAGAGCAACAGAGCAGTAGAACACAGTAACAGAGCAACAGAGCAATAGAACACAGTGCCAGAGCAACAGAGCAGTAGAACACAGTGACAGAGCAACAGAGCAGTAGAACACAGTGACAGAGCAACAGAGCAGTAGAACACAGTAACAGAGCAACAGAGCAGTAGAACACAGTGACAGAGCAACAGAGCAGTAGAACACAGTGACAGAGCAACAGAGCAGTAGAACACAGTGACAGAGCAACAGAGCAGTAGAACACAGTGACAGAGCAACAGAGCAGTAGAACACAGTGACAGAGCAACAGAGCAGTAGAACACAGTGACAGAGCAACAGAGCAGTAGAACACAGTGACAGAGCAACAGAGCAGTAGAACACAGTGACAGAGCAACAGAGCAGTAGAACACAGTGACAGAGCAACAGAGTAGTAGAACACAGTGACAGAGCAACAGAGCAGTAGAACAAAGTGACAGAGCAACAGAGCAGTAGAACACAGTGACAGAGCAACAGAGCAGAACAAAGTGACAGAGCAACAGAGCAGTAGAACACAGTGACAGAGCAACAGAGCAGTAGAACACAGTGACAAAGCAACAGAGCAGTAGAACACAGCAACAGAGCAGTAGAACACAGTGACAGAGCAACAGAGCAGTAGAACACAGTGACAGAGCAGTAGAACAAAGTGACAGAGCAACAGAGCAGTAGAACACAGTAACAGAGCAACAGAGCAGTAGAACACAATGACAGAGCAACAGAGCAGTAGAACACAGTAACAGAGCAACAGAGCAGTAGAACACAGTGACAGAGCAACAGAGCAATAGAAAAGAAGAAAGATCAACGTCGCCGAAACAAACTGCCAAATCAAATTTATAATTCTAGTTCAAACTCTCATACAAGAAGTTCATAGTCGGGGCCATGAGCTTTAGCTCAGCACTCACAATCTCAGATCGATATTTCCATCACGTATTCCTTCTATTTTTTTACAATGTTTAATTTACAGGCTAAAAGATATGTTATCTAAGCTTATTTTCAAGCTTAACACTAATGCGAATTATTGCGCTCTCTCCCGCCTTCCCTTGGTTAGACTAATATCAATATATTTACTTACCACCATGTGAATAGTGGCAGCAGGTGAATGGAAGCTTGAATAACAAAATAAGGCACAATACCGTGACTGGAACGATGCACAAATAACCCGCACATAGAAGAGAGGGGAGCTTGAATAGTTTGACGAACAGTATCGGTGTGAGGAATAAGAGTACCTTGTATAAATTTTATGGGTAGACAAGTAGCTGTCAGACTACTCGACGCTTTTAACAGCCAGCATCCCTTACCGTCCCAAGGACAAGTACAGGTGTTTACCTACTAGCCAGGGTAACCAGTAGTGTGACTCTACTCCTGACTCTCTTCCCGGTAAGTAGTCCTCGGGATTGATCATTGTATTAAGTTACCTTCATTGGCTTAGGTTTGATCTGATTATTCGGGTGTTTCTATGCCATAGCATATGTGTCCTCTGTATGTGTCCTGTATTTTTCTCAGCCCGTTGGACTGAAATCGTGTCACTCCAATTTGCGAACCACGAGGGGGTAACAAAAAAGGCACAATACCGTGACTGGAATGATACACAAATAAGCCGCACATAAAAGAGAGAAGCTTACGACGACGTTTCGGTCCGACTTGGACCATTGGCGAAACGTCTATGATGGGGATGCCCGGGTGTTGTGCATGTGTCTTAATTTCATCTTGTCGGTATTATATATAACTCTTGTACTACTACTACTACCACCACCTCTTCCTGCCTATATATAGCCGTCCTGCTCCACCTCTGGTTAGTGTGACTTTGTCAATGGTCCAAGTCGGACCGAAACGTCGTCGTAAGCTTCTCTCTTTTATGTGCGGGTTATTTGTGCACGAGGGGGTGACTGCATTATAAGCCTCGGTGTGTGTGTGTGTTTATTGATCAGAGTTCCAACCTAGTGGTATACTTAAGTTACGATTCGGATATTCTGGCCGACTATACTAGCCTCCACTTCACCTAGTTGGTACTAGGAAAATCGTATGAACATCTGTATTGACTAGGGCTTTCTTATTGTGTGATATCTACGATACGGTTAACAAGGTCAACTCTACTGTCCTCATCACATCAGTAGTTCGGGAGAAATCTAACTCGAACATCGACGTCTTCGTCTGTATCCTACAAATTATCTACAGTGCATTCGAGATACCAGCACGTCATCCGTTATTACTGAAATTCGTTGGTTTTCAATTTTTAAGTTAGGCTATTAAACTTCGTATCTTCTTTCATTTTCAATTGAATTTATACTTTTTTCTATTTTCTTAAAGGAAGAAAATTAAGATATCAACCTCGTCCTTGGTGCCATTCTTCCCAACCGGCAAGTGATATAGTGTTGAACTTCATAAAGTTGTGGCATGATAAAGTGTTGAGCTGCTTATAGCCTCCATCTGCAGAAGACTTAACTAGGGGCTCTTCGAGAGTCAGACGACAGTGCTACTACTGATCTCCCGAGCCACTTAACAATTAATGAAAAGCATAATCGGCCATTGTGCCGAACAGAAAACACCAACTGGCAAATATTTATTGAGTACAGCCAGTAAAAATCACGTGACAAATAATTTGAAGATATCAAATACAATAACATCAGTAATATCGAATACATGAGGAAAGAGCTAAAATATTTAGAAAAAAAATATAGGTTGACATATTGTGGCTAGGATGGAAACCAATTTACAAGAAAATATATTATTAATCAGGGAGGCTCTCGGAATAATATTCAGCACAGAAAAGTGACATAGGAAAAAGATGGGCAAAATACAAGACAGATTACCCGTGGCAGAATGTTACATGGAAATAATGAACGCCACATACTTTTTTAAATATATGCAATTAAGATTTAATAGGCCAAACAGAGGACTATATTATATGAATTATTACAAACCCTTCGGGAATTTTCTTGATATTAGGGTGAGGCTTTAACTGAAAGAAGGATCGTATGACTTACGAGACTTGATTATAAACTTAGAAAGATTAGAATAAAGAGGAACCGAACAGGAATAAAGAATGGTTTTATAAGAGCATAAGAAAAGAGGAACAGTGTAACAGGCCTATTGCAATATACACTTCCTTCTCAAACCCACTCAACAAAAATATATGCCTAACCCATTTTCAGTGCTACCCAAGCAATGAATTTTTATAAGCCTTTAAGTCATATGCAAGACGCATTTAAATCCAACTCCTCTCACTCATGTATTTATCCAACCTAAATTTGAAGCTACCTAAGATCTGTACTGGAATTGTTGCAGGCACAGCGTACGTCACCTTATTCTGTGTGCAACACACATCTTGCATTCCTTTTAGAATTAGCCAATGCCTAGCAGTTTATTGCCGTATAGCCATGGCCCTCGCCTATACTGTAAATTACTGCCAATTAATAACTCAACCAGAGTGAGGGGTTGAACCCCAGGTGAGTTACCTTTATACCTACACCGTGGTTGGAGTGCAGTCTCTCACTAGATCTGTCTGATTACACATACTGGTCTTTCTTTGTACGAATCTATGTCAATAGCAGTGAGCATACGTACTTTTTTTCCCTCTCTCTAATTGCTTTACTTCTAATTATGGTGTCTACTTACCTTGCTGTTCTGATGCACACATTTTAAACATTCTGCATGTTGATAGTGGCTTTGGGAAAATATTAATACTCAAGAAACACCTTTGTTGTTTGCCTTTATCTTAAATAATTCTCGATTGTTCCTTTACTGGTAGTTAATCTTACTGCCAGGTCCCACAAGCCTTTTAATTGTACCTGTGTTTGTAATACGAGTATTAGGAATGAAACTAGACTTAGAGTTTACAAAAAAGTTGACTAAATCCTCCGTGTTAATAGTTTAAATCTACTTTCTAAAATAGAATATGTTCTTTAAGGGATAAAATACGGCAAATAATTGACTCAAATGAGAGAAATGAGACATCTACGAGATAGACTGGATCACAAAAGAGTAATCAGAAGATATTTAAGACTTTACCTCGGCTCCTTTATCCCCGTAGTGACAGAGGATGGTGCGGGAAGAAGGATGAGGCAGTCATTCGTGTTAGTGTTTGCAAGTGACACATATTTCGTAAGACACTAGAACAAAGTGAGTATAAGACACAACACAGGGACTTGTGCATATGGCATAAATGATCCAGCAAGCGATTATTGAGTTAAGCGCCAGCCATTGCAACACAATGGACATTCGTGTTGAGAATAAACCATAGATAATGCATCAGTTGAGTGTAAAACATCTGATTATTTTGTGAAGAGTTCAACCCGTGTAGGCCAAACAACTGTGGAGTTGTGGATTTTCGATCTTTCGTTTGCTACTCCAGTGGCAAAAAAGTTTCTGTTTGAATCATGCTTCTCGCCTGAGAGAAATCAATATACACAATGATGGAAAATGTAACAAGTACTTACAGAATTCTTACAAAACGAATCATTCGGAACTTTGCACTCATCATGTAATAGACCAACACTCGAGTATGAGGCGCCAGCTTTGAGCTCTCATTTCATCCTACATGTAAAAAAAACTCGACGCCTGCAGAGGGTTCCGTCTAAACTGGTCCCCGACCTAAAAGACATGAACGCGTGGAGAGGAGGAGACATGATACTACATACAAGATGCATAGGGTTATTGACATAATAGGGAAAGATAAAGTGCTTGACATGTAAGTGAACAATACAAGGTGAAGCAGAGGTTAAATACACAGACGACCAACCATACAGCTGTTGGATAGATCTTCGTCTGGTCAAGGGAGAGTGAAGGAGTGGAATGCACGAGCGAGCTAGTAGGTGTTGGAAGAAATCTCCATTCATGGCTTCAGAACTGTGTAAAACAGAAACCAATTAATTTGAGAAGAACTTTAGAAATCAATGCCATGTATAAGACGAGAGACAATGACAGAAACTTAACACGCACAAACACAAAAAAATACAAATTGACAAGCAAAAGCACATAACTACTAAAAGGTAAATATAAATAAACAAAAATAGGAAAGTAAAAAAAATAAATACAGTTAATGATAGATAAGTACAATACCTGTGAATAATATGGTAATAAAAATACTTAACAAGTAGATGACCAATAAGTAGGAAGAAATAAATGCAAAATTATATGAAATAGCTGCATATAAGATAGCAGAAAATATTGCTTTTTTATAAACAAAGATTACTGATGAGGCATAGAAGAGGAAGATTACTTGAGATGACTACAGGTGAGAGATCCAAGAGGAAAATTACTAGAGAGGCAAACAAGAGGAAGATTACTGGTGAGGCAAACAAAAGGCAGCTTACCCATGATACAAAAGGAAGATTACCATGATACAAGAGACAGTAGTGTGCGCTGTTACAAGTATTTTACCAGTTCCTCACAAACTAAATATTTCAAATGTTTCACTACTAGAATTTTTTTTTTGTCTTAAGCATGAACATAAATATGAACATAAGAATTAACTAAGTATGAGGCAAAAATAAATAGATAACAAGTAGGTAAACAAAAAAAGGCACAATACCGTGACTGGAACAATACACAAATGACCCGCACATAGGAGATAGGAGCTTACGACGACGTTTCGGTCCGACTTGGACAGTCTGACTGTATCAATGGTCTAAGTCGGACCGAAGCGTCGTAGTAAGCTCCTCTCTGCTGTGTCCGGGTTATTTGTGTAATAGACAAGTAGGGTCTAACAAATTGACAGTTACAAGCAGTTAATAATATCACAAATAAGAACCTAAATAGGCAACTACTGATAATAAATAAGTAGCCACATATATTTAATCTCCAATAGGTACTCATAGCAGATTATGGTTTGAAAAATATATCTTTTTAAAACAATGCCCTTCTAGCACTGTAGTATGCTGAAAAAAACGATTTTTTTTATTAAAACAAATCTGTTTAATTTTTATTCATTTTTTACTGCCCACAAGGTAAATCTATCTCTTTAAAAAAATGTTTGGAACGATAATGACAGCTTCATTATATACCGAATAAGTAATAATGAGTTTTTTTTTCACTCATACAGGGGCAACGAATTTTAACTTTCAGAGAGGGGTAAGAATTCTTGTATATTTTAAAATCAGCTTGCTGCCTCGTCGGAATTTGGTCTCAATTTGCTCAATAAGAGTGGCTGTTAGTTTTGTGTGAGACTAATGGTCTGAGTCAGGAGCTCCGGGTTTGGGGCAACTTTCCATGAAATTGTTCAATCAGAAGATAAATAGACTTTTCCTCGGCCCCTTCACAGGCGGTAAGAGTAGAATATTGCTGTAATCTGCTGCCACGACAAGGCTTCGGCACCCTCAGAATACTGCTGTGATCGGCTGCCGCAAAGCTTCAGTTCCTTTAGAATATTGTTCCTACAATGACAAGGCTGCAACACCCTCAGAATATTGCTGTGAACGGCTGCCGGAAGGCTTCAACACCCTCAGAATATTGTTGTTACGATGACAAGGCTTCAGCAGACTCAGAATATTACTGTTACAACGACAAGGTTTCAGCACCTCAGAATATTGCTGTTACAACGACATCGGAATATTGCTGTTACAACGACATCGGAATATTGCTGTTACAACGACATCGGAATATTGCTGTTACAACGACATCGGAATATTGCTGTTACAACGACATCGGAATATTGTTGTTACAACGACATCGGAATATTGCTGTTACAACGACATCGGAATATTGCTGTTGGATCGATAAGGCTTCAACACCCTCAGAATATTTCTGTTTCAGCAACATAGTTTCAGCACCCTCAGAACATTACTGTAATCGACTTGCAAGACGAATCTTACGCTTCCTAAGAACATAAACAAAACATTACAATTCCAGAAGAGATAAAAAAAATATTAGAAAAGTTTTGCATAATCTGTTGTGATTTAAGGAAAATTAAAGGCCGAAGTAACCCACATCAGTTTATCCAGGTGACGCCATAACAATAACAAAAATAGATAACACGAACGAAAGCACAAATTTTAAATTTAAAACAAAATAAAATGATATATAGGACTGAAATACTCTTTAATCCCATTCTATAGAATTACATTATCTGTTATTGCTTCTCAATCCGTATCGTTCCTTTCTTTTTAATTTAACTTATATAAAAAAATGTGCATTGCATTATAAGAACTTACAACCTTGACAACTGTAATATCATATAAGAAAGCACAAGCTTGGTAATGGAAAATATTAACCTATGATTACAAGTCAAAACTTCCTTGAGAATTTATAAGAAATAAAAACATATCTGGTTAAGTAAAATTACATAAAGATCTTCGCAACAAATCATTGAAAATAAACATCTAAAAAAAATTATGTAAGAATCTACAACGATAAGGAAATATATTCTGTTTAGGACATGGATAGTTTCTGTGTAAATAAACCACGGTTCTATGGTTTATCTATGCACTTCCAAAACAGTTCTGAAAATTCTTAAGAGAGATGTGACCATACTTAATCACTTCAGTTTTTAGCCAATAACCCGGTTTCTATGTCTTCTCTTTCAGAGCAATAATGGTATTATGCGCTACACGTCGATGCTCTATTATTCTACACCTGAATTCTGCAGGACTTATAACTCTGTTCTGTATAAGTCAAATTATTATGGATACTCAAATCTGACTTGATATGAGCATATTTAAACAATGTTACATTACGGCCACTCCAACCAAATTTATGAAAAAAATGTGCCAGTATAGAATCTTTACTAGTGACCTGTCTGTTGAATTAAACGTCCTGCACGTCCAAGAGCTCCACCAATTTTGTGTATCGCACAAGTGTACTTGAAACCAGATCATCTTGAACAGGTCATCTAGTCAAGACATCTGCAGTGAGATTTCCCTTGTCTAATTTGTAATTTAAATCATAATCAAACTGAGCTTATAATAAAGTCCAACGCTGGAAACTGACATTTGTAAATTAAATCATAATTAGATTCAACCAAAAGTGCAACGTTGATACTTGTATTTGTAAACTGAATTAATAAAGTCCAGCGCTGGGACCTGGCATTTGCACTGAGTTGAATACGCCTGCCACACAGACCCAACAACGGTTCAGAATCTTTTCTGGCTATAACCTTTCTTACAAAAAATTACCGAAGCTGAACCTTCTTTGTCTAGCTCAAATTTCTGAATAAGTTCACACCCGAAGGTTAAACGGGAAGGCATTAACCTGAACTATCAGTGAAAACGCTCCTTAAACTTCTTTAATCCTCGCATGAAACTCAACTTCGTCCGTACAACTAACGACAATGTTTTCGAACCAAAAGGCGTCAATCTCTATATTAACAAAGAACTGACAAATAAATCTTCAAAAACATCAAAATAGTAAACGCCAAATCGTAACCTGTCAGACCTAAAAAAAAACTCATAAGAATTAATCACCATAATCTCCTCTCTTCCCATCTACTTGTATTTGCAAATACACATTCGCAGATCACTTCCAGAAAAAAAAAACTTGTAGTTACCGACCACAGACAATAACTCTTCAATTCTTTGGAATAAATTTCAGTCAGAATGGAAATATTTATTCATATATTTGAAACCTTTATAAATCCTCATGGTTTTATAATCAGCATGAAACAGTTGTTTTGGAATACATAAGTGCATGTAGCACCTGTAGTGTAATACACAAGTACATGTAGACGTTGTAGTGTAGTAAACGAGTACATGTAGAAGTTTTAGTGTAGTAGACTGGTACATGTAGCAGCTGTAGTGTAATACACAGGTACATACAGCAGTTGTTGTGTAGTACACTAATGCATATAGCAGCTGCAGAGTAGTACACAAGTACATGTAGCAGCTGTAATGTAGGAAACGAGTACACACATCAGTTCGTGTTTCATCATGTGCCTCGCAGAAACAGGATTGTTTACTACAGAACGAGGAAATAAACAAAATTGAAAATCCTGTGAAGAGAGTATAACAGACTGGGCAGAACAACACCTGTTTGAGGAGGGGAGGGAAGCAGGGAAAGGACAGGGATGCAGGGAGGAGGGCAGGGTACGGATACAGGGAGGAGAGCAGGACAGGGCTACAGGAAGGAGGGCAGTGATGCAGGGAAAATGGCAGAGATCCAGAAAGAAGGAAGGGAAGGAAGCAAGGATGCAGGGAGGAGGGCAGAGCAGGAATGAAGGAGGGAAGGGATGCAGAAAGGCGGGAAGGGATGCAGGGAGGAGGGCAGGGATGCTGAGATGAGAGCAAGGCAGGGAAGCAGGGAGGAGAGGGCAGGGATGCTGGGAGGAGAGCAGGGAAGGGATGCTGAAAGGAGAGTAGGGTAGGGATGCAGGGAGGAGTGCATGGAAGGGATGCAGGGAGGACAGCAGGGCAGGGATGCAGGGAGGAGAGCATGGAAGGGATGCAGGGAGGAGAGCAGGGCAGAGATGCTGGGATTAGAGCAGGGCAGGGATGCTGGGAGAAGAGCATGACAGGAATGCTGGGAGAAGAGCATGAAAGGGATGCAGGGAGGAGAGTATGGCCGGGATGCAGGGAGGAGAGC
This sequence comes from Cherax quadricarinatus, assembly GCF_038502225.1. Classification (NCBI taxonomy): domain Eukaryota; kingdom Metazoa; phylum Arthropoda; class Malacostraca; order Decapoda; family Parastacidae; genus Cherax; species Cherax quadricarinatus. Next base: position 42,765,525 of record NC_091312.1, read on the forward strand.
AGGGAAGGGATGCTGGGAGGAGAGCAGATCAGGGATACTGGGAAGGGAGCAGGGCAGGGATGCTGGTAGAGCAGGGTAGGGATGCTGGGAGGAGAGCAGGGCAGGGATGCTTTGAGAGCAGGGCAGGAATACTGGGAGGAGAGCAGGGCACGGATGCTGGGAGGAAAGCAGGGCAGGTAATAGGACAGGAGACATGAAAGAGGGTTGGAGGGAGGGAGAGCAGGAGAAGAGGACTAGAGGGTGACACGATAGAAGGGATAGGCTAGGTGAGAGGGAAGGTGAGGACAAAGGTGAGAGCGCAGGTGAAGGGGATGATAGAAAATGAATTACAGGAGTGTGAGGAGGTAAACAACACAAACGAGCTTAATTAAGAGCATGTCTCCTTGGAACCACACTGCTGCATCTTGTGTGTACCTGTTTGTGGTTAAAGAAGTCGAGTCACAGCTCCTGGCCTCGCCTCTTCACTGGTGGCTACTAGGTCCACTCTCTCCTTGCTTCTTGAGCTTTATCATACCTCTTCTTAAAGCTATGTATGGATCCTCCCTCCACTACTTAACTCTCCAGATTGTTCCACTTCTTTGCCCTTCTTCTTTGCCCTTCCGCGATCTTCATGACTTTCCATTTGGCGGGGCTAAATTCAAGGAGCTAGTTGCTGGACCAGGCTTGTAGCCTGTTCAGGTCTCTTTGTAGTCCTGCCTGATCCTCGACCGATTTAATTCTCCTCATTAACTTCACATCATCTGCAAACAAGGACACTTCTGAGTCTATCCCTTCTGTTATGTCATTCACATATAACAAAAACAGTACAGGTCTTATGACTGACCCCTGTGGAACCCCTCTCGTCACAGGTGCCCACTCTGACACCTCGTCACGTACCATGACTCGTTGTTGCCTCCCTGTCAGGTATTCTCTGATCCATTACAGTGCCTTTCGTGTTATGTGTGCCTAATCCTCTAGCTTTTGCATTAACCTCCTGTGAGGAACCGTGTCGAAGGCCTTCTTGCAGTCCATGGAAATGCAATCTATCCACCTCTCTCTCGCTCTCTCTCTCTCGTGTCTTCCGTTACCTTGTCATAAAGCTCCAGTAGGTTTGTGACAGGATTTACATTCCCTGAAACCATGATGGTTGTCATTTTCTAGGTGCTCCACTACTCTTCTTGATGATCTTCTCCATGACTTTGCATACTCTACACGTCAGTGACACAGGTCTGTAGTTTAATACCTCTAGTCTGTCTCCTTTCTTAAATATTGGGACGACATTTGCCATCTTCTATACCTCAGGAAGTTGCTCAGTTTCAATGGATGTGTTGAAGATTTTTGTTAGTGGTACACATAGCATCTCTGCTCCCTCTCTAAGGACCCACGGAGAGATGTCTGGTCCCACCGCCTATGAGGTGTTAAGTTCACATAGCTTCTTTAACTCCTCCTCGGCTCTGTGTATTTTATCCAGCACTTGTTAGTGTATACCTTGTTGGTGTACTTCCATATTCTGACTTCCTGGAGTCCTTCCTGTCTCCACTGTAAATACTTCTTTAAATCTCATGGTGAGCTCTTCACATACCTCTTGGTCGTTTCTTGTGAACTCCCCATCATTCTTCCTCAGTCTGATTACCTGGTCCTTTACTGTTGTTTTCCTCCTGATGTGGCTATATAACAGCTTCGGGTCAGACTTGACTTTCGATGCTATGTCATTTTCGGATTGTCGCTGAGCCTCCCTTCTTATCTGTGCATATTCTTTATTTTCCTGGTTCCTTTATCTTCTGTACATTTTCCATTCACTAGTGCACATAGTTTTTACCTCCCTACACCTTTGGTGAACCAAGAACTCATTTTGGTCTTCCCGTTATTTCTGTTTCCCTTGGGAACAACCCTCTCCCCTGCCTCCTTGCATTTTCTTGTCACATAGCCCATCATTTCTTTTACTGGTTTTCCCGCCAATTCTCTCTCCCACTGAACGTCTTGCAGAAGGTTCCTCATGCCTGTGTAGTCCCCTCTTTTGTAGTTTAACTTCTCCCGTCCTATTCCTGCTACCCTCTCCACTTGTAGCTCAACTATGTAATCTAAGCACAGAAGCACATGATCACTAGCTCCAAGGGGCCTTTCGTACGTGATATCCTCGATGTCCGAATTTCTCAAGGTGAATACAAGGTCCAGTCTTGCTGCATGATCCTCACCTCTCTCTCTGGTAGTGTCTCTAACATGTTGATGCATGAGGTTTTCAAGTACCACATCCATCACCTTGGCTCCACATGTTTCGGGATCCCCATGGGGCTCTAGGCTTTCCCAGTCAATCTCCTTGTGATTGAAATCACCCATGTGAGCTCTTCTGGCCGCCTCGGCTAGTGTGTCTACCATTGCTCTGTTGCTCACTTCGTATTCTTCTCTTGGCCTCCTGCATTTCTGGCTGGTTGTACATCAAGTACCACCTTATGGCCCTCAGACTGGATTGTTCCTTCTATGTCGACCATCTCGAGAGAGAGAGAGAGAGAGAGAGAGAGAGAGAGAGAGAGAGAGAGAGAGAGAGAGAGAGAGAGAGAAAGAGATTATGTCAGAAAGAGGAGAGAGAACTAGAGAGTGATAGCAAGAGAGGGTAAGATTGAGAGGGAGAACGAGAGTAAGCAAGAGTTAGAGGGAGAGTGAGAGAATAAGAGACACTTGAATATGTATTTATTATTCCAATCAGAACGTAAGTTATTTTACGAATTACCATTTGCGCGCGTTTAAAAAAAATCGGCTATATTAATATTTATTTCCTTTCTATTTGTTTAAGGTTATTTAAGTTAATGTTTATATAACTATTCTCTATAAACAATATCAGAATAAAACTAGGAACAAAGTCGGAATGAAAACACCCGATAAACAAAGAATCAGTAAGAATTTTCACTGAGTATTTAATGAGTGGATCGAATTGAACATGGAACCCGACTAACACTTCAAAGGGGTTTAAACCTAAATAAGAGAGATCATTCTTAACAGGTAAGGGAATTTAATAGGATTCCAGGAAAGCTGTCTCAACCAGGTAACGACTTTCACTCACACACACACACACACACACACACACACACACACACACACACACACACACACACACACACACACACAAGTTAATCCCCGATCGTTTAACTCTATATACCTCATACATCTGAAAGATGGAGGCGGCCAGGAGAAATCTCAATAACTCTGGTCTTCCCCATTGTCTCCAGCAACATCTTCCGTCAATAGGTCTTGCTTAGGAAGACTCCAGATAGGCAATTTCCCCTGCCAGGAGACTGATAACCAATTTTACCGCCTGCCACACCTAATTATCCGAACATTCTCTTGCTTTCTAATCCTCCCTAGCTGCCTCCATTCCCGCTGCCTCTCCTTCCTTCCCAGACACTCACTACCATTATCGTCACATCCCACCCACTGTCCAGCACAACACACACACACACACACACACACACACACACACACACACACACACACACACACACACTGTTTCGCGCGCGAGCGAAACACTGAAAGAAACAAAGCAAGGAAGTAGAGATGCCTTGAAGAAGGAAAGCCAGGAAACAGAGCCAAGCAAGAAAGGAAGCAATAAACAAAGAATGAATCAAGGAAGCGAGGAAAGAAGGTAAAAATGAATTAAATGAGGGAAGGTAATGAAAGGTAATGAAAAAAAATGATAAAAAGGAGAGAAGGAACTAAGTATTGAAAGGATAGGGAGTGATGGGGTGGTGAGGTAAATGGAACAAATTGAGGGTGAAAGAGGTTGGCTGTTTCCCTTACACCGTTGAGGTAAGCTTGTGAAAATTACAAATGACGCGGCAAAATATTAATAGTACTGGTCTAGATATAAATCAGAGTAAAAATCGTGAAACTTTGTGTAAATTGTGTCGGAGATTACGAACTACACAAAGGTAACCACAAGAGTGAGCAACTTAGCAACTCTTCAGTCGTCCGAATGCATAAACTCTGTCATTTCAAGCGCCATTTTTCAAGACGTTGATAGGAGGAAGTTCAGGTCCACCAGACGTCGCTTAACAAATCTCTACTAATTCTTTACTTAAATAAGCACCACCACCTCATATCAGATTGCATCTTTTTAAGATGATTATACGTCCAATATATGAATATCCGTTCGTGTTCCCGTCATTGACAACAAAGTCCAGAATAAAGCTTTTTGCATTGTCTCGATTACCAGATAGAATAACAGAGTCAGAATGTAGGACTTATAACTTTTGCACAATACACAAATAACCCGCACAAGTCGGACGGTGCGGGTTATTTGTGTACTGGTGTGTGCGGGTTACAGTGTACTGGTCAGAGAAGTCTAATCAAGCTAGTCGCATATGGATGGTCGTGGAGCGACAAAGTGGAGGCAGGAACCATACATAGCTTTAAGATGAGACATGACAAAAGCTCATGGAGCAGGGAGAGAGAAGACCTAGTAGCGTTCAGCGAAGAGGTGGGGCCAGGAGCTGATTCTCGACTCCTGCAACTACAATTAGGTGAGTACAGTTAGGCGAGTACAGGCGAAAATATTGAAGTCACGAAATAATGAAGTCAAGCGTCAACACAAATGTTTTCAATATATTTATTTCAAACACATTTAAGAGGAATAAATTAGACGTTAGTGAAAGGATACGTGGTGGTAATTAAGGCAACGTAAGTGTATTGAGTATATCACTCCACATCCATACCAGAAGCATCTACAAGAAAGGAAAGAGTTCAGAATTTGTGGCACTCAATCAAAATGGCAGCGATTTCGAACTGTATTAAGACGAAGAGGATGTAGATATTGACGATGACCTTACCAACCCAGAGAGCATCTTGGACCTGACAGAGGCTGATATAATAGCTGAAGAAACATCATCGGAGAGAAGAAAAGGTATTTAAATATCTTTCTTATTTAAGATGTGAGATTTAAATAATTATCTTTTGAGGATGAAATAAATAAATGATTTGTTTTTGGTTTTAAATTGTTAGAAATTATAATTTATATATTGTATATATGTTTTAAATGGTTAAATGCAAATCACATAAAATTTTACAGTATTTATTGATATTTTATATTTTAGAATGAAAAATACTAGAAATTTACCATAAATTTTAAAACCATATTTATTCATTCTCTTGGTTTTAAATTGTTAAATACAATTTTTATGTTATTAAATGAGGAGCGTTTAAATTAAATAGCTTAAAATTTTAATATATTTTTTAATAATTTGTTTTACTGTTTGAGTACTCTTTTGAAGTTCTCATCTCTTCCTATTTCAGTTACTTATTCACTGGTTACACCTCAAATGTGTGAAGGCAGTGAGGAATAGTCACCCAAACCAACAAGGAAAGAATAACCAGGTAAAGACTAACTTAACACCACTTAAAGAATATCAACACGAGGCTCCACTTAACGTGATACTCTCCATGGAGTACTTTTTGTAAGTATTTATGGTGGACTTTGTGAACCACAGTGTTCGTCATATAAACCTGTAGTCACACCAAAAATTTGAGGAGACAATACTGAACAATGAAGTTTCTGAGCTCCTCTCTTTCATCGGATCCTCGTATGTGAATCAGTCAACTTTCAGCAACAGATAATACGTTCTGGGCTACGATGACTACGATTCCTCACGATGTTGATGTGGCTGTGTCATGCCCGTATTGTTAACCTTTCTTTAATATTACATTGCGGTCATTTACTTTAATAGCTAAATTGGAAATGAACGTCCTTGTATTATTAAGACTTATTCTTATTAACGCGTATTATTATTTATGTAACATGGCCATGATAAGTTAAATTGAAGGTACAGCAACATGCCTGACGCTCTGTGTACCGGTGTATGGTTAGCTGTGGTGTTCGATGGTTATACCCCTCCTTTCCCCCCTCTTTTGGTCAACTACTCTACTGAGTGTTGGTGAGTCACGTCACGTGACCCACCTGACCTGTATGCTCAAGTCTGAAGGACGAACAGTCAGGAAGTAGCAGCCTACGAGAACACTCCTGGTCGTCTCTGGTAACTGGTTAAGGTTGGTCATCCGGCCTAGACTTACTCTGTTGTATTCTGACTGCTTCCTAATAGGAAATAAGACCTTATACACTAAAGTAATCTCTGTATATATATATATGATATGTCTAGGATCTCATCCTAACCATGTGTTATAAAGCCTTGTATATTTCTCAAAACTCCAGCCCGCGGGTTCAATCCCGGCCGGGGTATGGTTTGTTTGCAATCGTGTCATTACGATTTCATGAGTCGCCTTATATATTTATTTCGGACAATATAGAACAAACAAGCATTCTTAACTTATATACGATAATTCGTATAGTATTATTATTGGCTTTATGTTGTATTATAAATATACTTCATTAAAATAAGATTTCCAGAGAATTACTATTACCCCAACCTCTCTGACCAATGTTGTTATGCCCTAACCAGAAGGAAACTATCTGAGCAGCAATAAAACTTGGAGTGTAACAGGCTGGCAAGAGATTCAAACTTATTCAAAGTGCCTCTCAATTCACTAATAACATCCAATTAAAGACCATTGCGGAGAGGCTCTTCAAGATCAGACCTTTGTTCGATCACACACCTAAATTGGTCAGAAAAGCTCCATGCATCTCTATGAAGTCAATCGTTGAAATCTTGGCTTCTTGGTGCATTGCATGAAGACTAAGCCAGAAAAAAGGGTTCTCAAGCATTTTTGCTGAAGTGCAGAAGCATCATCCATGACACTTCTATACCTGGCAGCCTCAACATTTACTGTACATGGAGCCAATGGTCTCAGCTTATTATTAACTGATGAGTATCGTTTCTAATATTGCTATGGCCAAAACATATCATCTATGTATACTGACAGCTTCCATTCTAGTATCTGCCTAGTTACATATCCGCAGAGAAAAAAGTAGGCAAAACAAGTGAAAACCGAACTAGAAATCCTTCCCTAAAGAACTCCGATAAGATGAGTAAGACCTAGGTGAGGAAACGAAACTGAGCAACTGTTTTGATGATGTAATTTTTAACTGTAAGTCACTGTTATCTTCCGATGCTGCCATAAAACCAAATGCCTCAAAAATGATAGCACTACCAATAAAGAAATGGAGGTATCCTGACTCAATGCCGTCGACGCATAGAACACTAATATGGGTGAGACTGATAATAGTGGCATGTTCATCCATCTCTAAAAAGTCTCATATGATAGTATAAGCGACTGTTTGGTTATGTCCTCGGCCTAGCTGTTGCAACTCATTGCTACTACATACAATGGACTGGAAATCCCTTAAAGACGAGCAAATGTCTCCTAAAACAATTCAGTATTCAGATATAAATTGAAAGAATACAGAAGCCAGTCATATCATCCAGATTCTTGCCAAAAGAGACTAAGTTATCGACTAAACCTAAAGACATAGAGGACAAAAAGTTATATTGCCTCCAGATTACACAAGGTACAACACTTTAGACAAAGTGAGAAACCTATCAATTCTGCTACACAGGTGACAGAATGCATTAGTCTAGAAAGCTGTGTAAGCCGTGCAGGGTGGTACACTGTTTATCGCCTTCCACATACACAACAACCAAAGAAAAACTTTTTGTGCATGTCTTATAAATAATTAATTTTCAAATATGTTTAATGTATTTTATATTGTTCGTTTGTATCTCTCATATCTTTTAAATAACAAATATTTTTCCATATTTAATATTTTTACTGCACAATGTTTCCTCCCAAGACAATATATTTTTTGACGTAAAATATGAGAAATCTTTCCGCAATACAAGATTTTTACGGTTATTCACCAGTTGTTCTTGTGGCCTATATGGAATTACTTATAATTAACAAGAATGCGAAAATCTACACAAATAAATAAAGAAATAATTCGCTAAATGCACAACACTAAAAAAAAAAGTCTTACAGAGGCCTAAAGAATCGTCTGGATTTCTGTCACAGAATATAACAGGGTTAAAAGGCGATTCCCTGAAAATGAGATAAGCGCTAAACCAGCTGGGGATCACACAGCACCTGGGGAATAGCAAGTAGTTCATTCCGAGGGAGGGTGTGGAAAATATTGTATATTTTCCGAAAATATAGTGTATTTTGCATGTAAATTAGTGAAATACATTGCAGTTAATAAAAATTAATTTGGAAATACAGAAACCAGCGACAGAGTTAGCGTCGCATGGGAAGAGACGCCATGTTTTGAACTGGGCAAGACAAGAGTTAGTGAAACGGGAAGAATATCTCGTAGCTCTGGAGATTATGTGGTTGAAACCTCTCAAATGGGAGCAGAAATTTTCGGAGTTACAGTCCTATAGAGTGTGAGAAACCAACGACTGGGCAGGACTCCGAAATTAGATGGGAAAATGGATAAGAATTACACCATCCCCCAGATAAGTAATGTCTTTATATGATAAAATTCTGGCGAGTAGTTTCTTCATATTTAGGCAGGGGGTTGTAGATGACACACCAAGTAATCTCCAGACAAATTGGTGAGTGTTATTAATATAAATTCCCCTTCTGATATATAAATGTGTATATGTAATCATTAACTCAATTTAACATACAATCCATATAATTTACATTAATAGTTTTACCAGAATTACTGGTGATGTTTATTTCATTTGGAGTTAATACAGGTCCAGAGTGACTTTTGGAAGTATGAGATTAGTGGGTATTCGAAGGGTGACATTTTTGGCGACCTAGGATGTCTCTATAATACTCGATAAGGAATAGTTATCTTTGTAACAAATTACTGGTATATATCTTATGAGGTTCGTCTAGGTAATTTTAATATTTCGCAAAGGGGATGGCAGCTTCAATCACTTAAATCAGGAACCCTTCTCCAACACCTAGACACTTCCCTTGAAGGGTGCAAAATTGATAACATTATCACGTTCATCTAATATACAAGATAATGAACTCAGCCAGGGTGGACCCCACCTGATTTGCATAATTTATTAAAAAATATATAAAAATCCTTGGTGCTAGCTACATTGTACAAACGAAGATAGTGTTGGGAGTATGTCAATCTTTTCTCTGTAATTAGAGAGGCAATGCTTGGAAGAATTGCCATTCCTGAATATCTGCGCATACGAATTTAAAAAAAATTGTTATTGAACATGTAAAAATCTAAATTTATTACCGGTTACCCGGTACTGACGAAATTTTAAAACAAATCACATATGAATACGTGACGATAGGCTGGGTTTAGAGAAAGGAATGCAAATGATTGATTACGCACACACACACACACCAAGCACACACCAAGCACATCTGCGGCGCGCATCAACCAACCGCTGCAGCATATGGACGACTGTCAAACCTGAAAACAGTGTTACGACATGTAGGTGAGGAGGCTTTCACGACACTGTACACCGTGTATGTCAGGGGTATGCAGCACCAGTATGGTACCTACACCTGGTCAAAAACGTCAAGAAATTGGAGGAGGTGGAAGAGTTTGCAACAAGAATAGTCACGGAGCTAAGGGGTATGTTCTACCAAGAGAGGTTAAGAGAACTCAACATAACGACACTGGAGGACAGGAGGGATAACGAGAACATGATAAAATTGAGAAAGTGAACAGAGCCAGAATGTTTCATAGATGCTATCAACTTTTATGAGTCATAGGAATGTTAGGAAACATTTCTTCATGCTTAGAGTTATCAGGAAATAAATACATAGTGTAGTAGTGGAGGCAGGATCCATAACCATCTTTGAGAAGACACACGTTAAGGCTCTTGGAGCAGGGAGAGAGTCTAGTATCTACTAACGAAGCGGGACTAGGATCTATGAATCGACCCCTACGTACTTACACATACATACACACACACACACAGTATAACACCAGGCACATCTGAGGCGTACATGAACCAAATAACTGCTGCAGCATATGGGCGCCTAGCAAACCTAAGAACAGCATTCCGCCATCTTAACAAGGAATCGTTCAGGACCCTGTACACCGTGTACGTTAGGCCCATATTGGAGTATACAGCACCAGTTCGGAACCCACATCTAGCCAAAAACGTAAAGAAACTAGAGAAAATGCAAAGGTTCGCAACAAGTCTAGCTCCAGAGCTAAGGGGTATGTCCTACCATGAGAGGTTAAGGGAAATCGACCTGACGACACTGGAGGACAGGAGAGATAGGGCGGACATGATAACGACATATAAAATACTGAGAGGAATTGACAAGGTGGACAGACACAGAACAAGGGGACACAGTTGGAAATTGAAGACACAGATGAATCACAAGGATATTAGGAAGTATTTCTTCAGTCACAGAGTGGTCAGGAAGTGGATTACTTTGGGAAGCGATGTAGCGGAGGAAGGATCCATTCAAAGCTTTAAGCAGAGGTATGATAAAGCGCATGGTGAAGGGAGAGTGACCCAGTAGCGGCCAGTGAAGAGGCGGGGCCAGGAGCTATGACCCGACTCCTGCAACCACAACTCGGTGAATACACATACAGAAATTTGTAGTTAAAATGCTATCATTTCAGCAACTCTGATTTAGTTACGTCTGAAATACGAACTCCAGACTAAAGATCAGACTCACCGAATTCATATTATATTCCTCAGAATTATTATATTTTGATTAGTGTAGTCTGCCAATTATATCTACAATATACTTTATATAAAAGATGATTTTCATACAAACCTTAGCCTAGTAAATCCACACGTAATTTAGCCTAGCATAGCCTAACCAATGTCATTAAAATTAGGATAATTTAACCTTATTTAGACTTAACCATAGCCTAATGTAGATTAACCAATCTACTCTTGCCTAACCAAACTTGTCTAATCGTCTCTAACCTTCACTAGCGTTTGTTAGTGAGACACAATATGAGGTTTATCGATTATTCTCAATAAAATGGTTTGAATTGTGTCTTATTAAACATACTTGCACTAACCTAATTTAATGTAGTCTAAACAAGTCTTACTCTTGCCTAACTTCATGTAGCTTATTCTAACCTAACCAACCCTGATGTATCACATTAAGCCTGCAACTCAGGAGCTCGACCTACCTCCTTCATTCAACCTTCATTAGACTCTGTGCTTTCTCAGCTCTCTTTCTCTAAATCAATTAATTATACATGATTGATGTCGGTCTTCCTGATCTGTAAGGATTAATAGAGAGTAAAAGCGAGTATGGAGGGAAGGGGGAAAGATTTTTTCCCTAATGTGAACCCGAATAACCCGGACTAAAAAATATATATATCAGATGTATGTACTTAGGTAAGAGAAAGTTGACATTTATTGCATTTATGGATTCCGAAAAGGCTTATGATGGGGTGAATTGGAGAGCAATGTGGTGGATGTTGCAGATTAATGTAATTGGTGGTAAAATGTGTGAGACTCTTGGAGACTGTTGGGCTTAATAGGTAATCAGATTGAATTACGGTGGGAGCTATCACAGTTGCTCTTGGCTGAGAGACTCAGAAAAGTAGTTGCAGTTGCTACAGGAGAAGAGAAAAGTGATGGAACGAGAAGAGTAATCAATAAAAGACTGGATACCTGAATGAAAGGCAGGCTTAACGGAAGAAATGATTTCATTTAGATAATTGGGAGTGGATGCGTTGGCAGATGGCTCTATGAAAGGTTACGAGAATCACAAAATATATATGAAAGTAGGTTTGAAGTGTCTACGTAAGGAAAGAATGTCAGTGAATGTAAACAAAGGGTAATAGGGTGTATCAGTATAGTTGTGCTAATGCGTTGTATGGGTGTTAATGATATTTTCTGAATACACCAGTAAGAGGGAGAATGTACATTGTAGCAGCAAGTTAAAGACTGTAAAATGTTGCATCAAGAAAATAACTGCTGAATGTTGCAGCAAAGGGGAAATTGTAGAATGTGGTGTATGTGAGAGAAATGTGTATTGGGAATAGTTTATAAAGAATTAGGAGTCGATGTTAGACGGTTTGGTCATTTAGGAAAGCGAGCGGAAGATAAATTGTCAAGGTGATATATAAATCTATGGTTCACAGATTTATGTATCTGAGAAAAAGTTATTATGAGGATGTGAAGGAAATTTCTATTGGTAGAGGCTTCAGTATTACGTAGAAAGCTACGAGCCTGTTACATCAGAATGGGATGAAACAAATGGAAGTGAAAAAAGATATAGGGAAGGATTTCATCAGTCAGAGTGTTGGAGTGTTCACATTGAAAGACGTTCGGGAATGTTGTGGTTCATTCGGGTGCTAGTGTGTGAATGTGAGCTCCTTAGAATTCAGCTGATGTATTAGTTAACATAAGAACATAAGAAAGAAGGAACACTGCAACAGGCCTACTGACCCATGCGGAACAGGTCCATGTCCCCCCCATCCGGGATTAGACCAATGACCCACCCCCCGGATTATCCCAATGACCCACCCAGTCTGGTCATCCCCACTCAAGGATGGAGCACTGTACCAGACCCAGCAGCACAAGCTAGTCAGGTCCAACTCACACCCACCCACACCCACTCATGTATTTATCTAACCTATTTTTAAAACTACACAACGTTTTAGCCTCAATAACTGTTCTCGGGAGCTTGTTCCACTCATCCACAACTCTATTACCAAACCAGTGCTCTCCTATATCCTTCCTGAATCTGATTTTTTCCAACTTGAAACCATTGCTGCAAGTCCTGTCTTGGCTGGAAATTTTCAGCACACATTTACATCCCCTTTATTTATTCCTGTTTTCCATTTATACACCTCGATCATATCCCCCCTAATTCTACGCCTTTCGAGAGAGTGCAGATTCAGGGCCTTCAGTCTATCCTCATAGGGAAGATTTCTGATACATGGGATCATCTTTGTCATCCTCCTTTGTACGTTTTCCAGAGCATTTATATCCCTTCTGTAATACGGTGAAAAGAACTGAGCAGCATAGTCTAAATGAGGCCTAACCAAGGATACATAGAGTTGAAGAACAACCTGAGGACTTCTATTATTTATACTTCTAGATATGAAGCCAAGAATTCTGTTAGCTTTATTGCGCAAGAATGGTATATAATACCGACAATGCCCTCGTCTGCTACACCTGACGTTACTATATAAGCGCCAGGTTCCTTGCTTCTGCTTCAGAATCTCCACGACTACGGTGCTCTTCGCACCTACTCCTAGGTTGAGGAACTGATTACCTCATCTTCTGTATATAGTCCTACTGTCTTCACGTTATGTCCTAGAATTTGTATTAATAAAGCCACTGGATGGCGAAACGTCTACAATAAAGATACCCAGATGTTGCACATGTGTCTTAATTTCAGATTTATTGCGAACACTAATGAACTGTTGTCTTGGTTTTAGGTTACTGCTAACCAGAACTCCTAAATCCTTTTCGCAATCGGTAGTATTAAGATCTACATTATTTAGTTTATATGTGGCATGGTTAATTAACTGTCCAACATTTAGAACTTTGCATTTGTCAATATTAAACTGCATCTGCCACTTCTCCGACCATTGCGTCAGTCTATTCAAATTTCATCCTGGAGTGCTCTAATGTCCTCATTAGAATGAATTGGACGGTCTATTTTGGTGTCATCAGCAAATTTGCTTATGTGGCTATTTATTCACTCATCTATGTCGTTTATGTAAATTGTGAACAACAACGGGCCCAACACTGACCCCTGAGGAACACCGCTTGTGACGTGCCCCCATTCTGATTTCTCCCCATTTATGCAAACTCTCTGCTGTCTATTTGTCAGCCATGCCTCTACTCAGGAAAAAATTTCTCCTCCTATTCCGTGTGCCCTAAGTTTCCTCAATAGCCTCTGGTGTGGAACTCTATCGAAAGCCTTACTGAAGTCCATATATACAATATCATATTCATTACCATGATCTACCTCCTCAAACACCTTGGTGAAAAAAATTAGTAAATTCGTAAGACAGGAACGGCCCTTTGTAAAACTGTGTTGAGAATCATTAATCAATCTGTGCCTGTCAAGATGGCTGCGAATTGCTTCGGCAATTATTGATTCCATAAATTTTCCCACTATGGAGGTAAGGCTTATTGGTCTATAGTTCGAAGCCAAGGACCTGTCACCTGCCTTGTAAATAGGTATTACATTTGCCATTTTCCACTTATCAGGCACTATGCCAGTTTGTAGTGATATGTTAAAAAGATTAGCCAAAGGTATGCTAAGTTCCTCTTTACATTCCTTTAACACCCTTGCAAACAGTTCATCATGACATGGGGATTTGTTAGGTTTTAGCTTCTCTATTTGTCTGAGGACCATGTCACTAGTTACCGCAATCGTACATAGTTTATCATCATCCTGTTCTACGTAATCTATTATTTCAGGAATATCGCTAGTATTTTCCTGGGTGAAAACTGAGAGGAAGTAGGTATTTAGAATTTCACACATATCCTTATCACTGTCAGTGATCTGACCAGAGTTACTCTTAAGTGGGCCAATCTTGTCCCTAATCTTACTTCTGTATACCTGAAAGAACCCTTTCGGGTTAGTCTTTTAATCCCTTGCGACCTTAGCCTCATAATCTCTTTTTGCTTTTCTTATTCCTTTTTTTAGTTCTCTCTTTAACTGAATATATTGATTTCTTAACTGCCCATCACCTCTTTTGATACGCCTATATATGCCTCTCTTTAGACCAATGAGATATTTTAATCTATTGTTCATCCATTTGGGATCATTTTTGTTAGATCTAATTTCCCTACTCGGAACAAAAGTTGTCTGGGCAGCTAGAACTATGCTCTGAAAAACGTCATATTGGCAACCAAGATCACCTACCTGACCCATAGTCAGGACATCCCAATTTAGCCCACCCAAGTAATTTTTCAGTCCCATGAAGTCGGCCAAGCGAAAATCAGGGACAGAGATTTGATTTATGTGCTCGGAAACGACAGATGTCGTCCCTTTTCATCTGAGTAAGCCTATTTTTGTTTGGAATCGTATCACCAGTGCTGATCATGATAAGTCAAACACTACACGTGGGGGAAGGAGGGGGAGCTGCAGTGCGGTGTCACAACGAAGACAGTAATTAGCATGTACATAAACAGATATTTAGAATAATGTATTTCATATGTACGCCCTCGAGCCAGTAGGAACTATAAATAAACTCTAACTAATTTAAAGAATAGTTGGTTTAAACGTCTACTAAGACCAAGCATTGTCCATTGAGGTAAAAAAGGAAAAGGTGGTAGATGCCTTGATGCTGGTGAAAAATCTTGATCCTGGCATTGAAGATGCTGTCCTCTTTCTCAGATTAAATTTCATTACCATCTGTTCTCATGAGCTTTATAATTCATTTAAATTTGGCACTTTAACGTGACATTAATAATTATAATAAAAACAGTAATTAGTAGTAAGTAGTAGTAGAAATACTACGACTACTGCTGCTACTAGTTGTAGTAGTAATATAAATAACAATAACAATAATAATAATAATAATAATAATAATAATAATAGCGTTCTTCCCAGAAGTGTGCGTACACAGTAATTCAAATAACCTTCAGCTAATTTGATATCCTGAATTCCTTCATAAATGCTACGTTGTTCACATCCCAGTAGCACGTCAAGTTCTACAACCACTCGACTCCATTCAGTACCATCTAACGTGCTCAAGCACGCCTGATGGATGGTCAGACAGCTATCATTTAAAACCTCCTTAACCCCCTCCCTGCAACCCTTCCTGGGTTAACCCTTACTCCTCTTTCTTTCCACCTAAAATTTGTACACTTTCTTGGGCATCATGTTCTACACCACCTTTCTAAATGATCAAACTTTTTTAACAGCCTTTCCGTATCTTTACACCGTCTCCTAATTTCTATGCTTCTAATTTTGAGCATGATGGTTACACCATACACATTGCTCTGAAACGGAAACCTCCACCGCCTCCTGTCTCCTCTTATTTGCAATGTTTAAAGAGTTTGTCTCATACCCTTATACAATTATGAGTATCGATTTTGTTTCCAAAGATGAAGTTCTTTCTTTCCACGGAATCTCCGACCCTCAGCAACTCATCTACTAACATGTCCAGTCCCAAATATCGAAATACATTTTTTTCCCTCATACTCCCTTCAATTTCGGATCCAGTATTTCATTGCCTAAACTTTTTGTTACTATCGTCACCATGATCTTTTCTATGCAAATTTTTGCATTCCTTCTTTTCCTCGCACTCCAAAACTTCACCAATAACCTTAGCAGTTTTTCTTCAAAATCTCTCAAAAGTGCAATGTCATCAAAAAAGCAACGGTAACAGCTCGTACTTCGTATCAGATTCATTATCCTACGCCTCTCTTGACCAGCTCAGCATTTTCTTTTTTTACATCCCCATCTATAAATGTATTTAATAAAAATGGTGACATTATTCATCCCTGTCCAAGACCTACTATTAATGGAAAATCCCATTCCCTCCTTCATATCCTAAACATAGCCTCAGTCTTCTCAATAAATGTCCAAAACATTTGGCATTCTCTCCAAGATACGTTATTATGCACCTCAAATAGCACTACTTACTACACAATAATTAACCCTTATGTCACCTATGCTATTTGTGCCCTTGGATCCACAACAGTGAATTACCTTAAGACAATCGCAGAATGGAATTAAGACACATGTGCAACATCTGGGTATCTTTAATGTAGATATTTCGCCAACCAGTGGCTTTATCAATACAAATTCTAGGACATAACTTGAAGACAGTAGGACTATATACAGAAGATGAGGTAATCAGTCCCTCAATCTTGGAGTAGGTGCTCTTCGCATCTACTCCTAGGTTGAGGGACTGATTACCTCATCTTCTGTATATAGTCCTACTGTCTTCAAGTTATGTCCTAGAATTTGTATTGATAAAGCCACTGGTTGGCGAAACGTCTACATTAAAGATACCCAGATGTTGCACATGTCTTATCTTTCATATTGTCGGTATTTTATACCTTTCTTGCACAATTCTAGGACATAATAGGAAGACAGTAGAACTATATAACCGCCAGTCTTCTTGCCTTTGCTCCAGATTCTCCGCCACCACGATGCTTATTGTTTATGAACTCTTAATGTCCGTATATATAAGAAATTAATTTGTCCTTGCCATTTGAGTCTTAAGTTTATCCGAAATACTCTGCATAACTATGGGCTTTCTACATGCTCAACTAAATATCACATATCTCTGTACAATCATTATAATATGCTGACACATAACATTATCATTAAAATACCGAAAGGAATTATATATATTCTCTGTCACTAAGTAAGTACTTTGCCCTTCTTTCATTCATGTATTGAATATATCCACCAGTCACTTCAAAACAATATCTCCACCTCCTCGTAACATCTCAATTTTAATCCCATCTGTCCCGGTTTCTTTAACACCTTGCAATCTACTATTTGTCTCACACATTTCCTTCATACTCACCTACAGCACATCCTTATCCCTAGCATATTTAATTCCTCCCTGTCTAATGTATGAAATCACAGCTTCCCATTCATCTTCAACATTTAACAATTCGAAACATTCTCTCAATCTTTCCAGCAACTCCAACTACCCATCTAACACCTTCTCATTTAAGCAAAAGGCTTCTCTACTTGTTAAATTTACTTCAAAATTGTTTGTTATTCTCAACAGTCTCTCTCCTTTCGCACTCCCTCAGTTCCGTATTTCAGTTTCATGTTGCAAACTTCTCACCTGCCGACTTTTTCTCCTTAACCACACTCATCACCTAATCATTCTACTTTCCACCCTCACCCACGCTCCAAAACCCACAAACATCTGCTGCACCCTCTACCACTGTATTCTTTAATCTCCCTCAGAAGACATTGACCTTATCATTAGCTACGTACTTTCTAGCATCCTTTTCTCAGTAATTGTTTATATATTGCCCACTAACTCTTCCCAAAGTTCACTTACTATCGCTTTTCTCTTATGGACATCTGTTCACTTTTATTATATCTGGCACTTAATCCTCCTGTAGTTTACCACTAAATAATGATCGGACGAAGTATTTGCTAAAAAAAATCGAATGCATTCAGAAGTCTACCCATCAACCATTTATCCACAAGTACACTGTCTAGCAAACTGTTGTCATTGTGCATTTAATCAGAACTCTTATACTTACCATATTTTCCGGCATACAAGGCGCGTTTTTTTCCTACAAAAGGCTTTGAGAATCACCCTGCGCCTTATATGCTCAAGGTCAGGGTGAAGGAAACATCGTCTTATAGGTCTTACATGATAGTGCGCCTTATATGCAGGAACATACGGTACTTATCCCTTTTTTTATTAAGTAAAACATAATAACAAACCTCGTTATGTACGTGATTCAGTTTGAGGTCCCCATCGTGTACTTCTGTCACGCCAAACGTACTTCGTGTGCGTGCGTGCGTGTGTGTGTGCTCACCTAATCGTGGTTGCAGGGGTCGATTCATAGCTCCTGGCCCCGCCTCTTCACTCATAGCCACTAGGTCCACTCTGTCCCTGCTCGATGAGCTTCATCATACCACTTCTTAAAGCTATATATGGCACCTGCCTCCACCACCTCTCTTTCTGGACTATTCCACTTCCTGACAACTCTATGACTGAAGAAATACTTCCTGACATCCCTGTGACTCATGTAAGTCTTCAAATTCCAGTTGTGGCCTCTTGTTGCTGTGCTCCATCTCCGGAGCATCCCGACTTTGTCCACCTTGTCGATTCCTCTCAGTATTTTATATGTCGTTATCATGTCCCCCCTATTCCTCCTGTCCTCCAGTGTCGTCAAGTCGAGTTCCCTTAACTCTCCTCGTGCGACATGGCCTTTAGCTCCGAGACTAGTCTCATTGCAAACCTTTGCACTTTCTGATGTGCTTGGTCAGGTGTGCGGCTCCAAACTGGAGCTGTATACTCCAGTATGGGCCTGACGTGCACGGTGTACAGGGTGCGGAACGACTCTTTACTGAGATGTCGGAATGGTATTCTTAGGTCCGCTAGGCGCCCATATGCTGCAGCAGTTATTTGGCTGATGTGTGCCTCAGGAGATTATACACACCCAAAGATCCTTTTCCTTGAGTGAAGTTTGTAGTCTTTGGCCCCTCTAGACTGTACTCTGTTTGCGGTCTTCTTTTTCCTTCCCCGATATTATATATGAATTTAAACTGCATATTCCCTTCTTTCTTTCCACGTTTGATCAGTTAATATTTTTCTTCGTCTAGTTCTCTTAGACACTCCTGATTTGGTCCCGTATACAATTTCCCATAGAAAATGTACCTACCAGTTCACACTGCAATACATACTTAGTATTGAGAATTTAAAGCCAGGAATCAGAAGGGCTTCAAATACGCACTAGAGAGAATAATATGATCTGCATCTCTAAATTATTTTCAGAAGGAAAAAGAGATAGCCATTTTTAGAAAATTTATGCTGCCATAGCTAAAGTAGGGAGGATTGTTTTATTAAGTTTAAAATCTATCAACTATATGATATGAAGGCTGCGTATCACCTGTCCACCAAAGTCTATGACAACTGAATCTTTGACTTAGGGATTTAGACAAACTCATTGTATATTCAGTTAGAGATCAACATCACTACGTAAATATTTCAGTTGTGGCTAAAATGAAGTAGGTTGGCAACTTACATTCCATGTTAGAACAAAGACTCGACACTTGACGTTCGAAGGTATGCAACTCAAAGCTTCCTGGTATTTGCCTTTCACTCTTAACGAGACCATTTTTCCCACGAGTCATTTGAAAGGCCTCTCTCGTTCTCTTAAATGATTCCCACAATCCCCGATACTTTTGAATGAGGACTAGTGTCACTACCATCAAACATTGCCGAAGTGAGAGTGAGCTTGCAATTTCATCCTGTATAACAGTGGGGTTAATACTTCTCGATCTCCCTTGTTTGTGTCTGAGGACATGAAGAATGTAAGCACGGTCTCGCTACCCAGTCTCAGGTGGTTGAGTGATGCTACTGTAAAATCTTTGAAAGAGAGAGAGAGAGAGAGAGAGAGAGAGAGAGAGAGAGAGAGAGAGAGAGAGAGAGAGAGAGAGAGAGAGAGAGAGAGGCAGACAGACAGAGAGAGCGTACAAATCCTATTGAGGTTAAAGTATATCCTACGTGACGAGTTTCGCCGCTCTTGAATGTCCCTCATATTCCTCAGCGGTGTTGACGTCCAGCCCAAGCAATTTCTCGTCACCTCTTGATATTTTGCTCCATCTTTCACCTCCTGATAGCGCCTGGCGCATAGCCGAACGGTTCTGAGCTCGATTATCAGGCGGATGGAGACTCGTGAGTAAGACTTAAGAAAAATGGTCTGGTGATACTGGCATGACGTGGAAAAGGACACTTATGTACAGTTCAGGTCATTTATTTGAGGAAATATCTCGCCACCTTTCGTGTCTTTTTCCACATAGGACTCTTCACATTTGTTATTATTGTTCTTTCATCAGTGAATAGGAATTTGTTAGTTATCAATTACTGTAGGCGGCATAATATAATGTGAACATATACCATCAACAGAGCTAGGCTTTGAAATGAGCTGAGGCCGGGTAAAAACTGATAGCCTGTGAACTGAGTTTTGCGTAACTGAAGGTTTACTCCTGTACTACACCACCAAGATTTGCGAGTCTCTGCATGATACTCGTGTGACTCGTAAATTCCCCTGTACCCATGATATTTCAATTAATTTTATTTTTCCGTTAGGTATTAATATTCCTTACAGCCCTCATAAGACTCGGTGCGCTTGGATATTAATTTTAATTTTCTTCTGCTACGAGTCCCTCGTTGGCTCTCAAGTCTCTGCTGCTGTAGATATCTTCTTTCATGCATATACAATGGTGAATTAGGCTTGCAAATGATGATTAGTGCCTCGGTGCGCCCGTCGTTTGTTTCAATCACTGAGTGACACCGCGGGGTCGTAAAAGTGATAAGTGTGGAGTGTGTTGTGGCAAGTCGATACTGCAGTGAATTGTAAGTGTGATGGTAATTCCACGTTGAGTCGTGGTAGTTGTGTCTTATTTCTTCAGGTGCCTTGATTACTACATTTCATCAGCATCAGTCGGTGAGTAAATTCATTATTATGAATCAAGAATAAAGTAATGCTTCAGACAGTGACTAAACTAAACTCTTGACGTATTTGTGATGAGAGAGATACTCCTCTTGGTCCAGTGCTGCGTCCCATACGATATTCCTCTGTAATTATTCTTTCTCGTGCTTATGGCAAATGTGACTGACGAGAATTGAAACATTGGTTTATGTCAGGGGGTGAAGTGCACCACGAGCATTTATGAAGTGTTCCGGTACCTACTGGGGTGTTTGTCAGGAGTTCTGGCTATCTCACACTAGTGTTCGTCAAGTGTTCAGGCGCCACGGTGATGCTTGTAAGTGTTCAAGCCCCCAGTTGTGTCTGTCAAGTGCTTAGGAACACCAGTGATGTTTGGCAAGTGTTCAGACACTCCAGAGGTTTTTGTCAGTTGTTCAGGTTTACCAGTGGGGTTCATCAAATATTCACACACACACACACACACACACACACACACACACACACACACACACACACACACACACACACCAGTGGTGTTTTCCTAGTGTTCACGCACACCAGTGTATCAGTTTTTCAGACACTCAGTTATGTTTAATTGTTTAAGAACATGGCCATCGGTATCTGTCAAGTGGCGCCTGTCATTGTTGTATTCTCTGTATATCACTTTTGCTTTGTTTTAGTGCACGAGATGGGTTTCTCTAGATGTGTACATAACGCAAGAGTTATTGTCTTTCCTTTTCCACGCAATTCTGTATTCTCTGACATGTGTGGAAGGATTCCTCCCCCGTTTCTCCTAAGTAGATTTTGTTGCACTTGTGTTACAGTGTACACACCTGCTTCACTCTCGAGTTAGTCACAGGGTTCTTTCTTCCTGGCGTGATCTCTGATTGAAGACATGGCCATGATAGCTACGCTCACGTTTCTTCTTGAAGACGCCTGTGTGGTGTTATTGGCCATTTCTCCTCCAAGTAAATTCAACAGAGTTGAGTATAGTCATAGCTTTGCATTTGCAGTCTTGTACAAAATACAGATAAGCGGCAAAAAACATCACAAAAGTCCTTTCATGAAACATCTGCTTAGCTACAACACCATAAACTGAGAAGGGAAACTTATTTATTCACACAGAGATTATCGAATTGCCGTGAGCGAATACGTTAATGTGTATTAGAGAGGCACAGCCCTCTGCCAAGTCTTCATCCAAAATGTGCAAAATAGGCAAAAGAGGAGAAATGCTAATGAATTTCAAGTAACTCAGGGCAACGAGAATAGCAAGAAGAAAGGCAGATGTTCGGCAGCTGGGTTAGGCTAGGGCCAGACTTAAGAAATTTATCTTGATTATCAGATTTCCAGCCTATTTTACATGTAAAAAGACTATTTTATTAAAAGACAGTGCTACGGTAATAATGATGTTAATTAAATATAGTCTTGCAAAATAGTCTTCACACAGCGAAGTCCGGGTTCGATTCCCGGTGAGGGTAAAAACTTTGGGTGTGTTTCTTTACACTGATTATCTATGCTCCCCATCAGTAAAATGGGTACCTGGGTGTTAGTCGACTGGTGTGGGTCGCATCTTGGGACAAAACTGACCTAATTTGCCTGAAATGCTCTGCATAACAAGTGGCTTTCTATATAATAGTATGTCATTGATGTCAGCTAGGCCTATATAACTTGACTCACGAAATCGTAATGACACGATTGCAAACAAATCATACCACGGGCGGGGATAGAACCCGCGATTAGAGAGCCTCAAAACTCCAGACCGTCGCGTTAGCCACTGGACCAGCTAGCCACAATAAGATTCGTCCAACTAGGTATATTTCTACACCATAGGAAGGTTAGCATAGGCACCACTGTGACCACAACTGCAAGATTTTACAGACGAATCTCCAGTTAGCGTGGCCGTGACGAACTCTAGCTCAAGTCCCCTCAAGGCCGTTAACATGACTCACGAAATCGTAATGACACGATTACAAACAAACCATACCACGGGCGGGGTAGAACCCGCGATCAGAGTGTCTCAAAACTCCAGACCGTCGCGTTAGCCACTAGACCAGCTAGCCACAATATACCTAGTTGGACGAATCTTATTGTGGCTAGCTGGTCCAGTGGCTAACGCGACGGTCTGGAGTTTTGAGACTCTCTGATCGCGGGTTCTATCCCCGCCCGTGGTATGGTTTGTTAGGCCTGTATACCTTGCACATGTACTTGTAGAAATAAAGATATTATTATTACTATTACTATCAATTACTCTCTTGTTTGCTTACCGGAGTGAAGAGCATGAACTTCCTGCTGTGCCCCCAGTACCAATTTCCCACCTCCCGTACAGCCCCTGTCTACCCAATCAATACCTATATTCTATATGCTGTTATTAAGCCTTCCCTAGCGCTTCTGTCCTGCAGTGTCGTTAGGTTCAGTTCCGTTAGTTTCTACTAGTTCATGCCCCTTACCTTCTGGAAATTTTCTCGTTACAAATATCTGCACATTCTCTGGTTTCCTATATACTTTCTCAAGTGTGGGTCTCATGATGGGCTTGACATGGCTCGTATAGAGGGCCTGGAATGACAAACATTGACAAACATTGAGAAATGAGATTATTTGTTGATGTTTGCTCCCGACGATATCCTAAGCCTGATGCTCATCCCTTGGGCTTAATCTTTGAGTGAGGTCTGCAGAATCTATCTTCCTAGTCAATATTCAGTGTCCGATCCTCATTTCCAGTCCCCCCGTCTTCATAATATTGCATTTGACGAGATATAATGTAAACAGCCGTTTACCTGACGCATATTACACTTTGTCCACCTGTATTATTTATAGCCTTTCTCTATCCACGTCTATTTTCCGTCTCCTCATTAGTTTTACGTCATCATCAAATAGGGACACATCTGACGCAAACCTATCCCAAATGCCAGTGACATAGATTAGAACCGGTACTGGTCATAATATGCTTGTTTAGGGTTATTATGTTTGGGTGGGAGATGAGGAGAGGGCTTGAGGGGGGAGTCTTTGTGTGGTTGTACGTGGGGGTTCTCCGGAGGCTTAGCTTCCATGGCTGTCAATGCATGCTCTGTCTCTTCTTCCTGCCTCTGCCGTCTTTGTACTCTCTCTGCTGCTTCTGTTCTTTTCTTGTTCAGTCCCAGTCGAGATATACTCGCTAGTATTTTCCTGTCTCCCTTAGCCGTAGTTTCCACTGCATGATCCTGTCATGTGTCATTACTATTGTGGAAGATCAATTTGACTGGATGTATTTTCTTCCCTCGAGTATTCTCCAAGTCTTTGAAAATTTGTCACCTGGGGCACTTCAGAATTTTTTTTATCTGTTAAGCTGATATTTTAAATCACCTGTTCTTCCGCCTACTATATTTCATCATGAGTCCTCCCTTCAACCAACTGAAGCCCGTGGATAATCAACGACCTTTCTGTGTCTTTTCAATTACTCGCTTCCTTTCCCTCTATATTTGTCTTATTATCAATTCCTGTCCATCCCAATTTCATGAGAGTATTTCTGCTCCTTCTCTTCCTTCCGTCCCCTCACCTCATGTTACTATTCCTGCTCCCATCTTATTACCCCTCCTTCCTCATCAGCTCCAATTCCCTCTTCAGCTTCTTCAGTTCCTCTTCTAAGATTTGCACCTTTGCCTTAGCAGCTACAGCCGTCTCTTCCATTCCCTGCTCTCTGCAGATACCTTCTCTACCTTCTCGTCCAGCATTTTGCAAACCTCGTTAAACTTTTTTTCCACTATTCCATCTTGCACATAAGCCCTGCTACCATCAGTTCTTTCTTATTGTGTGTATGTACTCATCTAGTCATGATAGCAGTAGTCGATTCACAGCTCCTGGCCAGCCTCGTCACTGCTCGCTGTGTGTGTGTGTATGTGTGTGTGTGTGTGTGTGTGTGCGTGCGTGTGCGTGCGCATGTGCGTGTATGTGTGTGTGTGTGTATGTGTGTATGTGTGTGTGTGTGTGTGTGTGTGTGTGTGTGTGTGTGTGTGTGTGTGTGTGTGTGAGGTGTGTGTGTGTGATGTGTGTGTGTGTGTGTGTGTGTGTGTGTGTGTGTGTGTGTGTGTGTGTGAGGTGTGTTTGTGAGAGGTGTGTGAGAGGTGTGTGAGAGGTGTGTGAGAGGTGTGTGAGAGGTGTGTGAGAGGTGTGTGAGAGGTGTGTGCGAGAGTTCGTGTAAGTGGCTCAGGTGGCAATACAATGCAGCACTTGTGGTGTAAACTGCAGTATATCTCACTTAAGTCATGATAGACTTATGATGCGAGACATTTTCTCCCAGGTGACGCAACTCCGCCGTAAAAGAAACTAGTAATTTACGAGGCAGTATAATGCTCAGTCAGCACTAACGTCAAAAATGTAAAGTTGTTGTCAAGATTCTTGCGTTGTGAGGGAAATGAGAAAGATTGATATGAACTACAGGAGGAGATATAATAAGATTAGGAGGAAAGCATTTGGAAAGGAAAAGGAAAATACGGAATACAAAGCTCTGGAGGAAGAGGTGTTATAGGCTTAGATAAACTAAGGGGTATAGGAGGAGGAGGAGCAAGTGGAAGAGGTCATGGAGAAGTGAAGTATTAGGAAGACCAAGTGGAGGAAGTAGAGGAGACGGTTGAGGTGGTGGAGGAAGTGGGGGAAGAGCAGGAGGAAGTGGGGGAAGAGCAGGAAGTGGAGGTGTTGGAAGAGGTGGAGGAGGTGGAACAGTAGAGGGATGATGATCAGCAGGATGGATACTAAAAACACAGACGAGATAAAGGGTCGTCAGGAAGTATTTCTGCAGTTTCAGGTCACAAAGTGGAATGACTTCGATGAAGGAGTGATGGAGGCAACTCCTTACACAGTTTTATTTACAGATACCATAGAGCCACGAGGCTACGAGTGAAAAGTGGCAAGCAGCAAGTTGAAGGGCAGGGCCAGGAGCTAAGATTCGACCCTCGCAACCACATGTGAATATACACAAACACACACACACACACACACATGAAAGACCCCTTGGGGCCAGTGACCATGTGGTTTTAAGCTTCGAATACACAGTAGAGCTACATGTGGAGGGAGAAGCAGGAAGGCCAGGACGAATGAAGCCAAACTACAAGAAAGGGGACTACACAGGAATGAGGAACTTCCTGAACGGGGTTCAGTGGGACAGAGAACTGGCAGGGAAGCCAGTTAATGAGATGATGGAATATGTAGCAACAAAATGCAAGGAGGCTGAGGAGAGGTTTGTACCCAAGGGTAACAGGAATAATGAAAAAGCCAGGATGAGCCCATGGTTTACCCAAAGGTGCAGGGAGGCAAAAACGAAGTGTGCTAGGGAATGGAAGAAATATAGAAGGCAAAGGACCCAGGAGAATAAGGAGAGCAGTCGTAGAGCCAGAAACGAATATGCACAGATAAGAAGGGAGGCCCAAAGACAATATGAAAATGACATAGCAGCGAAAGCCAAATCTGACCCGAAACTGTTGTACAGCCACATCAGGAGGAAAACAACAGTCAAGGAGCAGGTAATCAGGCTAAGGAAGGAAGGAAGGAGGAGAGACAACAAGAAATGACCGTGAAGTATGTGAGGAACTCAACAAGAGATTTAAAGAAGTGTTCACAGAGGAGACAGAAGGGGCTCCAGAAAGACGGAGAGGTGGGGCACACCACCATGTGCTGGACACAGTGCACACAACCGAGGAAGAAGTGAAGAGGCTTCTGAGTGAGCTAAATACCTCAAAGGCAATGGGGCCAGATAACATCTCCCCATGGGTATTGAAAGAGGGAGCAGAGGCGCTATGTGTACCCCTAACAACAATATTCAATACATCTTTCGAAACAGGGAGATTGCCTGAGGCATGGAAGACAGCAAATGTAGTCCCAATCTTTAAAAAAGGAGACAGACATGAAGCATTAAACTACAGACCAGTGTCACTGACATGTATAGTGTGCAAAATCATGGAGAAGATTATCAGGAGAAGAGTGGTGGAACACCTAGAAAGGAATGATCTCATCAACAGCAGCCAACATGGTTTCAGGGACGGGAAATCCTGTGTCACAAACCTACTGGAGTTCTATGACATGGTGACAGCAGTAAGACAAGAGAGAGAGGGGTGGGTGGATTGCATATTCGTGGACAGCAAGAAGGCGTTTGACACAGTTCCACACAAGAGATTGGTGCAAAAACTGGAGGACCAAGCAGGGATAACAGGGAAGGCACTACAATGGATCAGGGAATACTTGTCAGGAAGACAGCAGCGAGTCATGGTACGTGGCGAGGTGTCAGAGTGGGCACCTGTGACCAGCGGGGTCCCACAGGGGTCAGTCCTAGGACCAGTGCTGTTTCTGGTATTTGTGAACGACATGACGGAAGGAATAGACTCTGAGGTGTCCCTGTTTGCAGATGACGTGAAGTTGATGAGAAGAATTCACTCGATCGAAGACCAGGCAGAACTACAAAGGGATCTGGACAGGCTGCAGACCTGGTCCAGCAATTGGCTCCTGGAGTTCAATCCCACCAAGTGCAAAGTCATGAAGATTGGGGAAGGGCAAAGAAGACCGCAGACGGAGTACAGTCTAGGGGGCCAGAGACTACAAACCTCACTCAAGGAAAAAGATCTTGGGGTGAGTATAACACCAGGCACATCTCCTGAAGCGCACATCAACCAAATAACTGCTGCAGCATATGGGCGCCTAGCAAACCTCAGAACAGCATTCCGACATCTTAATAAGGAATCGTTCAGGACCCTGTACACCGTGTACGTTAGGCCCATATTGGAGTATGCGGCACCAGTTTGGAACCCACACCTAGCCAAGCACGTAAAGAAACTAGGGAAAGCGCAAAGGTTCGCAACAAGACTTGACCCAGAGCTAAGAGGTATGTCCTACGAGGAGAGGTTAAGGGAAATCAACCTGACGACACTGGAGGACAGGAAAGATAGGGGGGACATGATAACGACATACAAAATACTGAGAGGAATTGACATGGTGGACAAAGACAGGATGTTCCAGAGATTGGACACAGTAACAAGGGGACACAGTTGGAAGTTGAAGACACAGATGAATCACAGGGATGTTAGGAATTATTTCTTCAGCCACAGAATAGTCAGTAAGTGGAATAGTTTGAGAAGCGATGTAGTGGAGGCAGGATCCATACATAGCTTTAAGCAGAGGTATGATAAAGCTCACAGCTCAGGGAGAGTGACCTAGTAGCGATCAGTGAAGAGGCGGGGCCAGGAGCTCGGACTCGACCCCCGCAACCTCAACTAGGTGAGTACACACACACACACACACACACACACACACACACACACACACACACACACACACACACATATACACACACACACTTCCAGAGATGGGACACAGAAACAAGGGGTCACAATTGGAAGCTGAAGACTCTGATGAGTCAAAGGGATGTTAGTCAGTATTTCTTCAGTCATAGAGTTGTTAGGAAGTGGTATAGTCTGGCAAGCTATGTAGTGGAGGCAGGAAACTACATATAGTTTTAAGACGAGGTAAGATAAAGCTCATGTAGCAGGGAGAGGGAGGACCCAGTAGCGGTGAGTGAAGAGGGGGGCCAGGAACTGAGTCTCGACCCCTGCAACCACAATTAGGTGAGTACACGCACCCAAGGTTAGTCCCAGAGCTAAGGGGAATGTCCTCTAAAGAAAGGTTAAGGGAAATCGGCCTGACGACACTGGAGGACAAGAGGGTTAGGGGAGCCATGATAACGACGTAGAAAATACTGCGTGGAACAGACGAGGTAGATAGAGACAGGAGGTTCCAGAGAGGGACACAGAAACAAGGGGTCACACTTGGAAGTGGAAGAATCAGATGAGTCAAAGAGATGTTAAGAAGTATTTCTTCAGTCATAGAGTAGTGAGGAAGTTGAACAGTCTGGCGAGTGATGTAGTGGAGGCAGGAACCATACATGGCTTTAAGACAAGGTATGATAAAGCTCATGGAGCAGGGAGAGAGAGGACCTAGTAGCATTCAGTGAAGAGGCAGGGTCAAGAGCTAAGTCTTGACCCCTGCAACCACAATTAGGTGAATTAGGCGAGTACACACACACACACACACACACACACACACACACACACACACACACACACACACACACACACACACACACACACACACACACACACACAATCAATTTAACGTTCAATTCAGAAATGATACAAAACAAAATCCAACAGTGGAAACCACTGTTAAAGGGTTCCCCAAAATTACCAGAAAATGTACCTCGACCTTGACAGAACACAAAAAGAAAGGGAGCAACTTAGAGAAAGAATAAGAAAGTGCCAGAGGCTCAAAGGGGGGGACAGGTCAGGTACGGGCAGGAAGGAAAGCGTTTCCTCGAAGGGAGCAGCAAATACAACCGCCCACAGAACCACCTATGACATCCCTTCAACACCAATCACTTCACAAGTTATGGTACACAAATGCAGCTGAAATTACAAATAAGAGTGAGGAGTGGCAGGAAAGAATTAATGAAGCATCCCCAGACATTATGGGAATCACAGAGATAAAGCTCACAGAAGTGATAATAGACACATACTTTCCATCTGGATATCAGATCCTGAGGAAAGACAGGGGTAACAGAGGGGAAGGAGGAGTTGCACTATTCATTAGAAACGAATGGAGTTTTGAGGAAACGGCAGGTCTAGTCAGAGGAGTGGTGGTGGATGATTACACTGTAGGAACACTTCCTGCTGGGATCACAAAAGTGTTGGAAGCAATGATGCACAATGATGTACACATGGGGGACCAGAGACATGGAGAACCTAGATGCTGGAGGTGGTACTGGAAAGCTTCATGTAACAACATGTTAGGAACATAACAACAGAGAAAGGAGACGATAAGCCAAGAAGGCTGAACCTCTTATTCACCATGAGCAGTTCAGACATAGGGGATATCACACATGAGAGGCCCCTAGGAGCCAGCGTTCATGTGGTCTTGAGTTTCGAATACATAGACTTAACAATGGAGAGTGAAGCAGTACGAGAAGGGGGGGGGGAGAACCCAAACTTCCAAAAAAAGGAATTACACAAGTATAAGGCAATTCCTACATGAGGTGCAGTGAGTGAGTGAACTGGAGGGGAAGACAGTAAACAAAATGACGGAACACGTGATCACTTAGTGCAGGAAGGAAGTAAAGAAGTTCGTACCATGAGGCAACAGAAACAACGGAAAGACCAGAGTGAGCCCATGGTTTATCAGGAGGTATGAAGAGACCAAATCCAAGTGTGCTAGAGTATAGAAAAGGTATAAAGAGCAAAGGACCCAGGAAAATAGGGAGTTGAGCCGAAGAACCAGAAATGAATATGCATGGATAAGGAAAGAAGCCCTGCGTCAATACGAAAATGACATAGCATCAAAAGCCAAATCTGACACAAAGTTGTTACACAGTGACATCAGTAGGAAAACAAGAGTCAAGGACCAGGTAATCAGGCTGAGGAAGAAACGACCATTAAGTATGTGAAGATCTCTGCTTGCAATTCAAGAAAATATTCATAGTGAAGAGAGAGAGAGGCTTCCAGCATACAGAGATGGTAGGATGCACCAGTAAGTGCTGGACACACAACCGAGGAGAAGGCCAAGAAACTGCTAGGGGAACTAGACACCTCGAATTTGGTGGGCCCAGATAATATCTCTCCTTGGGTCCTGAGAGAGGGAGCAGATGCACTCTGTGTGCCATTAACAACAATCTTCAATAAATCTATCGAAACAGTGCAACTGCCTGAGGTGTGGGAGACAGCAAATTTAGTCCCGATTTCTAAAAAAGGTGACAGACAGCCTGCACTATATTACAGACCAGCGTCACTGACATGTACAGTATGTAAAGTTATGGAGAATGTTATCAGGAGAAGAGTGGTGGAGGACCTAGACAGGAATGGATTCATTCATGATAACCAGCACTGCTTCAGGGAAGAAAAATTCTGCGTCACAAACCTATTGGAATTCTATGACAAGGTAACACAAGTAAGACAGGAGAGAGAGGGGGGATGGGTAAATTGTATCTTCTTGAACTGTAAGAAGGCTTTCGACACAATACTACACAAGAGAATGGTCGACAGGGAAGAAGAGCAGATAGGAATAGGAGGGAAAGTACTGCAATTGATAAAGGAATGCCTGTGTCGATCAGACACGAGGTATCAGAGTGGGTGCATATGTCGAGTGTGGTTCCACAAGGGTCAGTCCTAGGCCCGGTGTTGTATCTTGTATATGCGAATGACATGACGGAAAGGATAAATTCAGAATTCAGAGGTGTCCCCTTTCGCAGACGATGAAATACTAATGAGGAGAACGCAAGTGGACGAGGATCAAGTAAGCCTACAAGGGTATCCTGGAGTTTAACCCCAGCAAATGCAAAGTTATGAAGTTTGGGGAAGGACAAAGAAGACCGCAGACGGAGAACACGTTAAGAGGTCAAAGGCTGCAAAACTCACTCAAGGAAAAGGATTTTGGGGTGAGCATTATACTGAGCACATCTCCTGAGGTGCACATCAGCCTAATAACTGCTGCAGCATACGGGCGATTTACGAACCTGAGAATAGCACATCGACATGTAATGAGTATTTCGCGACACTGTACATCGTGTACGTCAGGCTCATATTGGAGTATGCAGCACCAGTATGAAACCCACACCTTGGCAAACATGTCAAGAAATTAGAGAAAGTGCAAAGACCTACGTGGGAAGGTTAAGGGAACTTAACCTGACAACACTGGAGGATTGGAGGGATAGGGGGGACATGATAAGGACATATAAAATACTGAGAGGAATTGACAAGGTGGACTGGGACAGCATGTGTCAGATGTGACACAGCATCAAGGGGTCACAACTGAAACTTGAAAACTCAGATGGTTAACAGAGTTGTTAGGGAGTACTTTTTCAGTCTAGAGTTGTCAGGAATGGAACACTCAGGAGAGTGAGGTAGTGGAGGCAGAATCCATACATAGGTTTAAGAAGAGGTATGATGAAGATCATGGAGCAGGGAGAGAGTGGACCTAGTAGCAACCAGTGAAGAGGCTGGGCCTCTTCGCTGGTTGCTACTAACCTGGGCCTCTTCGCTGGTTGCTACTAGCCTGGTAAAAAGAATATATGCATCTGTGTAATCGAAAGTTATCCCGTGCTGCACATGAACAC
Source organism: Cherax quadricarinatus (assembly GCF_038502225.1). Taxonomy (NCBI): domain Eukaryota; kingdom Metazoa; phylum Arthropoda; class Malacostraca; order Decapoda; family Parastacidae; genus Cherax; species Cherax quadricarinatus. The sequence goes on from NC_091312.1 coordinate 42,797,577, forward strand.
TAATGTAACGAGACACTTTGCTGGTGCCACAACACCTGCAGCATTTCCAACACCTGCACATGACGGTCATGGTTGTGCTGAGCCAACACAGCGCTTCGTCCTGGAAGGCAATACTGCAAGCTATCTGATCACATGTTATTGGGTATGGAAGAAGGAAGGGGGAAATTTTGAGAGGAGGTGGGAGACAGGAGTAGGAGAGAAGGAAGAATGGGTGGGTGACAGAGGTAGGAGAGAGGGAAGAATGAGAGGAAAGACAAGAGATGAGAGAGCAGAAGGGTAGGAAAAAGAAGGGAGGAGTTGGGAAGAAAAATTAATGGAAGGAGGAGAAGTGTGATTCAAAAAGGATGGGGAGAAGGTGGAAAGAGAAGGTGATAAATGGCCATCATACGTAATTGATGTGCCATAAGAAAAAAAAGAAAACTCATCGAGAATCCTTGAATGGACTTTCTTCGAATAGAATATTTTTCCAGCAGAACTTTTACATGCTTCGCTGGGGAATATTTTAGAGTGTTTGACAAGGAATACTTCTTGTTTTAATGGGAAAATTTTTACGTGCATTTTTGGAGAATATTTTTAAGGGTTTCATTGACTTTCTCAAGGTTCTAAAGATGCTTCATCAGGTCCATGCTGGTCTGACATACGCAGTATATAATGCCATTTAACATCAAGAACAGACCCTTTTTGTACACCACCACTTCTCACGCTTGTCCATGCTATTACCTCCACCCGATCATTCTTCTCACTCTTCTTCTCCATCAGTATTCCTTGAGTCAATAAAGCACCCTTCCCGTTATGCATGTCTGCTATTCTAGTTTGTGGATTTAGTCTCCTGTTGGGTACTGAATCATGTCTACTTGCACTCCTGGAATATTAAAATCATCCTTCCTTTACTTACAACACAAAAACACATTTTAATGTTTCAGAGAGATGTATGTAATTTCTTCAGTCGTATGTCACTGTGTATATGGGAATGCATTTGTATTTGTTAGTTTACATATTAGTGGTTTATTAGATTAGCATCTTCTGTTACCATTATGAGCTAAAATAACATCTCAGCTTATTAAAAGCCCAGTTATGCATCCAAGTAATTTACTGTATATAATATAAAAAGAAATACGCAAGGGAGGGTCTATGTACACTTGCAAACTGTCTTGCCAAATTGTTAAACAACTCATCGTGTCGCCTGAGGGTTGCGCTAACTTCTGGTCTTCTCCAGCGACTTTCGCCTTGCTCGTGGCCGTCCTACCCACGTCACTGGACGTGAATACGTAGAGTAAACCTGAGTTACGATTCATTTGAGTCTTTAGGTGAGTCACCTGAGTCTTCAGGTGACATCTGAAACGAAAATCTCATGCTTCCATCGTCATATATATCTTAGCAGCTAGATATAATAAAAATGTAAATATATAATTTCATATATTTTAAGGTACGAAGAATATTTCTCTACTATTTTTGTTAAAAAATCGAAAATCCCTGATAACCAGCATTTCCATCCCATTTAAGGACATACAGGAGTGTAAATTTGAAAATGCTTCATAAAAAATTTTTTACTGCATTTTATCAGCTTTCATATAAGATCAAAATTACTATTCTATATTGATATACAGTGGAGTAAGATTAAATAATGTGGTCATTTATGACCACATTATTTAATCTTACCACGAGCTTAGTTACAAGTCGCTATTGCAACACGCAGTCTGAATCGCAACACATGTAAGCTCTATGCAATCACGTGCACTACATTAACAATGTTAGGAGTTAGGTTTGAATTTGTTTTTCTGAAATGCTTTGTTTTGTTGGGTTAACTTTGGTTTGGTATAATTTCGTTTCATTTATTTTGGTTTGGTTAAGTTTATGTTAGGATGGATGTGATCAGAGTAGTTAAGATAATGTCAGTTATGTCGCGTAGGTCATTATTTCTCGAACTGGTATACTGTAGAATGTGTGCGAGTACTATAATTCCAGGTATGTAATGTGATCCTTTGTCTCTTTCACAGGTTCATTATAAAGGCTTATCACAATGTACTGGTCTGGACATTCGCTCTATCAGGGATCATCTAAAGGTGACTTTAATTGTCTAGTTGGGGGAATTGTCGTAGAAAGATCGACATCTAATTTATAATTGTTGAAGTCCTCACCGAACAGAAAGCCAGTTAGTACAAGAACTGCCGTCGGAATTATCTGAAGGACAGGTTGCAATATATGCCATCGAGTTAAAGCCAAGAAACAACAGCCACAAGAACGCCAAGATTAACTGGGATGCCAAGAACTGTAGTTTCGAAATAGCGTTCGTTCTTCAACAAAAGAGGCACCTGGAACTGGAGGGTATTGGAAATAAATGAAGATCATGTCGTCCACAAAGCTGTAATTGTTGATTTTATTTCAATTGGGGTTAAATACGACACATTTGCTGTTTTGTGGAGTTCCGGCTGGATACGATGCTATGGTGAAGGAAAATAAATAATTCAAGACACTGCTCAACTTTGTGGTTTTAAAGAAGTATCGGCTACGACTGAGGAAGAGATTTCAGCTAGAATAAACCACATATTTTCGTAAGACCTTCATTAAGAACACTATTACCGGAAGCAGTTGCATTAAAACCTATTGTGGAATTAAATGTACTAAGAAGGTTGTGCCTTCCAAGGTACCCTGTTCTTTCAGGGAAACCTGAATTAGGAGGGGAAGTTACGCTTTTGAACTTCGACACCGTGAAATATCGTGTTACGACATCCATTGTCAGAAACTCTGAATCTAGTGACTACAAGATACTAGCAAGAGCTGCATTTACATGCCCCCGTGAGATTGAGCTTAATGTGATATGAATGTATTCTATATTTGGAGAGGCATGAATTCACGTTAAAATGTCAACGATCATCAGTACCTGAAACTCTCAAATTTCTGGCTGGAATAAACACCCATGGCCTATTATGAAATATGAACGTTGAAAACAGTAGTTAACGATCGGTATTTTTAGCTGATAATCTCTAACAGTAGTTCGAAGATGAGGTAACGTTACCTTTCAAGTGAAACAATATTGCCTGCACATTTAAAAGTTGGCTCGATGGTCTAAGTTCCTCAAAGGCAACTAAAATAGATTCCACTGAGACCCAGCGCTCGTCTGGTGATCTGTAGATCTGCAATGTTAATGGTAAGACAGTCACTGACTAGTGATCAGGCAAATGCATGGCTGGATAACTGTGCTAAGAGTAAGGAGATTCACGAATCGTGTTGCATATTCTTCAGGCTCTGACGATAGGTCATTCAGCCACTTTGGTGTGAGTCTTCGACTCTGACTTTGTGACCATTCTTCTCTCTCATATTTCTCCCAACTGTGAAGTGTCTCTCAGCTAATGTACTGGAAGGGATCAACGCATTATGAACATCAGGGACTTTATTGAACCTTTAGGTTGAAAACTACGTAGTGCTTGTGTTTTGTTGCAGTCACTAGCTGTGACTCAACTTCTGGACTGAGAAGCTGTTCAAAATGTCCGTATGACTCAACTTCTGGCCTGAGAAGCTGTTCAAAATGTCCGTATGACTCAACTTCTGGCCTGAGAAGCTGTTCAAAATGTCCGTATATCAAAGCATTGCAAAAGTGTCCTGGTGACATTACTAAGGCTATGGGTTTCTTCAATCCCTTTAATTAACTGAACACAGAATATCAGCTCTTTAGTTCCCTTGAGAATTTCATGAACCAGGTCTGTAGAGTAGGTACAAGTTCGGCTATTAGTCGCAGGAAGTAGTTGGTCTACCAACAAAATCAGGATAAAGAGATGATTCCACCGATTCCCGTAAGATTTTGAAGAACATAGGCATGCCTTACCTCTTATAAGGTCGTTAAGTTCAGCTCCTTCATTCTTTCTTCACAGAGCATTTCTCTGAGTGTTGGTACTATACTGGTTGCAAACCTTAGGACCTTTACCATATTCTTCGCAAGCCTGCTCAGTTGTAACTTCATCGAATGGCCGTATACTCAATAGTTGCTCTAACGTATGTGTATATGGTTCTCAAGGATTCTACATTCAAGTTCCGGAATTTTATTCTTTAGTTTGCCGCTGACATTATGTGGTGTACATAGAGTTCTGGCGATATACTTGATGTAATATTCACTCTAGATCCTCTTCAGTCTCTGATATCTGCACTCTGTTGCACTCTGTGTCCATTCTGCCTTCACCTCCAGTACTCATAACCTTGCATTTTCTCGATATGAGCACGAACAAGCAATTACTTGACCACATCTGTATTCTGCTGAGGTCTTCCTGAAGTCTGTCACTGTTCCCTCTTGTTCTTATTCTTCTCATTAGCTGTACATTATCTGCAGACAGTGACACATGAGAATCAGCTTCCTCTTGTAGAGCGTTAACGTGTAACAGGAACAATGTCAGTCCTAGTTCTAGTCACTGGGGAACCCCAATAACTAGTTTCTCTTTCCCAATTCTGATGTCTCATCCCATATTGTTATTCTCTGCCTTTTGTTATTCATGTTTTCTCTAACATACTGGAGTACTCTACCTTTTAACTCTACCTTTAACTCTACCTTTTAACCTGTTCCTTTAACTTTTAGATTAATCTCTGGTGTTGTACTGTAGCAAATGTTCCAATAAAAAAGATGCAATCCATCAAGCTCTGTGTGTGTGTGTGTGTGTGTGTGTGTGTGTGTGTGTGTGTGTGTGTGTGTGTGTGTATGTGTGTATGTGTGTATGTGTGTGTGTGTGTGTGTGTGTGTGTGTGTATGTATGTGTGTGTGTGTGTGTGTGTGTGTGTGTATGTATGTGTATGTGTGTGTGTGTGTATGTATGTGTGTGTGTGTGGGGGGGTGTGTATTTAAATGTAACAGTGTTATGTTTTCACCATGCCATTCTCGTGTGCAATATGTTTCAATTATTTTTATACACTTTATGGATATTCCGGAAACATTTGCCAATTTCCATATTCATAAAAAGTAAATGGCATATGTTCACATGTTTGCGTTTATGTTTGTATCAGCAGAGAGAGCACACGTTGGCTGTGTTGCAGCTGCGTTGTTTGGGGAGTTTGAAGATTCTGAGCTCCGAATTTTGGGTCCTCCTGTAAGCCTTTTGTCGGCTCTATGTTTCTCCATACTTGGCGTGATCTGACACTATCATATAAGTTTGTGAAGCTGTGCACTGTTTAAACTTTCACGATTTTTTTAGCTCAGTATCATTAGTGCTCTAGTACCATATAAATTCGTACTTATGCGTGCCTCTTCTAACTTTGCAGTTTCCTTTCAAATCTTCTCCTTAATCGTCTCAAAGTAATGAAACCTTTCCTTAGGTCTACTCTGGCTATTCTCTGCGTTTTTTTGATATATCTCTCGTCGTAGTTTTAGTCTCCCTGTTTCAGTACTGGTAGGGAAGAAAATCTAGAGTTACGTATTCAAGAATAATTATTACCCACACAGTGAACATCAGTCTCATTCTTAAAGATTTAAAGAAGTCGTTTGTACATTTTGCCAATCAGAAACACACTCCCTCTGTGTTTCGATTTGTCTCGAGGAAATTATTCTGTGGGTTTTACATCTCCCATTTTCATTACCTAACTTTTGTTGTAACTTCCAGATATCGTTTTTTTTAACAATTCCAACAACCTCCTCATATTCTCTTTGTTTCTTTCATAATTTTTGTTTTGTTTTGACCAGCTAAGCATGTTGTGTGTGTGTGTGTGTGTGTGTGTGTGTGTGTGTGTGAAAATATGATTTTCTACCTGTATTTCAATTTTCACATAGCTACGCTTGTAATGTTCAAATTTTAGTGTTTAAATAATAGTATCAGAAGCGTAGCTGGAGCACTACACAACTATAACACTCTGGAGAGGAATCTTCAGTTATCATTCAATGTCTCCATAACGGTCCAGTAAGGAACGGAACGTCATGTAAAGTTTCATATCCGATTGTTGGATTTCTGTGTTAAGTACTGAATTAGTCACAGTTTTCTTAAACTGACTGTACAAATATTACCTCTACTTGCATTCCAGTCACGCATTTTACCATTTATCAATTGATTTAATTTATTCTTTCACACCACTTTTTTTTCTCACTATTTCTGGGTTCTCTTTTTTTTTTTTAACTTATTGGTTGTGTTTAGAAATTATCTTTATCTATTATCTCGTATCTTTGTACCAGCCTTCAGGTGCAAATTTAATGTATTATTTCTGCTCTGACAAAGTTGTGTTAGCGGAGGTTGAGGCCTGGCTACTGGTCTGACCTTCGCCGGCCATCATTGTCATATTATATACTATCATTGATGCTTTTGGTCTTATAATGGGCCGCTAAGGACTGTTGTCTGACAGACAGGGTGCTTTTGTAAAACAGTCACTGGTATTGTCTGACAATTAGCGGTGCTCTTGTATGACAAACAGTTGTGCGGTTGTCTGACAAACAGTAATGTTGTTCGCTATCAGTGGAGCTGTTGGCTGCTAATTAATCAGCGTGCTGTTGTCTAACAATTAGTGGCGCTGTTGTTTGATGAACATTGGTGCTATTGTCTGACTAGTTCTGCTTGTTCTGTGATGGGGTGGGCGATGGCTTCCGTCAGTGGTGTTCACTGACTGTCGGTGAAGGCGTGGTGTCGACAGTAGCTGCAGAGCAACACATTAGGATAGTCACCAAGGATGAATTTCATCTCTGGAACAGCAACATCACGTCAGCGTAGTTCCACAGGGGACAAGCTTAACTATGGTCCCGAACTTCTGCGCCTGGGAAGCTCGAATTCTGATTACCATTTTTAGCGTCATGAGAGTGGTCGATGACCAAGGCTGGAAGGTCAGGTTTACGTTTCTCTATGAGTCTGTCTTCCTGAGTAGTAAGGTTTATTTTCTTTTGTGTGTGTGTGTGTGTGTGTGTGTGTGTGTGTGTGTGTGTGTGTGTACTCACCTAATTGTACTCACCTAATTGTGGTTGCAGGGGTCGACACTCAGCTCCTGGCCCCGCCTCTTCACTGATCGCTACTGGATCCTCTCTCTCTCTGCTTCCTGAGCTTTGTCATACATCTTCTTAAAACTATGTATGGTTCCTGCCTCCACTACTTCACTTGCTAGGCTATTCCACTTTCTGACAACTCTATGACTGAAGAAATACTTCCTAACTTCCCTGTGACTCGTCTGAGTCTTCAGCTTCCAGTTGTGACCCCTTGTCCCTGTGTCCCCTCTCTGGAACATCCTATCTCTGTCCACCTTGTCTATTCCCCGCAGTATCTTGTATGTCGTTATCATGTCTCCCCTGACCCTTCTGTCCTCCAGTGTCGTCAGTCCGATTTCCCTTAACCTTTCCTCGTACGACATTCCCTTGAGCTCTGGGACTAGCCTTGTTGCAAACCTTTGTACTTTCTCTAACTTCTTGACGTGCTTGACCAGGTGTGGGTTCCAGACTGGTGCTGCATACTCCAGTATGGGCCTAACATACACAGTGTACAGTGTCTTGAACGATTCCTTATTAAGGTATCGGAACGCTATTCTCAGGTTTGCCAGGCGCCCGTATGCTGCAGCGGTTATTTGGTTGATGTGTGCCTTCGGTGATGTGCTCGGTGTTATGGTCACCCCAAGGTCTTTCTCCCTGAGTGAGGTCTGTAGTCTTTGTCCACCTAGCCTATACTCTGTCTGCGGTCTTCTTTGCCCCTCCCCAATCTTCATGACTTTGCATTTGGCTGGATTGAATTCGAGAAGCCAGTTACTGGACCACATGTCCAGCCTCTCCAGGTCTCTTTGCAGTCCTGCCTCATCCTCGTCCGATTTAATTCTTCTCATCAACTTCACGTCATCTGCGAACAGGGACACTTCAGAGTCTATTCCTTCCATCATGTCGTTCACATATATCAAAAATAGCACTGGTCCTAGAACTGACCCCTGTGGGACCCCGCTCGTAACAGGCGCCCACTGTGATACCTCTTCACGTACCATGACTCGTTGCTGCCTCCCTGTCAGGTATTCCCTTATCCATTGCAGTGCCCTTCCTTTTACGTGTGCCTGATCCTCCAGCTTCTGCACTAATCTCTTGTGGGGAACTGTGTCAAAGGCCTTCCTGCAGTCTAGGAAAACGCAATCTACCCAACCCTCTCTCTCATGTCTTACTTCTGTTACCTTGTCATAAAACTCCAGGAGGTTTGTGATACAAGATTTGCCTTCCATGAACCCATGCTGGTTTTCATTTATAATCTTGTTCCTTTCCAGGTGTTCGACCACTCTCCTCCTGATAATCTTCTCCATGACTTTGCACACAATACATGTCAGAGAGACAGGTCTGTAGTTTAGTGCCTCGTTTCTGTTTCCTTTCTTAAATATGGGGACTACATTAGCTGTCTTCCATTTCTCAGGTAGTTGCCCAGTTTCAAGGGATGTGTTGAAGATTGTGGTTAGAGGCACACACAGCATCTCTGCTCCTTCTCTAAGGACCCATGGGGAGATGTTGTCCGGTCCCATCGCCTTTGAGGTGTCAAGGTCACTTAAGAGCTTCTTCACCTCCTCCTCAGTTGTTCGTATGTCATCCAACACTTGTTGGTATATTCCCTCTTGATGTTCCCTTCTGTTCTGTCTTCCCACAGCCCTTCCTGTCTCTACTGTAAAAACTTCCTTAAATCTCCTGTTCAGCTCCTCACATACCTCCTGATCATTTCTTGTGAGTTCTCCACCTTCTGTCCTTAATCTGATCACCTGGTCTTTGACTGTTGTCTTCCTCCTGATGTGGCTATACAACAGTTTCGGGTCTGTCTTGATTCTCGATGCTATGTCATTTTCATACTGTCGCTGGGCCTCCCTCCTTACCTGTACGTACTCATTCCTGGCTCTGCGACTGATCTCCCTATTTTCGTGTGTTCTCTGCCTTCTGTACTTTTTCCATTCTCTATTGCACTTTGTTTTTGCCTCCTTACACCGTCGGGTGAACCAGGGGCTTGTTCTGGTCTTCCCGTTGTTACTGTTGCCCTTGGGAATGAACCTTTCCACTGCCTCCTTGCATTTTGTTGCTACATATTCCATCATTTCATTTACTGGCTTTCCTGCCAGTTCTCTGTCCCACTGGACCTCCCGCAGGAAGTTCTTCAACCCTATGTAGTCCCCTCTTTTATAGTCAGGCTTTTCCCATTCTACTCCTGTTATTCTCTCCACTTGCAGCTCTACTATGTATTCAAAGCACAGAACCACGTGGTCGCTAGCTCCTAGGGGACTCTCATACTTGATGTCCTCAATGTCTGAGCTGCCCAGGGTGAACACAAGGTCCAATCTTGCTGGTTCATCCTCCCCTCTCACTCTGGTAGTGTCCTTAACATGTTGGTGCATGAGGTTTTCCAGCACCACGTCCAACATCCTGGCTCTCCATGTTTCGGGACCCCCATGTGGCTCCAGGTTTTCCCAGTCAATCTCCCTGTGGTTGAAATCCCCCATAACCAGCAACTTTGCTCTGCTGGAGTGTGTGTGTGTGTGTGTGTGTGTGTGTGTGTGTGTGTGTGTGTGTGTGTGTGTGTGTACTCATATGGACTCATTATATGGGTTTGAAGGCTCGAACCTAAGATCTTGAACATGCCTCTGAGCTTGTCGTTTGCCAGATTCACTGCCTCTTAGCCTCTTGGGTATTTCCACTTTCTGACCACCCTGACATCCCTTTAGCTTATCAGTGTCTTAACTGATAAGCTTATCATTCTTTCTGTGAATTTCGTATGTTGCTATATCTCCCCTAATTTATCAATCTACCAATGTAGTAGCATCGCTGTATGATCTTTGTGGGTTTAGCGTTTAAGCATGATAAAAATACTAATTTCGTAAGTCTAAATTCCTTTAGCTTCTCGTATCTCATACTTGTTAGCTCTGGGACTTGTCTCGTTGCCTACTACAGCACTTTCTCTACTTAATTATAATTATTTTTCAGGAGTGGGTTCCATGCCTGAGCAGGGACCCCAAGATGGGTTTGATATAGGTTGTATAAAGACCAGGAATGGCTCTTTGATGAGATTCCTGAAGGCTTCTCTTAGATTTGACTGCAGAAGTTACTCGGTCGGTATTCCTGTTAATAAACACACCTTTTAATCTCTCTGTGAGTGAGGTCTGCAGCTTCCGTACCGCGAATCTATACTCCGTAATCAGTCTTTTTATCCCCCTCCTCAATTTTCATAACCTTTCACTTGCTGTGCTTCAATTCAAGCATCCACTGATCAATCTTGCAATTTGTCCCGATTCCTCTGTAACCTTCAGCTATTCTCATTTGTTTTTACATTCCTCATTAGAGTTACATCAATCCCGTCTGGTATGTCATTAACAAAACCCAGAAACTGCACTGACCTTAATACTGTTCCTTGAACAACCCTGCTTGTTACTCTTCCCGATACCAGCATCTCCTACACAACAATCACTCTTTCTTTCCGTCCTCTCAAACACAAATCCATCGGAATACGTTCCCTAATTATTCCTACCTGATCCTCAATTTTTTATCCATTTCCTCTTATGAAGTATAGAAGGAAATGCAGTGCACCTATCCCTCTCTCTCTTGTCTCATTTCAGTTATTTTGTCATAGAGACCCAAAAACGCTGTGTATCATGATTTTAAATCACTGAACCCTTGCTGGTTATTAATGAAACCACATCTCTCTAAACCACGAAACAGGTGGAGCTTGAACCCATGACAACAGAGTCCTAAAACTCACAGGCCAGTGTGTTAACCACTTGGCCAGCGGTTCTAACAAGATTCACCCATCTAGGCCACATCTCTGAAGTGGGTCTGCCACTTTCTAGCTCGAATCGAGCTAGAAATTGTTCCCCTGAACTAATCATCTTCGAATTCTTACTCGTGTCTGCAACACTGCAAGTTCATGATGATGTGTTGATTGCAACAAGAGATTCCTAGAACCACCAGAAACCACAGCCATCCCCCTGTGGTTGTTTTTCATACTGACTACATTAGCTGTCTTCTGGATTTCTGAAACTTGTGCTAAGTCCACTGACATGCTGAGGATCCAAGCAAATTGTTCTCACAGTGCCTCTTGTCCCTCTCACGGAATTCATAGTGGCATTTAGTGTGGCCTTATTGTCTCTGATGTATCTAGCTCCATCAAAAGTCTATTTACCTCTTCCCCTCATGTGTATAGCATTCAGTACCTGACTGTGTACTCTCTTTCTTTAAGCTTTATTGTGTTGCATCTTCCTCCCCTGGGAAGACCTCTTTAAATCGATCGTTCAGTACATCGCAGATTTTCTTGTCGTTATCGTGAGCTCTACTTCAGTCGAAGTGCCTGGTCTTTTTTAATGTCATCTTCTGATGTTGCTGTAGCAGTTTTGGTTCATTCACACTTGGGCTTTGTTGTCGCGTCGTTCTCGTATTGTAGCTCACCAACTCTCCTCGGCTCTTCGATTACGATCTTTATGTAACCTCTCTTCATTTTTCATTGAACCAATGACTTTCTTTGATATTGCTATTTTTCCCTTCTTCTGCTCATGAAGTTCTTCTCTGCATGTTGGCACTTCCTAGCTAAGTGCTCCATTTCATCTGCTGACATTCCTTCCAGATCCCTTTCGCACTGCTTTGTGTGTGTGTGTGTGTGTGTGTGTGTGTGTGTGTGTGTGTGTGTGTGTGTGTGTGTGTGTGTGTGTGTGTGTGTGTGTGTGTCTGTGTGTCTGTGCTCATCTATATGTATTAAGTATATGTATATATGATAGTCGAGCCTCATCTCCTGGACCAGCCTCTTCGCTATCCGCTCCTGGCTTCGAGAGCCTCTTCGTATCTTTCCTTAAAGCTGTTTATGGATACTGACTCTGCTTCTCCACTGTCCAGATTGGTACACTTCCTGAGTACTCTCATTTACCCTCTGTCGTTTGTGCGTTCTTATCATACTACACTTAGTCCATTCCTCTAGTACCATCAGGTTTAGTACCCTTACCCTTTCCACATAGGACATACCCCTTAACTCCGGGATTCGTCTGTAAAAACTTGCATTTGTGGTCACAGTGGTGCCTATGCTAACCTTCCTATGGTACAGAAATATATCTAGTTGGATGAATCTTATTGTGGCTAGCTGGCCCAGTGGCTAACGCGATGGTCTGGAGTTCTGAGACTCTCTGACCGCGAATTCAAACCCCACCCGTGGTATGGCTAGTTTCTTTGCAAACCTATGCATATTCTCCAGTTTCTTGACATGCTTTACAAGGTCTGGGATTCATACTAATGCTGTATACTTCAATATCGTTAATATACGTCAGACATATATCCTCTACAGTGTCGTGATTGACTCGTTGCATAAGTTTCTGGAAGTTTGATTTGCTAGAGGCGCATTGGCTGCAGCAATTATTCGGCTGAACGGTCGAACAAACAAAAACTGAGGTTAGATTAGGTAAGGCTTGTCAGGAAACAGGAGAAGTGTTTCCTGACTCTGGTCTTAGTCATATAATGATCCACAGCTGGATGTTTAAGTCATCTGAAGGCGCCTTCAGCTGGCTCACCGGTGCAACCCTTTAAAAATTAAGGTTAGAGTTCTAACCATATTTTACCTAGAGTAGACAAAAGTTGATAAAACAGAAACGCCAAGGAAAATCAACAGTGAGCGCAGCGCACAACCCTAGAGATCAACAACCCAGTCTATAATGATTATCAAATGGTATACAATACCGACAGGTTGGTAGATAAGACACATAAACAACATTTAGGCAACTTTATTCCGAATAAAGTTGCCTAAATGTTGCCTTTGTATCTTATCATCCAGTCTATAATGTCTATCTTCAGAAATCGCGCAAGTGACAAGGATTCCAGAACTTAATGAAAAGGAAGTGAGTGGACTCCAACATCAGCATCATTCAATTCTCGAGACTTTAGAATTGACGTTGAAGCCCAAACGACCCAAGAATTTGCAAGCGCAGTGGGAAGGCGTCAGAGCCCTCAGCTGCTGCCCTGCACGACTTCTTATAACAGTTACTTGGTTCACATGATCACCTGTCATATACATATCCCACATAAAGCGAAGGGCGAATATGTCTCTTCCACGTCACTATATTACCATTCCATGACAACAGCAATAAAATAGCATTTCGGGTAACAGCGATGTTTAACATTGTGTGCGGAAATCTCTTATAGGTTCAATAATTCGTAATATTACCTTATATTAAGACTGATATTTATAATAACGTTAATAATAATTATTATTGTTAATGATTAATAATAGATAATTTAATAATATTTACGAGGCATGGGTTTTGGAGATTAGTTCGTTCAGCGAATATTGATTAACTGTTCTATTGTTCATGGGTGAGATTATTGTGCACTGGCAAGTACTTGCTAATTAGCCATATCAAACACGGTAACGTATTTGTTATACCAGATGGTTCACTCTCTTCATTACAACAGCTGGTTCACACTTCATTACAACAGCTGGTTCACACTTCATTACAACAGCTGGTTCACATTTCATTACAACAGCTGGTTCACATTTCATTACAAGAGCTGGTTCACATTTCATTACAAGAGCTGGTTCACACTTCATTACAACAGCTGGTTCACATTTCATTACAATAGCTGGTTCACACTTCATTACAACAGCTGGTTCACACTTCATTGCAACAGCTGGTTCACACTTCATTACAACAGCTGGTTCACATTTCATTACAACAGCTGGTTCACACTTCATTACAACAGCTGGTTCACACTTCATTACAACAGCTGGTTCACACTTCATTACAACAGCTGGTTCACACTTCATTACAACAGCTGGTTCACACTTCATTACAACAGCTGGTTCACACTTCATTACAACAGCTGGTTCACACATCATTACAACAGCTGGTTCACACTTCATTACAACAGCTGGTTTACACTTCATTACAACAGCTGGTTTATGCTTCAATACAACAGCTGGTTCACACTCCTCATCTTCCTACTCTATATTCGTTCCTGTCTCTCTATTTACTTTCTTCTTTTGTCTTTGTCTTTCTGCTCTATAATCTTTTTTCTTCCTTCTCTTTCTCCTAATCTTCTTCCTCCTCTTCTTCCACTTTCTCGCCCACCTTCTCTTTTTCATTACCTCGTCCACCTCCTCTGTCTCTTCTTTCTCATCTCTTCCTCTTCCACATTTTTCTCCACCTCTTTCTCTTCTACTTCCTCCTCTTCCAACTCATACTTCTCCCATTTCTCCTCATCCAACATCACTCCTCTTCCTTCACCTCCTCCTCTTCCTTTCTCCTCTACCAACTCCTTTTCTTCCACTGCGCTTCATCATCTTCCTCCACTTCCTTCTCTTCCTCCACCTCCATCACTCCCTCTTCCTGCTTTTCTTCCTCCTTCTCCTTATTCTTCTACAATTCTTTCTTCACCACCACCACCATCATCTCCTCCTCCTCCTGTTCCTCCTCCTGTTCCTCCTCCTGTTCCTCCTCCTGTTCCTCCTCCTGTTCCTCCTCCTGTTCCTCCTCCTGTTCCTCCTCCTGTTTCTCCTCCTGTTCCCCCTCCTGTTCCCCTCCTGTTCCTCCTTTCCCTCCTGTTCCTCCTTCCCCTCCTGTTCCTCGTTTCCCTCCTGTTCCTCCTTCCCCTCCTGTTTCTCCTGTTCCTCCTTCCCCTCCTGTTCCTCCTGTTCCCCCTCCTGTTCCTCTTCCTCTCCATTCTCCTCCTCCTTATTAATTAATCTCTCTTAATTATTACAAAAATTCTGGTGTGAGGCGACACTTTGGTAGAAAACACAATGATAGGTGACGTTTTGGGGGAGGGGGAGGAAGGGGAGGGGAGGAAAAGGCTAAACACGAGGGACAGGAGAAAGGGAAGGAGGGAGGGGAAAGGGACGAGGAAGGGGAACGGGACGAGGAAGGGGAAGAGGACGAGGAAGGGGAAAGGGACGAGGAAGGGTGAGGGAAGGATGAAGAAAATGGCCAAGACAAAGAGTTGATGGAAGAAAACAACTGAGTCTGAAGATAAGTTGAGAAGGAAAGAGGTAAGAGAGGGAGTGAGAGGGGACAGAGAGGATGGGGTGAGAGGAGGATCGGGTGAGAGGGGAAGGGGTGAGAGGGAATTGAGTGAGAGACAAAGAGGTGTAAAAGAATGGGGTTAATGGGCACAGAGTGGGAGTTGATTTAATGAGAGGGGATAATGAGAGAGGGAATAAGATGAGTAAGATTTGGTGAGACGTGAGGTGAGTGGGTCGAAAGAGGGACCAGGAGGGAGGCACCAGGAAGGAGGGCCCAGGAGGGACCAGGAGGGAGGCACCAGGAAGGAGGGCCCAGGAGGGACCAGGAAGGAGGGCCCAGGAGGGAGGGACCAGGAGGGAGGGACCAGGAAGGAGGGTCCATGAGGGAGGAACCAGGAAGGAGGGTCCAGGAGGAAGGGACCAAGGAGGAGGGTCCAGAAGGAAGGGACCAAGAAGGAGGGTCCAGGAGGGAGGCACCAGGATGGAGGGCCCAGGAGGGACCAGGAAGGAGGGCCCAGGAGGGAGGGACCAGGAGGGAGGGACCAGGAAGGAGGGTCCATGAGGGAGGAACCAGGAAGGAGGGTCCAGGAGGAAGGGACCAAGGAGGAGGGTCCAGAAGGAAGGGACCAAGAAGGAGGGTCCAGGACGGAGGGACCAGGAAGGAGGGACCAGGAAAGAGGGTCCAGGAGGGAGGAACCAGGAAGGAGGGTCTGGGAGGGAGGGACCAGGTAGGAGGGACCAGGAGGGTGGGACCAGGAGGGAGGTACCAGTGGGGAGGGACCAGGAAGAAGGGTCCAGGAGGGAGGGACCAGGAGGGAGGGATCAGGAGGGAGGGACCAGGAGGGAGGGACCAGAAAGAAGGGTCAAGGAGGGAGGGACCAGGAAGGAGGGATCAGGAATGAGGGCCCAGGAGGGACGAATCAGGAAGGAGGGTTCAGGAGGGAGGGACCAGGAAGGAGGATCAAGGAGGGAGGGACCAGAAAGGAGGGTCTGGGAGGGAGGGACCAGGAAGGAGGGCCTGGGAGGAAGGGACCAGGAAGGAGGGACCAGGAGGGAGGGACCAGGAGGGAGATACCATTAGGGAGAGACCAGGATGGAGGGACCAGGAAGAAGGGTCCAGGAAGGAGGGAACAGGAGGGAGGGATCAGGAGGGAGGGACCAGGGAGGGAGGGACCAGGAGGGAGGGACCAGGAAGAAGGGTCCAGGATTGAGGGACCAGGAAGGAGGGTTCAGGAGCGAGGCACCAGGAAGGAGGGTCCAGGAGGGAGGGACCAGGAAGGAGGGCCTAGGAGGGAGGGACCAGGAAGGAGGATGCACGAGGGAGGGACCAGGAAGGAGGATCTAGGACGGAGGGACCAGGAAGGAGGGTCCAGGACGGAGGGATCAGGAAGGAGGGTCTAGGAGGGAGGGACCAGGAATGAGGGTGCAGGAGGGAGGGACCAGGAAGGAGGGTCTAGGAGGGAGGGACCAGGAAGGAGGGTCTAGGAGGGAGGGATCAGGAAGGAGGGTCCAGGAGGGAGGGACCAGGAAGGAGGGTCCAGTAGGGAGGCACCAGGAAGGAGGGTCCAGGAGGGAGGGACCAGAAGGGAGGGACCAGGTGGGAGGGACCAGGGAGGGAGGGACCAGGATGGAGGGACCAGGAAGGAGGGTCCAGGAGGGAGGCACCAGGAAGGAGGGTGCAGGAGGGAGGGACCAGGAAGGAGGGTCTAGGAGGGAGGGACCAGGAAGGACGGTGCAGGAGGGTGGGATCAGGAAGGAGGGTCCAGAAGGGAGAGACCATGAAGGAGGGTCCTGGAACGAGGGATCAGGAAGGAGGATCCAGGAGGGAGGGACCAGTAGGGTTGGATCAGGAAGGAGGGTCCAGGAGGGAGGGACCAGGAAGGAGGGTCCTGGAAGGAGGGATCAGGAAGGAGGATCCAGGAGGGAGGGACCAGTAGGGTTGGACCAGAAAGGCGGGTCAAGGAGGGAGGGACCAGGAAGGAGGGTCCAGGAGGGAAGAACCAGGAGGGAGGGACCAGGAGAGAAGGACCAGGAAGAAGGGACCTGGAGGGAGGAACCAGTAGGGTGGGACCAGGAAGGAGAGTCCAGGAGGGAGGGACCAGGAGGTAGGGACAAGGATTGTTGGACCAGGAGGTAGGGACCAGGAGGGTGGACTAGGACGGAGGGACCAGGAGGGAGGGACCAAGAAGGAGGGTCCAGGAAGGAAGGACCCGGAAAGAGGGTCCAGGAGGGAGGGACCAGGAGGAAGGGACCACGAGGGAGGGACCAGGAGGGTGGGACCAGGAGAGAGGGGTTAGGAGGGAGGGGTCAGGAGGTAGGGACCAGGAGGAAGGGGCCAGGAAGGATGGACCAGGAGAGAGGGGTTAGGAAGGAGGGGTTAGGAGGGAGGGGCCAGGAGGGAGGGGCCAGGAGGGACGGACCAGGAGGGAGGGACCATGAAAGAGGTACCAGGAGAGAGGTACCAGGAGAGAGGGACCAGGAGAGATTGGCCATGAGGGAGGGGCCAGGAGTGAGAGACCAGGAGGGAGGCACCAGGTGGGAGGGGCCAGGAGGGAGGGACCAGGACGGAGGCACCATGTGGGTGGGGCCAGGAGGGAGGGAACTTGGCACACTCAGCCTTGGTGGGAATTTTTACTGCCAAAGTTTAATCGAGGGAGACGCTACCACACATATTGGAGGAAGGTGGGAAGGAGTATGCGATGGAACGAGGGAAGGAGCGTGCGATGTTGTGGGGGTTGGAACATGGGATGACGTATCGGATGGAGCACTGGATGCAACGTGGGATGGAGCATCGGACAGATTGTACGATGGAACTTGGCATGACTCATGTGTGATGTGCACTGAGTGCGCTAGAATTTATTGTGTGTTCATCACACACCCGCTTCATGCATTCCCTCTTTACCAGACGAACTTTCCATTAGGTGGACGTAGCTGTAAGGGGTCCCCCCAGCCACACTGATTAGCTGTCAGGTTTATACATTAACCAACTGGATGAGAGGTTGACTCCAGCCGAACTGACATTATATTTACATCCCTGATTGGAGTTAGATTCTCAATTGCCGGTTGAGCACACACATGCTAGTCTCTCTTGCATGAGGTGAAAGCCAATTGCAGTGAGTGACACACTTTACTCTCTCGATCATTAACGTTTTGCTGTTCTGCTGGATTCTGTATATATTGCAAATATTTTCGAGTTTTTCTTCATTGTCATGATTTACGTCTAACTACAGGAGGCTTTTCTTTGTGTAGCTCTGTAATAAGCAGGCCTAACCTGGATCAGTTTTGTTAAGTTGCATTGAAATGCATTCCTTTGCCTTTGGTTACTACTCTAGTACGTTGTTGCTGCAGTGCATTCAGCGTATTACTACGAGGTGGCACTTGTTACGTTTAGTGTTGGCTTCATAATACCAACTGCAAGTGTTCGGCGTTTAGTGACGGCATATCCTTCGCAATCCTTACCCTGACTATCTCTGCAACGATACTGGCTTATTGCTCGTTCTATTTGCATTGAACATCGTCGTCCTTGAACTGCTGCACAGCTTCCTTACTTAACTCGCAACAAGCTAAGGTCTGATTCATCCACTACGGCTTCTCCACCTGGTGTGTTTGCTGCTTAGGAAACTCGTGTTAATCTTCCCTCATGTTATTGTTGCTGATCATACTTCTGATCATAGGATTAGTATCAGTTTACGATAAATCTCAGGGAATCCACTTTTGGTATACAGTCAAAGGGAAGGTATAACCTCAGACAGCTGACATACTGCTCAACCAGAATTATGATGGATACCAAGATAAAAAAAAATCCCTGTAATGATACCTGAGAATGGTACTTCTTTTATTGAAATTTTGCCCGAAAATTTCAGACACTTTGATCCCTTAAAATACCCTTACCAGTCAGAAGGTTCCATTTAGATGCTCAGCTTGTTGCCAGGAGTCTCTTTAGAAACTTAAGTACAAGCCTCTGTGAAGGAAGATCTCCATTCTGTCATCTAATTTTCGGCCAAATTTCAGAAACATCAACTGTCCTACCCACCTATCAAGAAAGAGACTGTAGCTCTGATCTTAGCACTGGACTACCTCGATGTGTGTCGTCCTCTCCGTATGTGGACTAGATATACAGCAATGGTAATCCTCAGACAAATCTGAACTCTGTATGGAACTTGAACACTAACCTAATGCACTGGGCCCTCAAAGACTTCAATCCTACAACACCAAGGTCAAGCATACCTCAGGAAAGGACAACGTAGTGGCATACGCAATCTCCATATTTATTATTGATATGTATATATTGTATTACTGGTTAGAATTTGGGCGATGGATAGTTTTAAGCTTTTTTTTTATCTTAAAACTTTTGTGCAATACAATTTTTTTTTGTGAGGGGACACATTGCTGCCATCCACAGATATCTCGCCCAGGTATAATTGGTTGCAATCGTTGCAAGGGATTACGTATACCCCCGCAGAGGAGTGAACCTTGTTCTGGTTATTTCTGGTGATGTCCTTGATGGAGGTGGATGTGGAGGTGGATATCTGGAATGAGGCACTGGAAAAGATGTTATGTATGGCTACGGACCTTTGTTCGCCCTACTGTCTGCTGTCTCTCCATGTGGCAGTGACTTGGCCTTAAAGACAATTGCTAAAAATTATTTAAATATTGCTTTTTCTCAAGCACTGCTTAGTGGTTAGGGTGGTATGATAGGAAAGGAGGTCCCATTAGCCAATTTTTTTTGTCATAATGGCACGCTACGCATCTAAGGGATGCAATATATCCCAGCCATAACAGTGGTCTGGGGAGGGTGGGGGTTTAACATGCACCAATTACATTACATTTTATTTTGTGTTCGTCACACAACCAAGACTTGCATTTCTCCTGAACTATCGACACTGGTAAAGTCGACATAGTTGAAAGGGGCTTCCCCAGCCACCCTGATTCGCTGTCAGGATTATACCTTAACCAGTTGAGTGAGAGGTTGGCTCCAGTCGAATTATCGTTATATTTACATACCTGGTTCGTGTCACACTCATTTGCAGGCTGAGCACACACATACTAGTCTCCCTAGCATGAGGTGAAAGCCAAGTGCAGCGAGTGACTCACTTTGTTCTCTCGCTTATTAACATTTAGCTGTTCTGCTGCACACTGTATATTTTTGCAAATATTGGTCGAGGGAATATATATGTTTGCATTTGTCTATTTTCGCAGTTTGCTTGTCTGGGGACATGGTTCTTAGTGTACCTGTGTTTGTAACAGGGTGGGATGGAACGTGGCGTCGAGTATCGAAATCGACGTGGGATGGAATATGAGATAGAGCGTGTGACAGAAAATAGGATAGAAGGATGGAAACAGAGGAGGCAATATGGAAGAAGAATGGAGTGAGGGAGAGAGAGAATAAAAGATATAGGGAGGATGTCAAACAAAGCTGAAGGATAGTCAAGGCGAGGCGCTCAACTCGTAAGGCACAGATTGTGCAGTGAGTGTGTTAAGAGGTAATCAGCTTTGATCGAGGATCGGAAGGGTAGCTCTTGTTCCTTACATCAGAAAACCTTCACCAGCATCATAGCATCATTCTTGAAAAGACGCGAAGACGAGAGGTGAGGGAAGAAGACTATGAAAAAAAATATACACATTTATGTAGTTTATGCGATAGATAATTAGAAAAAAACTTACTTATTTACATGGACTGTGCAATAGACAGGTAGTTTATATATATATATATATATATATATATATATATATATATATATATATATATATATATATATATATATATATATATATATATATATATATAATGTCGTGTCGAATATGTAAAATTGGTCATTTAAAATTAAGTCCTTCCTAAAATTTCGCTAATACGTTTAAAGATATATTTTTTTATTTATGTTATTGTAAAAATTAATAATTCTTTTACCCAAAAGAATCTTAGAAAACTTAACTAACCATAATGAGTTGTCACTTAACAATTGCATTATGAATTTTATTTAGAATTATCCTGTCTGTCATACTTATTCTCTACACTGATGTGCCTCTAACAGAAGCTGGTCTGAGGACTGGTTATTTTCTAGACATATTGTATAGTTAAATAGACTATGTCACCACATTAATTACATTCACAATTCACCACATTCACCAATGTCACAACACTCATCGCAGCTACCCGTTTCTAAAGCCAATACAGTCGTCATTGCAGTAACTACGGCTAAGTTTGTTCCAAGGAAGGGGAGTATATCTACCATTCCTTGAATCAAAAGCCTTCACCAGCTTCACCTTTCCCTTACTTCCTGAGAGAGAGGGAGGGAGAGAGAGAGAGAGAGAGAGGGAGAGAGGGAGAGAGAGAGGGAGAGAGGGAGAGAGAGGGAGAGAGAGAGAGAGAGAGAGAGAGAGAGAGAGAGAGAGAGAGAGAGAGAGAGAGAGAGAGAGAGAGAGAGAGAGAGAGAGAGAGAGAGAGAGAGAGAGAGAGAGACTTTGAAACTGAAAGAATATGAGAGAAAAGAGAGAGGAGACAGAGAGAGATATCGCAGAGTTTTATCTTAGACATAAAAAAATTATATATATTTTAGCAGCGTGAGGCGACGGATGACCTTTATGTGAGGCCAAGATTACCTCACACTGTGGGAGGGAGGGAAGAAGAGTGGGAGGGAGGGAAGAAGGGTGGGAGGGAGGGACTGAGGGAGGGAGGAGAAATGCATGATAGAGAGCAGGGAGGATAAAAGAAGAGGGAGTGAAAGAGAAGGAAAGATAAGGACTGTGATGGTGGGAGAATAACAAGAGCGAGAGAGAGAGCATGGAGGATAATGAGGAGATGGGGGGAAGAAAAGTTATTTATTATGGGGAGAAAGAGAGATAATGGAAGATAGCCAAGGAGACACAGACAAAGGGATAACAAGAGGGAAAGAGCCGGAAAAATAACAAAAGGCAGAAAAAAGAGGAAGGATGGAGAAAGATGGAGAAAGAAGGAAGCGAAACAAGTTAAATTTAGCAACATAAGATAAATTTAGCAAGCCAAGTTCTACTTAGCAAATTAGGCTAAGTTTAGCAAGACAAACTAAAGTTATCAAGGTGAGCTTACGTGACTAGGAAAACAATTTATTGCAAGGTAAACAAGTCAGTGAACGAGACATAATACAGAGCGAAACGAGGTCCCAGTAAGACCTTGTTCTACAGTGTGTCTGTCTCCAGTACACCATGCGATGCCACTGGTGAGGGCGCTACGTAACACAGTTACTCGACATCCACACACACTACCCACACTATGGGTAGTGTGTATCGACCACCACACACTACCCACACTATGGGTAGCGGGTGTCGACCACCACACACTACCCACACTATGGGTAGTGGGTGTCGACCACCACACACTACCCACACTATGGGTAGTGTGCATCGACCATCACACACTACCCACACTATGGGTAGTGTGTATCGACCACCACACACTACCCACACTATGGGTAGTGTGAATCGACCATCACACACTACCCACACTATGGGTAGTGTGTATCGACCACCACACACTACCCACACTATGGGTAGTGGGTGTCGACCACCACACACTACCCACACTATGGGTAGTGGGTGTCGACCACCACACACTGCCCACACTATTGGTAGTGGGTGTCGACCACCACACACTACTCACACTATGGATAGCGTGGGTGTTTAAATCTGGACATCTCAGAGGTAAAGACTGAGAAGTTTAATAGTCTTGAATATATGTCAAATATATTTACAAATATATGTCTACAATACATTTACAGACATAGTTGAGATAATGTAGACATGATGTATATCCTGTAGGTATGACGTATGTACTGTATGAATGATGTATAAACTGTAGGTATGATGTATATACTGTAGGCATGTTTTTACTGAAATTACTATGTATATTAGGGGGCACTGAAAAAATATAAAATTTAGATATACAAGTTGCACTTTTCAGGCATTATTTGTATGGTTACACTTCTGTGCAACATTTGAGACCATTTCATGGCCATATACCCTGCAGCATCACGATCGACTTTTCGTCAAATTATGCACCATTGAAAGCAGCAATTAGCTTTAATTTACTTGTTGTCAGGATAATAATCAAGCGTACATGGTTTACATCATATTTGGTTGTGAAGACTGTATAATCAGATGTAAATGGGTTATATCAATCATCAACTATTTAATTTAAACTATTACAAGTTATAAATGAAGTCTTTCTTGGTGCGGAACTTGGGTATCAGTTTCCTGGAAAATATTCTTTGTCTGATACATCCATCTCGTGCCTTCTGTCCAGTCACTTCAGTGCAAGCTTCAGTCATCAATTTTATTCCTCTCTCAACAGCTTGAATGTTGTTTAGCCACTTTGATACTTTCAGTGGAGTCTCAATAATTTTCAGAACCTGTTGATCTGATAGAGAAGCAATGAAAGGAGGCTCAGTTTTGAATTCAGTCTTCCAGTTAATCATGGAATGATAGTTCTTTGCTTGCCACTTTAGTTTGGGAATCACTTCTTTTCTGGAGTTGACAATAGGAGCCACATTGTTTTCCTCATCAGTGTAGATTAACAAGTCCTCGTCAACAGCATCAGCAGAATCTTCTCCATCCTCATCAGAGCTCTCAGTACTTTCTTCTGTCTACTGATTCTCTTTCTCTAATTTTTCTTATCACTGAGACAGCTTTGTCTCTCACAGTCATGTCTTAATTAGCGCACATACCAAGAAGCAGCTGATCTGTAGGAGCAAAGTAGGAATTTCTTTGGACAGTCTTCTTTACTGTCTTCTTTTCTCCACTGTTCAGATGTCTCATAAATTGCAGTGACTTGAAGACGTTCATTGGACCGTGTGTGACATAAAGGTGCAGCTTAATGTGGAACCACAGTGGAGCACTGAACTTTAAAATCAAAATGACGACTCTTTTCAACTCCTGACTGGGTCTTGATGTTGCCATATACAGCCTAAGGATCCTACTCCATAAAGTATTCTACCTTGACACACACGGTGGACCTGGTTCAAGAACAGCCAAGTCATCATCAACCACACCTGTGATCACTCCTTTGCAAAGCCTGTACAAGTATTTCTGGTCTCAAGACACATTCTCTGCCACCTTGTCATTCAGAGCAGGGAAATCAGTGAAACTGATTGGCTGGAAAGCAACAACTAGCAGCTAAGACTGAGGATCCTTAATTTCCTTGCCAATGGGACTTCTCCACTACCGTCATAGTGGTAGAAAACAGCCCGGAATGGCAGCTCATTTCCATGAAGCTGACAGATGAAATAATGGACCGGATAACCAAGCAACATTTCAAGATGAATGGCTCCATTGTCAGCTCCGACATTTACGTTGGTTCTGTCACTACCAACACAGGCTGTCGAGTTAGTTTCTGTTCCACCAGAAATGTACAGTCTTGGCAATCTCCTTTCCATGGCCTGACTTCGGAGTCACATGAGTGAAATATCCAGTGCCGGGCTCCACCATGATGATGTAATAATCTTTCACCACTATCTTTGCACTCCATTTCTTGTTCTTCTCATTTATTGTCATTACACGAGTGGAGGTCTTCTTACCATCAAAATACAGTGATGTGATATTTTACAAATCTGCTAGCTCATTTTGCCTCTCCATTTGGTATTTGTGTCTGGCATCTCGTATCTTCTGTGGTCCAATAACTTGGGGTTTGTCATCCTTGGTGATAATGCCATAGTCCATTAAGGTGGCGATAGCAATGGCATCTCCATCATAATCACTGATCAAGTATCGGTCACATGTGGCTGCCAGTGTGGGGAGTCTTGTTCTGTTCTACTGTGAGCTGCTGGCAGTCAGACCACTCAAGACATAGTCAGCATCAGTATCGACAGAAGGGCTATCTCTGGCATCATCTGAATTATCGTCAGAATCAGAATCTTCTCCAGCTGCCGGTTCACTCTCTCTTTCCTCCAGCTGCTTCCTGGCTCTGGCTACATCCTTCTCCTCTTTTACCGTCACTCTATCCCAAATCCTCGTAACGAGGATGTCAACACAGCCAATTTTCAGCTTCCTATCGCCTCTCTGGTCTAGGAGGAACTGTACCTCACGTTTAGGAACTTTCACATCTTTGTTAGGTAAGACACATAGGCAACAGTTAGGCATCTTTATTTTGAAACGTTTTGCCTACACAGTAGGCTTCATCAGTAGAGTACAGAAAAGTTGATAGAAGAGAGGTGAAGACGATGTAATCAGTCCATCACCCTTGAAGTTGTGAGGTGGTCAGTCCCTCAGTCTGGAGAAGATTATTGTTCCATAGTCTGAAACAATATGGAATTGCAACACAATGGTATAGTGTTTATAATACAGGTAAGATGCATATACTGTAGGCTTCATGTATACTGTATACCTGAGGTATATACTGTGTACCTGAGGTATATACTGTGTACCTGAGGTATATACTGTGTACCTGAGGTATATACTGTATACCTGAGGTATATACTGTGTACCTGAGGTATATACTGTATACCTGAGGTATATACTGTGTACCTGAGGTATATACTGTATACCTGAGGTATATACTGTGTACCTGAGGTATATACTGTATACCTGAGGTATATACTGTGTACCTGAGGTATATACTGTATACCTGAGGTATATACTGTGTACCTGAGGTATATACTGTGTACCTGAGGTATATACTGTGTACCTGAGGTATATACTGTGTACCTGAGGGATATACTGTATTCCTGAGGTATATACTGTATGCCTGAGGTGTAAACTGTGTACTTGAGGTACATAATGTATGCCTGAGGTATATACTGTGTACCCAAAATATACTGTATGCCTGAGGTATACACTGTGCACTTGAGGTGTATAATGTATGCCTGAGGTATATATATATAAGTTAGACAGTCCTCGATGACGCACTGACTTTCTTGGGTTATCCTGGGTGGCTAACCCTTCGGGGTTAAAAATCCGAACGAAATCTTATCTTATCTTACGATATGCCTGAGGTATATTCTATATGCCTGAGGTATATACTGTGTACCTGAGGTATATAATGTACACCTGAGGTATATAATGTATACCTGAGGTATATACTGTATGGCTGAGGTATATACTGTGTACCTGAGGTATATACTGTATGCCTGAGGTATATACTGTGTACCTGAGGTATATACTGTATGACTGAGGTATGTACTGTGTACCTGAGGTATTTACTGTATGCCTGAAGTATATACTGTGTACCTGAGGTATATACTGTGTACCTGAGGTATATACTGTGTACCTGAGGTATATACTGTATGCCTGAGGTATATATTAAGTGGGTACAAAAAACATAACTTTTAATTAACTTCACCAGTATGCTAATCAAATATTAATCATTTATACAAGAAATTATGTTAAGTTTGCTTTGTCTTAAACAGGTTTTGGTAGGTCAGAATAAGGTCAGGTTGGATTTGGTTAAGATAATATAGGTTAGGAAAGATAATGCTTAGTTAACTTTGGCTGTCAAGTTTACTTAGAAAAAATTAGGTAAGATTAGTTTAGGTTAGATTATATTAAGCTATATAAAGTCAGGTTTGATTGTGACTTGTTAGGTTAGATTAGGTTAGGTTAGATTAGGTTAGGTTAGGTTAGATTAGGTTAGGTTAGGTTAGATTAGGTTAGGTTAGGTTAGATTAGGTTAGGTTTGGTCAGATTAGGTTAGGTTAGGATAACTCAGGTCAGGTTAAATTAGGGTTGGATAAGCTGTATCTGGTTAGGTTAAGTTCACTTCGATTAGTTACATTTGGTTAGGCTTTCATAGGCCAGGATAAGTTTAGTTGGATTAGGCTAAATTAAACCATATTATATATAAATAGGTTAGGTTAGGCGAAGTCAAGTATAGTATGGTCAGGTTTGTTTGGGAAGGTCAGTTCTTTTTGGTTTGGGTAGAGTAGGTAATATTAGATTAAAGTAGATTAAGTTAGAGTAAATTCATTAAGTTAGCTTAGAATATGTAAGGTTAGAATAAACTTCCTTAGGTTAAACCAGGTTTTGTTAGTGTAGATTAGACAATAAAATAAAATTTATAGAAATCTAGAATGAGAAGAAGAATGGAAGACGAGTATACGAAGAAGATTACTGTGTCAATGAAAGCAGATTCAGAAGAAGGCGAGACAAGCTTCATGGAAGGTGACCAACGCAACGATACAGCCAGGATCAGAAACATTGGTGGAACCCGAGATGAAGATGCTATGGGCAGCAAGATGGAAAACGCTGTGGGACGCAAAAGGGAAGGTGCCGTGGGACGCTATATGTAAGATGCTGTGAGACGCAAGATGGAAAATGCTGAGGTATGTGACATGGAAAATGCTGTGTGATGCTATATGTAAGATGCTGTGGTTTTAAGATGGAGGATGCTGGATGATGTGGTACGGGATATGGAGGCTATTGTGGAACGTGATATGAAAGGTGTTATAACAAGCAAGATGGAAGATGCTATGAGATGCGCTATGGAAGAGGCTGTGGTATGCAAGATGGAGGATGCTGTAAGTGGAAGGCAATCGGGATTGATCCTAGGGGAGGGTACCTCCAATTTCCTGGAATAAAAGCTTTTCACTGGCATATAGGAGCCCAACTTAAAGAGAGATAATATGTGGAAAATGCAAGTATTAGATGATGGAAGAAGGGAAGGTGTGGTGTGAACAGGTGGCAGAGAGTGAATCAGGTGAGGGTGATTGGAAGTGGGAGAGAGGAAATAGATTTTTTTATGAGGTAGGTCGTGTGGGAAAGAGAGAGAGAGAGAGAGAGAGAGAGAGAGAGACGACACTTCCCAGGGATATCTCACCTTACCTCACACAACATCTGTCACTGTCTGAGAGACTCACCTAAGACGTCTCCTCTCCTCAATTTGTCTCCATCTCATCATATTTCTCCTGCATGCTTGACTCATCATATATCATCTTCTTCCTGACTCATCATATTCCTTCTACCTGGCTGATTCATAATATTTCTTCTGTATGCCTGATTAATCATATTTCCCGGCATGATTGACTCATCATATTTTTCAATGAGTTCTTCCTCACGTCAAGAGCTCTTGATAAAATAGATAAAAGCCACCTTTTCCTTCCTCGAATCAGACTGATTGTTTCTAGATCCTCAGGCACTGTGTCCTTAGTAGTTTAGCACTTCCCATGGCATACAAGCATAATAATAATGTGAAGATCAAGAGGAAGAAGAACAAGAACAATTAGAATAAGAACTTGAGCAAAAACATGAACAACTACAATTTCCTAACTTATTTTTGGTTTGGACATCTGATTTGACTTCCTCAACATGTATGAACCTGTCTACATACATGTGTGCATGCATGTCTCTGTATGCATGTACTCACCTAGTTGTACTCACCTAGTTGAGGTTGCAAGGGTCGATTCATAGCTTTTGGCCCCGCCTCTTCACTGGTCACTACTGGGTCACTCCCCTGAACCGTGAGCTTTATCATACCTCTGCTTAAAGCTATGTATGGATCCTGCCTCCACTACATCGCTTCGCAAGCTATTCCACTTCCAGACTACTCTGTGACTGAAGAAATACTTCCTAATATTCCTGTGATTCATCTGTGTCTTCAGCTTTCAACTGTGTTCCCTTGTTTCTGTGTCCAATCTCAGGAACATCCTGTCTTTGTCCACTTTGTCAATTCCTCTCAGTATTTATGTCGTTATCATGTCCTCCCTATCTCTCCTGTCCTCCAGTGTCGTCAGGCCGATCTCCCTTAACCTCTCCTCGTAGGACATACCTCTTAGCTCTGGGACTAATCTTGTTGCAAACCTTTGCACTTTCTCTAGTTTCTTTACATGCTTGGCTAGGTGTGGGTTCCAAACTGGTGCCGCATACTCCAATATGGGCCTAATGTACACGGTGTACAGGGTCCTGAACGATTCCTTATTAAGATGGCGGAATGCTGTCCTTAAGTTTGCTAGGCGCCCATATGCTGCAGTAGTTATTTGGTTCATGTGCGCCTCAGGAGATGTGCCTGGTGTTATACTCACCCCAAGATCTTTTTTCTTGAGTGAAGTTTGTAGTCTCTGGCCCCCTAGACTGTACTCCGTCTGCGGTCTTCTTTGCCCTTCCCCAATCTTCATGACTTTGCACTTGGTGGGGTTGAACTCCAGGAGCCAATTGCTGGACCAGGTCTGCAGCCTGCCCAGATCCCTTTGTAGTTCTGCCTGGTCCTCGTCCCAATGAATTCTTCTCATCAACTTCACGTCATCTGCAAACAGGGACACTTCGGAGTCTATTCCTTCCGTCATGTCGTTCACAAATACCAGAAACAGCACTGGTCCTAGGACTGACCCCTGTGGGACCCCACTAGTCACAGGTGGCTACTCTGACACCTCGCCACGTACCATGACTCGCTGCTGTCTTCCTGACAAGTATTCCCTGATCCATTTTAGTGTCTTCCCTGTTATCCCTGCCTGGTCCTCCAGTTTTTGCACTAATCTCTTGTGTGGAACTGTGCCAGACGCCTTCTTACAGACCAAGAAAATGCAATCTACCCACCCCCCTCTTTCGTGTGTTACTGCTGTCACCCTATCATAGAACTCCAGTAGGTTTGTGACACAGGATTTCCCGTCCTTGAAACCATGTTGGCTGCTGTTGATGAGATCATTCCTTTCTAGATGTTCCACCACTCTTCTCCTGATAATCTTCTCCATGACTTTGCATACTATACATGTCAGTGACACTGGTCTGTAGTTTAGTGCTTCATGTCTGTCTCCTTTTTTAAAAATTGGGACTACATTTGCTGTCTTCCATACCTCAGGGAATCTCCCTGTTTCGATAGATGTGTTGAATATTGTTGTTAGGGGTACACATAGCACCTCTGCTCCCTCTCTCAGGACCCATGGAGAGAGTTGTGTGTATTGTGTCCAACACTTGGTGGTGTACCCCACCTCTCTGTCATTCTTGAGTTCCTTCTGTCTCCTCTGTGAACACTTCTTTGAATCTCCTGTTGAGTTCCTCACATACTTCGCAGTCGTTTCTTGTTGTCTCTCCTCCTTCCTTCCTTACCTTAACCTGATTAAGTGGTCCTTGACTGTGGTTTTCCTCCTGATGTGGCTGTATTAAAGCTTCAGGTCAGATTTGGCTTTTGCTGCTATATCGTTTTCATATTGTCGTTGGGCCTCACTTCTTACCTGTGCACATTCATTTCTAGCTCTACGACTGCTCTCCTTATTCTCCTGGGTCCTTTGCCTTCTATATTTCTTCCACTCCCTAGCACACTTGGTTTTTGCCTCCCTGTACCTTTGGGTGAACCATGGGCTCATCCTGGCTTTTTCGTTATTCCTGTTACCCTTGGGTACAAACCTTTTCTCAGCTTCCTTGCATATTGTCGTTACATGTTCCATCATCTCATTTACTGATTTCCCTGCCAGTTCTCTGTCCCACTGAACCCCGTTCAGGAAGTTCCTCATTCCCACGTAGTCCACTTTTTTGTAGTTTGGCTCTATTCGCCCGGCCCTTCCTGCTTCCCCATTCACCTGTAACTGTACTGTGTATTTGAAGGTTAAAACCACATGATCGCTGGCCCCAAGGGGTCTTTCATATGTGATGTGTCTGTGTATGTGTGTACCTGTTCCTGTATGCTTATATCTGTCTTTTTGTATGTGTTCGTATGAATGCGTCTGTACTCACGGTTTTGTGGTTGCAGGGGTCGAGTCATAGCTCCTGGTCCCATCTTCCATATCTCGTCCCACAATATCCTCCATATTCCGTACCACAGCATCGAGAATCCTCCATCATACATCCCAGAGCATCTTACATATAGCGTCCCACGGCATCTTCCATTTTGCGTCTCACAGCATTTTCCACCTTGCAGTCCATAGCATCTTCATTTCGGGTTCCACCAATGTTTCTGGTTCTGGCTGTGTCGTTCCGTTGGCAACTTTCCTTGAAGTATTCTTTAGCCTTCTTTTGTCTTCTTAGCCTGCTTTCTGTAAGCATGTCTGTATGCGTGTGTGTCTATGCATGTTTGTATGCGTGTGTCTGTACGCATATTTGTATGCGTGTGTCTGTTCGCATGTTTGTATGCAAGTGTCTGTAGGCATTTTTGTATGCAAGTGTATGTACGCTTGTGTCTATATGTCTATGACTGTATGTGTGTACTCCCCTATTTTTACTCTCCAATTTGAGATAACAGGGGTCGAGTCTCAGCTCCTGGTCCAGCCTCTCCTCTGGCTACGTCAGCCCTCTCTTACCTATTCATAGAACGATGCATGATTCCTTCCTCTACTACTTCGTTGTCTAGGTGGAGACACTAAAGAAGTATTTCCAAACATCTCAATGATTCATCTGCGTTTTTCCCTTAAACTTGTACCCACATGTAACAGACTCGCATCTCAAATAGACGGGCATTATCCCATCTGTTAATTCTTCACGTCGTAATCATGTCACGTCGTAATCATGTCACTTCTGGCAATTCTGTCTTCTAATGTTTTTAGGTTTGGCTTTAGTTTCTACTCGTGGTCCATACCAGTTGCAGTAAGTCTAGGACTTTGTCTCGTTGCAAACATTTGCACTTGTTCTAACTTCGTGCCATGCTGTGAAGTTAACCTCTCCAGTTTCGGGTTTGTTGCAGCGGCTATTCGTTTGGCATGTTCCTCAGGCAACATGCTTGGAACTATGCTCATCCCTAGGGTCTTCTCTTCCGGGGAAGCTATTACCTTTTGTACCCTGAGCCCGGACGTCTTTTCCCCACTCCAATTTTCATAACTTTGCATATTCTGGGAATAAATTCTAATAGCTACTTGCCAAAGCAATCCTACTGCAAGTTAAGGTTCTTTCAAAGTGTGTAGGTATGCGTTTGTAGGTGTCAGAGTGCTGGTGTCAGAATGCTGGTGTCAGAGTGCTAGTATCTGAATGCTGGTATCAGAATGCCTGTTATTCCAGTTTCTATAGATCTTACAATTTTTGTTTACAATTTTTTCACCTAGAAAAAAGATATAGATATCTAATGAGAAATTCAATAAATGATGACTGACACACACACAAACACACACACAATATTACAAAATGCGACGTCTGGGAAGTGATGGTATCTCCAGAGAATACTAGGTCATCTTGTTTCCCCTGTAGTATCTAGCCTTTTTCAGGTTTTCTAACAGTTTGTCAGTGTATATCATTCCAGTTATCCTGTAAATTACGTGAATTCTCAATAGCGCTTTTTCGATTACAAATGAATGAATACAAACCATCTAAATCACTGGTTCTCAATTCGTTTCAGCCCATAGACCGCCAACCCATTTATAAAAATATCGTGGACCATTTAATTTTTTGAGTAATGATATATAAAGGCAAAGCAAAGATAACTGACAATATGATTTGGAATATGTTTCTTATAAACAGAAATTCGAGAAGTTATATAAAATAATAGATATCTAACATTTTGGTCTGAAATATATTTCGTACAAACATAATTTTCTGGAAATAAATGAATACATATATAACATTTTGCTGTGAAATTTCTTTAACGAACATAATTTTGAAATTGTGAAGTATACAACCAATATTTTTCTTTGAAATATAATTTCACTTTTCCTTGCAACCAGAATTTTGGATTCTCTTCTCACTGACAAGCTTTTCAGTATTAGGATTGGTACTTGACAATGAACAAGGAATATCGCTTTCAACTGCAAGCCGATTCCTCTGTTTGGACTTTATGCGCAACAAACATGAAAATCCACTCTCACGCATGTAAGTTGATGCAAATGGCAAAAGAAATTTGACTGCATGTGTTGACAGAATTGGGTAACAATCATACTGGCACAAAAATTTTCCATCTTAGACCGCTGGTACACATCTTTAGCTGCCAAATCATTTTTTAGGTCCAAGAGCTCCTCCTGCATAGCTTCTGGAACACCATGAACGTATCTTAAGAATGGATTCCTGATGAAAGAAAACCCATCCCTTGTCATGTCCACCTCCGGAAAGTATCCCTGAAATTCATTCCGCAGCTTTTGTAAATGCTTGTGAATATGCACCTGAATGGCTTCCTTTTCCCCCTAGCATGACATCCACACAAGGAAATTGAACTAAATTTTTACCTTCAACTCTTCCGATCCAGAGTTCTAATTTCTCGAGCATTGATGATTCCTTGGTGAGAACAGATTTGCACCTTTCCCTGCAGCTGAAGATTCAGTTTGTTCGAAATACCAAAACTATCGACAAGGCATGCTAGTTCTAATTCTGACAGTTCTAGCATATTTGTAAATCCTTCTTTTCCTTGAGACTGGAGAAATAGAATAAATTCTTCTCTCAGTTCAAAAATTCTGTTTACATTCCCTGTTGACAACCACTGTACGAAAGTGTAGAACAGCAACACTTCAAAGTCGGAATCCATATCCTGGCATAATTTTCTGAACAGTCTGATGTTCACTGCTGATGATTTAAAGTAATTAACCACCTTCACCAATCCTTTGAAAATGGCATTCAAGTGATCAGGTAGTGTTTTTGATGCCAGTGCCTCTCTGTGAATGAAACGGTAAACTCTGGTTACCAATGGAGGACGCTGTTTCACCAACGCTTGGAAGCCTGATCTTGAGCCTAGCATCGCAGCTTCATCATCAGTGGTAACACCCACCAAATTTACCCAAACTAGACCCTTTCCTTTAAATGAATTGTTAATTTCTGACATCCTGAGCCCCTGTGGTGCAGTTAACACAGGCGAATTCATTTTCCGGCCACCCCTGTTCACGCTGGTCATCGCGCATATCGCTGAACCATACTTTTTTTTTGATAAATTTAAGACTTTATGCACCAATCTTCAGTTTATTACCAGATATAGTGAACGTTCTGTGGACCACTTAAAATGTCACCATGAACCACCAGTGGTCCATGGACCACCAGTTGAGAACCACTGATCTAAATGAAAGCCGAGATCTTTAATAACAAAAGTGTCGAGCTGGTAATAATTACAGCTAATGTTACTTTAATAATTAGAAAATCTACATAAATCTTGGAGTATAGCATGCTATTATAATAAAAAAGCGCTAAACCTACAAGGGTCATACAGGGCAGCAGGATAGGGAAGGGTGCAGGGTTATTGGGTAGCAAGAGGGAGATGGATTATTATTACGTCAAGGAGTGCAGTGGGGCAGTGGAGTGCAAGGGTAGAGGCCAGCAAGAGGTTGAGGTAGAAAGGGCTGTGAGTAGTACCAGAGACATCATCATCAGAGTTTGTGCAGTAAATCAGCTGCTGTCATGAAGTCAATGAGAGAGTCTGAGTTAAAGGAGGGTCTGTCAGCAAGAAGGGAAGGTAAAGTAGGGGCAGTAGAGCGGTGACGACGTTGAAGGTAAATTCTGTGTGTTCGTTGAGAGAATGGACAGTGCGACAGAATATGGCTAACAGAAACTGTAACCTGACAAGTCTCACAGAGTGGGACAGGGTACCTCTCCATGAGATATCCTTGAGTAAGACGTGTGTGGCCGATGCGAAGATGGGAGTAGTCTCCCAACCTCGACATTGATAAGGAATATAGCATAGTATACTTATATATTATATTTATGTATTTAACATACATATAATGCTATTGGTACTTCAGATAATGTACAGTACATTATAATACACTAATAAATATGTACCAGCTGTACGTTGCTATGATGAGGTGTTCTCACAAGTACAATAATAATATGGATATCTATTTGTGTGTGCTTGGTATGTGCTCAGTAAGACTCGACTCAG
>NC_091312.1:42834627-43112127 GCF_038502225.1 Cherax quadricarinatus
TATATATATATATATATATATATATATATATATATATATATATATATATATAATGTATATATATATATATATATATATATATATATATATATATATATATATATATAATGTATATATATATATATATATATATATATATAAATATATATATATATATATAATGTATATATATATATATATATATATATATATATATATATATATATATATAATATATATATATATATATATATATATATATATATATATATAATGTATATATATATATATATATATATATATATATAATGTATATATATATATATATATATATATATATATATATATATATATATATATATATATATATATATATATATATATATATATATATATATATATATATATATATATATATATATATATATATATATATATAGTCTTGGTGAATAGGTAAAACTGGTCAGTTAGCAAGAATCCATTTAAAATTAACTCCTTTCTAAAATTTTCTCTTATATGTTTAAAGACATACTTTTTTTGCACTTATGTTATTGCAAAAATTAATAATTTTGTGCCAAAAGAACCTTAGAAAACTTACCTAACCTGATTATTACAAGTGCAATATAATTTAGCCTAATCCAACTAAATATATTTTAGATAACTTTGCAATAATTTATTAATAAACACGATGAGAGAGAGAGAGAGAGAGAGAGAGAGAGAGAGAGAGAGAGAGAGAGAGAGACTCCTTTCTCAATACTTCTCATCCTCCGCCCCTACACCCGCTTCTCGATCCCACCCCTATTCCCTTTCCTATTTACATCCCCCGTCCTCCCCTTACTATCTTCTATTTCTCAGTCTAAGACTCTGACTTAGATATATCAGGAAGGTGAAAGCTATTAGAAAGGTGAGAGAGGTTATGCAGGTCAGGCAGGCTAGAACCCTCAGGCAGGTTAGACAGGTCAGGATGATTAAGGGCAGGCTGAGCAGGCAATTTATGCAGGTTGGACATATTAGGCACATCAAGTAAGGCAGATCAGGAAGGTCAAACAGGTCAAGCAGGTCAAACATGTCAGAAAGATCATGAAGGCTAATCAGGTCAGGCAGGCCGGACAGGTCAGAGAAGTCTAGCAGGTCAGAGAGTTTATCCAGATTTGATAAGTAACGCAGGTTAAGCAAGTCATACAGAATTGGCAGGTCGAGTTGGTCAAGAATGTCGAGCAGATCAGGCAGGTCAAGCAGGTCAAGCATACCAAGTAGGTTAAGCAGGTCAAGCATGTCAGATAGGTCAAGCGGGTCAGGCAGGTAAAGTAAATCAAGACAGGTCAGAAAGATAAGACAGGTGAGGCACATGAGACAGGTCAGGCAAGACAAACAGGTTATGTAGGTCAGGAAGGTCAAGCACGTAAGGCATGTAGGTCAAGCAGGTCAGGCAGGTCAGGCAGGTCAGAAAGGCCGGGTAGGCCAGGTAGGTCAGGTAGGTCAAGCAGGTCAGGCAGGTCAGGTAGGCCAGGCAGGTCAGGAAGGCCGGGTAGGTCAGGTAGGTCAGGCAGGTCAAGCAGGTCAGGCAGGTCAGGCAGGTCAGGCAGGTCAGGCATATCAAGCAGGTCAGGCAGGTCAGGCAGGTCAGGCAGGTCAGGCAGGTCAGGCAGGTCAGGCAGGTCAAGCAGGTCAGGCAGGTCAAGCAGGTCAGGCAGGTCAAGCAGGTCGAGCAAGTCAGGCAGGTCAGGGACGGCGTATTCTACGACGACTCAACGATTAATCTAGATTATGAAATAATTTGGTTAATCTGTTAATTAATGAAAATATATTATGATGAGGGAGTGGCTTGATAAGCCAGAGTGAAGGTTAA
The DNA here is from genome assembly GCF_038502225.1 of Cherax quadricarinatus. Taxonomy (NCBI): domain Eukaryota; kingdom Metazoa; phylum Arthropoda; class Malacostraca; order Decapoda; family Parastacidae; genus Cherax; species Cherax quadricarinatus. Next base: position 42,836,456 of record NC_091312.1, read on the forward strand.
GGGCAGTGGCTTGATAAGTCAGAGTGAAGGTCAAGGGCAGTGGCTTGATAAGCCAGAGTGAAGGTTAAGGGCAGTGGCTTGATAAGTCAGAGTGAAGGTCAAGGGCAGTGGCTTGATAAGCCAGAGTGAAGGTCAAGGGCAGTGGCTTGATAAGCCAGAGTGAAGGTCAAGGGCAGTGGCTTGATAAGCCAGAGTGAAGGTCAAGGGCAGTGGGTTGATAAGCCAGAGTGAAGGTCAAGGGCAGTGGCTTGATAAGCCAGAGTGAAGGTCAAGGGCAGTGGCTTGATAAGCCAGAGTGAAGGTCAAGGGCAGTGGCTTGATAAGCCAGAGTGAAGGTCAAGGGCAGTGGCTTGATAAGCCAGAGTGAAGGTCAAGGGCAGTGACTTGATAAGCCAGAGTGAAGGTCAAGGGCAGTGGCTTGATAAGCCAGAGTGAAGGACAAGGGCAGTGGCTTGATAAGCCAGAGTGAAGGTCAAGGGCAGTGGCTTGATAAGCCAGAGTGAAGGTCAAGGGCAGTGGCTTGATAAGCCAGAGTGAAGGTCAAGGGCAGTGGCTTGATAAGCCAGAGTGAAGGTCAAGGGCAGTGGCTTGATAAGCCAGAGTGAAGGTCAAGGGCAGTGGCTTGATAAGCCAGAGTGAAGGTCAAGGGCAGTGGCTTGATAAGCCAGAGTGAAGGTCAAGGGCAGTGGCTTGATAAGCCAGAGTGAAGGTGAAGGGCAGTGGCTTGATAAGCCAGAGTGACGGTCAATGGCAGTGGCTTGATAAGCCAGAGTGAAGGTCAAGGGCAGTGGCTTGATAACCCAGAGTGAAGGTCAAGGGCAGTGGCTTGATAAGCCAGAGTGAAGGTCAAGGGCAGTGGCTTGATAAACCAGAGTAAAGGTCAAGGGCAGTGGCTTGATAAGCCAGAGTGAAGGTCAATGGCAGTGGCTTGATAAGCCAGAGTGAAGGTCAAGGGCAGTGGCTTGATAAGCCAGAGTGAAGGTCAAGGGCAGTGGCTTGATAAGCCAGAGTGAAGGTCAAGGGCACTGGCTTGATAAGCCAGAGTGAAGATCAAGGGAAGTGGCTTGATAAGCCAGAGTGAAGGCCAAGGGCAGTGTCTTGATAACCCAGAGTGAAGGTCAAGGGCACTGGCTTGATAAGCCAGAGTGAAGATCAAGGGAAGTGGCTTGATAAGCCAGAGTGAAGGTCAAGGGCAGTGACTTGATAACCCAGAGTGAAGGTCAAGGGCAGTGGCTTGATAAGCCAGAGTGAAGGTCAAGGGCAGTGGCTTGATAAGCCAGAGTGAAGGTCAAGGGCAGTGGCTTGATAAGCCAGAGTGAAGGTCAAGGGCAGTGGCTTGATAAGCCAGAGCGAAGGTCAAGGGCAGTGGCTTGTTAAGCCACAGTGAAGGTCAAGGGCAGTGGCTTGATAAGCCAGAGTGAAGGTCAAGGGCAGTGGCTTGATAAGCCAGAGTGAAGGTCAAGGGCAGTGGCTTGATAAACCAGAGTGAAGGTTAAGGGCAGTGGCTTGATAACCCAGAGTGAAGGTCAAGGGCAGTGGCTTGATAACCTAGAGTGAAGGTCAAGGGCAGTGGCTTGATAAGCCAGAGTGAAGATCAAGGGCAGTGGCTTGATAAGCCAGAGTGAAGGTCAAGGGCAGTGCCTTGATAACCCAGAGTGAAGGTCAAGGGCAGTGGCTTGATAAGCCAGAGTGAAGATCAAGGGCAGTGGTTTGATAAGCCAGAGTGAAGGTCAAGGGCAGTGCCTTGATAACCCAGAGTGAAGGTCAAGGGCAGTGGCTTGATAAGCCAGAGTGAAGATCAAGGGCAGTGGCTTGATAAGCCACAGTGAAGGTCAAGGGCAGTGGCTTGATAAGCCAGAGTGAAAGTCAGGAGGAAGGGGTGGCTTGATAAACCACAGTGAGGGTCAAGGGGGAGAGAGGTTTGGTAAGCCATAATGAAGGTCAAGGGGACGGAGAGACTTGATAACCCAGAGTGAAGGTCAGGGGAGGGGGTGGCTTAATAAGCCAGAGTGAAGGTCAGGGTAAGGAGTGGCTTGATAAGCCCGAGTGAAGGTCAGGGGTGGTTTGAAGGTTTCGATGGTGCTTGAGGAAGTCTGTAACAAGGGTAGTGGAGGGAAGTAGGAATAGAGAGGGAAGGAAGAAGGGAGGCAGAGAGGAAGGAAGGTGAAGAGAAATCGAGGGAGAGTTATAAAAAGAAAAACATTGGATGGAAGGGAGAAAGGGAGATTTAGAGAGAAAGAGGGAAGAGAGGACAGGAAGTGAGGAAAGGTGGATGGGAAGGAAGTGAGGTGGAAGTGGAGGGATAGGAGGTAGGAAGGGAAATACGGAGAAAAGTACAGTAGATATGAAGAAAGGAAAATATGGAGGAATTGGGAAAAGAAGGTAAGAAGGAAGAAAGACAGAGAGGGAGGGAAGGATGTAAGAAGCAAAAGAAGTGAGGGCGGAAGGTCGGCCAGCAATTATACACCGAAAAGCCAAAGAACATATTTTCATAGGTACGAGCAAGACAGTGTGTGATAACCCTAGGACCTCGCCAGAGGGACACAGACCTGACACTGCCCCAGACAACAAACACTTCTTGAAGTGAAGGCTGGCGGTGCTACTCTTGCTTCATCACAGCTACAAAAATAAAAGCTTATGTCATATGTCTATAGGAAAAACTTGGTATATCGTAACTTCATTTACCAGATTTCTGGGCTGAGCAGTTAGCCTCAGTATAGGTAATATACACTAAGGCTCTCCATATATAAACTGAGATGACATTGGCTCTTTCGAGTCATCATCTCATCCACATGTGCTTGAAACCTTGTAATGAAACATGTCTGATTGATTGAAAGTGTGTGTGCCCAATTACACTTCTCCAATAGTGGTTTCTGATATGACAAACTCATTAAGCGAGAGAGTATATCTCTCTAATTTTAAAGATGCCTGGCTTTGACACACTACATGCATAAGAAGATATAAAACAAAATAGTACTTATACCATTGTGATATGTTATTTAACAGAGATCACAGTTTTTTTTTTTTTTACGTTTGAAATACCTCTAAGGAGCCTTGTAATTGCTTACACTCTAATATTAGCGTGAACTAACTACCACAAGGATAGCAAATAATGGTCATAATTTCTCAGAAATGCCTCGGATGAGGATGAGTTCTAAAAGCAAATATTAGTCAAGAAATTTAGAATCGTAGTTTCATCTACACAATAAAGGTCTAGGAAATGAATTCAGAATATTCAGGTGTATTTAAATTTTAAAGTTTATTAAAACTGGAATATTCTACAGGATGGAGCTAGGATGGGGCTATCTTTAATTACGTTAATTACAGCAATGTTAGGTGTGGTATACACTGAGTACGTCACTTTTATTCGGCGTGCATTACACGCAACCATACATCCAGTAGCATGTTGCCAGTTGCCAATATGGTTGTATGGGGTCCCCCACCCATTTGAAGAATTATTTCTAGTAATTGTCAGCCAGTGATTGGGTGGGTTACAGACTAGTTAACATTGATTAACACATTGATTAACAGATGATTAACACATGCTAGACTTTTGAGCTATAATGTGTGAGAATGCTCTTCTTGCTCTCTCTCTCTCTCTCTCTCTCTCTCTCTCTCTATCTCTCTCTCTCTCTTTCATAAACTATTTATAATACAGTATTTGACACAGCCTAATGTACATATTTTACATACTGTTGGTGACAGGAATAAATGGGTAATAAAAGAAACCTTTTTGACGTATGCTTTTTTCCGTTTTACTAGGCTGTTTGTTGAGAACTGATTCTTTGGTCAAACCTCTTAGTGGTCTTCGTTCCTTTGTCAGCAATTATGAAGTCTCTCTTCACTTCTAGGCGGCTTCTATTGCAATTTTTTCCTTTTTCCTTTCTCTGAAACCGTTGTCGTTCATATTCGTATAGTTCAACTATGTATTTGGTTTTCACATATGTCAATTCATTATAGTCCCGGCCATGCACAGCCTTCCGACTTCGTCACTTTAATCTATATTCTATACACCAATACCATATCTGTAATTCTCCTTTCAGTGAAGTCGTCAATTTCATCTATATTCTATACACCAATACCATATCGGTAATTCTCCTTTCACTGAAGTCATTCATGGTAGTTCATCTGTTTCTCTCTACAGATTCGAGTATTGGTGTGACGTATGTTGTATACACAGTTCTTGATGGAGAGTCGTGAGGTGGCCAATGATCTGCACCGAGTACAGTATATCCGGTTAATGAAAGCCTTAAAACATGGATTCCGTATATTCTCAGGAGATTCATTATTTTTTTTTGGCCTAAACACTGTTGTTGTTCCACTCAAAATGGGACACGTGGGCAATCCTGTTGTGCCACTTTGGATGGGACAGATTACCTCCTGTTTTTCTACTCAATATTGGACACCACAACTGTACCGTAATTGTCAAAAGAAAACTTGAAGGATTCCGCCAGATATTTTATGATACTCTCATCGTTATAGCCACTTGTCGGCTTATTGCCTCAGTCACCAGTTCCGGGGTGAAGTGTTTACGTTCCACAGCGTGCTGTTAACGCAAATATCCTGCGTGATCTGTCCAGTAGCCTTAAAGGCCTGGTCCAGGTCCAGGCCGCAGGTGGCAAGAACTTCCTTGATTGTGACTATATAGCATTGAACGCTATTGATATCTCAAAGAATAGACGCAGTAACTATTTTGTATATATTGTCTTTTCATATAATTTGATATTGCTATTTTCATTAGTACCTAAAATGGAAATATCATTTTTTACATTGTTATTTGACTTATTACATTAGCTTATGTATGTAGGTAGGATGTAACTACAACAACTCTCACTATGCTCGCTGTTCAAGTTTTAATTGGCTGCCAGCACTTGCAAACTACCTGCTCACTTGTTAAGTAGCTGGAGCCAGTCGCTACCTGGTATGAGTCATCTGAAGTTGAATCTAAAGGCTTGCTTCTCCTCCTCCTCTCTCTGGCTGCTGTTAGTGAAGGAAACATCTCGTCTCCCTGCTCTGTTATCTTGTTACAATTAGACTCTGTTTCCATTGGTGAGCTGGGACATCTCCTAACTCTGTGCAACTCTGTCCACAGAGCATTATTTAGACTTAGTGATATTTGATGTTTCCAGAGGGTGTGTGTCGTGGAGACATTCTGTATCTCTGGTTCCGAGTTCAACTCTTAGACTTATATTTGCTCTGGCATCTACGCTCTATCACAATCGGGAAACTGAAATTGCTGAACTCGGTTTTAGTAATATGGGAGTATTATGCCTTTTGTGTAGAATCTGTTGATGGTCTGCTGTTAGGGACATTTTTGGTTTCCTCTATTCCCTACCTGACACTATGCTGTTCTCCGCTACTTTGAGTATTATTGCTGTTTGACGAATGAGTCAAGCAAGCTGTTTGTATGCCAAGATGGTCCAGAAATTAGATGTAGGTACTTGTTGTCAGTCACATTTTAAATCTAATTCTAGTCAATCTGAGCACATACTGAAGAATTACAGGAACACACAATTACGCAATAATACTCGTGTACTTATGAATACATCTCATTGCAGCGACGTACAGGACGGTGCTGATTAATAGTAGCATAGTATCTTATTAAACGTGCCCTTACCACCATATGATATGTACAGATTAACTATAATATATAACAAGTTATACTCCAAGAGTTGTCTTGGAGATTTTCTCCTTAATTCCAACTACATCAATTATAATTATTACCACCTAGACACCTTTGATATTAAATATCTCATCTTTTATTTAGTTGGTTTGTATTCATACAATTGTAATCCCAAAGCGCTGTTGAGAAGCCGTCTAATTTTACAGGAAAACTAGACCAGAATACTCTTTAGCAAGCTGTTACTAAAGCAGAAACAGGCTAGATCCTAGAGGGGGGTCAATAAGTTGACCCAGTATTCTCTGGAGATATCTTCACATAGCAGATTCGCATTTTGTAACAAACATTAACAGATATTTTTGCATATCCATTCTTACAGTTAATCCAACTTTGATTGGAGAATAAAATTTGACACTCTTGTTAAAATTGTAAGATTCGTCATCCCTCATTAAGCTATTTTCCCCAGTGTATAAAATTGAGTAAAATGTTGGGTCAAGTGAGCATAAGTCACCCTAAATTGAAGTTGACAATTGATATCCCGTAAGTTTTGTTTGTGGCAGCAGTGGTAACTGTCACAGTCAATGTTTTCGTTCGGGTTAATTGATGAGGTTAGAAGTTCGACTCCCACAATATTAATCTTGAGGTTCCTTATCATCCTCTTCTATTCACATACTCATTGACATCATATATGGGGAAACTGAGCATTTTAATGTGTCCTTAGTGACACACCTCTGTTTAACTTTCACCATCATGTTTCTTCCTTTACTGTGATTATTTACCGTCGACGTATTAAATTTTCCTTCATCAAGTGTATCACCTTCCATGTAAGCCCAACCTGTCTCTCCATACCTCAGTTTCTGAATCCATATTGTACCCTAAGAATATGTAAACTATTCATCTTTCTCTTGTCACTCAGATACCTTTCTACCTGAGCTGTCTCATCCTCTTACGGAACTGGAACACAGTCGTAAATCAGATTTTTCATTCTTCAAACCGGTGTTTTCCTAGTACATTATTTTTTTTTTTGGCATCATTTTACACTGCACACATACCAGAGACATTAGTCCGTCTCTTATGTCTTGGGTTGAATAATGGTGTGTGTGTGTGTGTGTGTGTGTGTGTGTGTGTGTGTGTGTGTGTGTGTGTGTGTGTGTGTGTGTGTGTATGTCGCGCCGAATAAGTAAAACTGGTCAATTAGCAAGAACTCATTTAAAATTAAGTCCTTTCTGAAATTTTCTCCTATACGTTTAAAGATATATTTTTTTCATTAATGTTAATGTAATTTTTTTTAATTTTGCACCAAAAGAATCTTAGAAAACTTACCTAACCTTATTATAGCAAGAGCAATTTATTTTAGCCTAACCCAACTAAATATATTTTTTATTTGTTTACAATAATTTATTACTAAACAAACCCAGTGAAATATATTTTTTCCTTAGGTTCAGAATGATTTTGGCGAAATTATTTCATACACAAATTTCCACTTGTCCTATATGGCAAGATGAGCGTTGCTATTTAAGCCAAGATCGCAAGTTCTGCTTATTCGGCACGACATATATATATATATATATATATATATATATATATATATATATATATATATATATATATATATATATATATATATATATATATATATATATATATATATATATATATATATATATATATATATATATATATGTATATATATATATATATATATATATATATATATATATATATATATATATATATATATATATATATATTACCTGATTTCCATTTATCTGGTAGCTATCCTGTCTTTAGTGACATGCTGTGTACGTGCCTTAGTGGCTTGCTTACGAGTGCAGCAGCTCCATTACGTGCCCAATACCAGATCTTCTCTAGTCTCATTGGCTTTGTTGTATCCAAATATCTTTGTCTTAGAATTTTTACCCCCATTGTTCTTTAAAAATTCTCCAACGCCACGCAGACCCTTCTTTACTATGCCGGCTCAGGCAGTCGCTCGTCATCAGTTTAAACACCTTTTGACTTCTTTTATGTTTTTCGCATATTCTTGCTACGTTCCTTGAACAGAATGCCATCTTCCTTAAGTCTAGCGTCTTTATGCCTTCATTAAATAAGAGTCGCTTTACGTTTCTCTAACCTCTTTTTTGGGTCAACTCGTATCATCACCTCTGTGGAGTGGTGAAAGGGGAGACAGTGAGGATTATTGAGGAGAAAAGGGGAATGTATGAAGAAGGGAGAATAGAAGGACGGTGCTGGAGAAAGAGAGATAGCAATGATAAAGTAGGAGGAGGGATGACTGAGGAAACAGGAAGTTAAGGGAAATGCGCCAGTCTCTGGGGCCAATATCGAGAAAATCTCGAAAAATTACGAAAATGAGTTAAGGTTACAGAAAAATCTAGTGAGGAGGGAGAGGGAGAAAAGTGGAGTAAAGAACGCCAAGATCTTTTTAGGTATTTCTGAAAGTTACCCCCTCAAGGAAGGTTACTTGACGCTGGTGAGGGGCTCTTGATCTAGGGAATTGGATCTGTGCTTCAGTTCCCTGAATTGAGTCTGAATACCTTTCATCATCCCCCATTGGCGCTGTATAACCCTACGGGTTTTGCACTCCCCATGATTACATAAACTGGAAAGTTAGGTGCACTCGCAGTGTGCTGATACCCTGTTAAATACCCCTAACAATATATGATAGTTACATTGTGGAACGCCAATAGTTTGTTACTACACAAATCTGTATGATAGTTACAGTGTGTGACCACTCACATTACGTTTGGCTATCCTATTCTGTATAATAGTTACGCTATTCTGTAAGATAATGACGCTACAAGATCACCCGCAGTGTGCTGCTGCCTCATTCAATACGATAGTTACATAGTGGGAACACTAATTATGCTTCACCTGTTTCTTCTGACTAACTTACAAAGGTTCAACGATGCACAAGATTTATTGTATCTTCCCGGGTCTCATATATAGCCTCCTATCCCTTTATATTATATTCTTCTTACGCATTGCTTCCTATTCCTGGTTTAAAATTCTTAGATATAGCTTCATATTCTTCGTTCATATTCTTTACAGTGTTTATTGCTTATGTTTAATTCATATTCACCTTATGTATTGCATCTTATCCTTGGTTCATATTCATCTTATCCTTGGTTCATATTCATCTTATCCTTAGTTCATATTCATCTTATCCTTGGTTCATATTCATCTTATCCTTGGTTCATATTCATCTTATCCTTGGTTCATATTCATCTTATCCTTGGCTCATATTCATCTTATCCTTGGTTCATATTCATCTTATCCTTGGTTCATATTCATCTTATCCTTGGTTCATATTCATCTTATCCTTGGTTCATATTCAAATGTATTGTTCATATTCAAATATATTGCTCATCTCTTGGTTCATATTCTTATACATTGCATCATATATTTGGTTCATATTCTTTATTGCATCATATCCTTGGTTCATATTCTTTTGAATGTTAAAGGTGTTTGTATTATTATAGTGTTTACACAATTATTTCTCGTTGCCTTTATGGTCATCCTCGAAATAAAATTTTGTATACATTTTAATCTTTTACTATTATTATTTCTTCTTCTATGTCCCCCATTTTCCCCTTTCTTTCTTGGGGCCTCGTTATTAGAGCCTAGTTCCTAGGCCTTTTGTGTATTCCAATACTTTCGCGGAACCGTCCACAGGATGGACACGAAGTGCATAATAAACTAGTCACTTCGGTGGCAGAAATCTAAAAAATCTTGCCTCTGTTTTTTCTACTTTTTCTTTGCACCTCTTTAGTTCCCTCTTTCCTTCTTCACTCACTCTTCGTCTCGATGTATGAAAGTGATAGTTTTCGGTCCTTACCACTTTCCACCACGTTTATTGTTCTCATTTAGGTCTCCTTCTCTACCTCCCTTCGCATCTTTCCCTCCATATCACACACTCTCCACCCCATCTTCTCTCCTACCCATACTCTCTTCCTCCCATACTGTCTATCTTCATACTTTTCTCTTCTGCTTTCCTCTTTCATCTATCCCTCCCTTGCTCTTTACATCGCTCTTTCTTGTTTTCCATGCTTCGCTACTCTCCTTTCCCTTTTTCTTTCTTTTTCTATTTCCCTTCTACTCTCACTTCCATCCCTTCTCTTTCATTTTCTCACTCCCTCACGTTTTTTCCTCTGTCTTCCTCTCTCCCTCCTTCCCTGCCTCCCTCCATCACTTCATCGCTTCATATTACACATCATAACTAGATCACTGGAGCTCCGCTTCGTCCATCTGGCTCCCACCAACTTTTTTTCTTCTTTGTGTGTGTGTGTGTGTGTGTGTGTGTGTGTGTGTGTGTGTGTGTGTGTGTGTGTGTGTGTGTGTGCGCGTGTGCGCGCGTGTGCGAGCGTGTGAGGTAGGGAGGGAGAGAGAAAGAGAGACAGAGAGAGAGACAGAGAGAGAATCTACTTCTGTCTCTTAATAACTAGCAAGCATAACCAGTAAGACAGCGTTAAGGTCCGTCCTGTACCATTATTAACTCACAACAGTCATGTCAGTTCCCTCTGTAAGATAAGTTACAGTCACCAGGTACGTACGAGAGGCAGGACGTCTTCATATTAGATCTATAGAACACAAAATAGGGATACGACATTTCTGCTTCGCTTCAACATCTCAAAAAAATCATGAAAACAAGACAAACTGGGACAAAACAAAAGATACAACTCAGCTAAAACTTATCGAAAACATATCGAGTTTCCACACCTCATGAGGCAAATGGATTCCTGAAACGATTCAGAATTCACAATGAAGAGAGACTGTCTTGGCCCCAGACTTGAGACTCCCACTACCTGATCACACATTGTTGACTATCATCGTGTAACTCAAATCTATCTTAACTACAAACTCAGTTGCTCTTAACAACGTTAAGAGCGACTGTTAATTGAAGTTTCGTGACTCCCCTACACTTCAATATATGTTAAAATTGAAATTTCGTAGTCCTCCCTCCCCCTCAATATGCGTTAATCGACGTTTCGTGGTCCCCTCCCCCTTAACATGTGTTAAATGAAGTTTCTTGACTCCCCTCCCCCTCAGCAAATTACCGATATATACCAATATATATAACGCTGTCTTGCTTTCCTTACTGTTGAAAACTTCAGACTGAGACCAAACTATTCAGTCTCTTCGTACACTTGTATTTATGTCTTCAGTTTTTTTTTTTACTTAATTCATTGATAAATGTCCAGGAGAAGTGTTGCGCAGGAGTAACGTGTCGGCAGTAAAGCGGCCCAAGTGTTGCTGGTGTCTCATTCATAGTTATCACAGTCTAGAATATAAGAGGGTGGAGGAAGTGACCCACTTTCCTCTTAAAAATCTCTTCACACATATCTGCAATAATTTTTATGTCTGCTGGAAGCCGGTTGAATAAACTTAAACCATGAGAAGTTGACGCAATGTTCCCTTATTTTTACCCATAGTGTCATTGCTTTTCACTAGGTTTATTGTATTCTTATTTCCATGCCTTTCACTCCAATACGTTATTATGGTAGTGTGGAAATATAAGACCAGGCTCTCGTGTGTTTTCTCAGTATATGTTATCAGTTATCTCTCTCTCTCTCCCTCTCTTCAGAGAATACATTGCAAGCATTCCCATTTGTTAAAAGCCTTTACTGGCTCTATGTGAGCAGTAAATGATCGCTCTATCTTTTCCATTTCTGATTGTCCTCCTGCCTTGAAGGGAGCCAAGAATATTCAAAATGCAAGAGGACAAGGGATTTAGTGTTACCATTGGCATTATTTCTTATGCTTTCGAAGATTGTGCTGCCTGAAATTTTTCTAGCCTTTGAAGCCATTTGCATTATTGTAGTCCTTAAATAACAGGTTATTTGACATCATTATACCCAAGTCTTTTGAAAGGTTTCTTTCGTTTTATGATATATTTTTATATTTTGTGTCCGATGTTCTTTTTGAGTTCTTCATTTTTTCCATATCTGAGCAGTTGGATTTTTTTAATTTTTTAATCGTCCCTATGAAGCCGAATTTTTTTTGTAATAAATCAGCGGAAATCAGTCTGAACATAACGAAAATATATAAATTATTTATCTGAACCAATATTGTATGATCATTGGTATACAAAGCATAATTTAGCTAAAAAATTACGCTGTTATATATATATATATATATATATATATATATATATATATATATATATATATATATATATATATATATATATATATATATATATATATATATATCGTGCCGAAAAGGTAAAACTGATCAATTACCAAGAACTCATTTAAAATTAAGTCCTTCCTAAAAGTTTCTCTTACACGTTTGAAGATACATATTTTCATTTATGTTAATGTAAAAATTCATTTTGTAACACAAGATCTTTAGAAAACTTACCTAACCTTATTATAACAAGCACAGTTTAATTTAGTTTAATCTAACTAAATATATTTTAGACAGGTTTACAATAATTTAATAATACACAAAGACAATGAAATGAGCTTTTTTTTGTTAGGTTTACCTGGTTCAGAATAACTTTGCAAAATTACTGCACAAGATTTAAGTAGGTTGATGCAATGGTGGGAGAAGTGGCAGATGCTGCTCAGTGTAAAGATTGTAAGATTTAGTAGTTCTGGTTATAAGAGTTCGCAATGAAGTTAAAATAAATAGTAACTCTTGACTTCGTATCAATATATACAAATAGTAGTCTTCATTTAAGTTTTCCTACCATTTATGTTCTCCATTTTGCAGAATGGACAAAAATACGCTGGGAACCACGCAGAGAAGGATGAAGTCGGTCCCATGTGCCAGAAATCTTTAATATAAATGATGGACTGAAGGAACTGAGTATTAACTCTCAGCAATCAGTACAAGTTAGAAGAATTTAGATTTTGGTAACAGAGTCGGGGATTGGTAATAGATTTGTTGAAGAGCGGAACAAACTCAAGAGAAGCGTCACTGAAGGAAGAACTTTGGATTGCTTGAAAAATAGGCTGGACAGTACACGAATGGATGTAGGCGCGTGAGACTTGGATCTGTTTTCCAGTGGGCCACAAGGCCTACTGGAACGCTCTGTCTTTCTCAAGTTTCTGTGTTTGGAAACTGGAATCAAATAAAGTGGATGAATTCTGAAAACTGAAATATCTTCTATACACAGCATTTGTGTGTATTTACATAGGCGATATATTTTTGGGGCTACTGAAAAAAATTTTCGTCTTACATGTATACTATGTATAGCAAATAATAATAGTCAAAACTATTTATCCTAACTTTCTTTTCGCCTATTCATTGGTATCACTCACAAACGAAAAAAATCAGGAAGCTAGGGAAAAAATATTTTCTTACCACCAGTCGTTGATGGAAACCATCTTGCCTGGCTTGTGTATACAGCGAGTGACGACTGTGACTATTGTCTGCTATTTTTGCTACTACTACTATTGGTTCTGCTAATACTACCATCACCACCATTTCTCGTTCTCATATTCGTCACCTTTCTAGTCCGCCTCATCGTCCTCCTCTCCCTACCCCTCATCGTCCTCTTCCTCCTCCCCTCTTCTTCTTTCTCCTCTCGGGTAACGAATTCATATACATAAAATGCATTCCCTAGTTGATTCACGGTGCCTCTTTCCATTGTTTGAAGTGCCTGTATTGTTGCCATGACTCTCTCTCCCTCTCTCTCTCTCTCCCTCTCTCTCTCTCTCCCCCTCTCTCTCTCTCTCTCTCTTTTGCATCTTTTTTTACAATGTGTTTCAACAATTTTCACAAACTACTCTCACCAGTATTGATCTCCATCAGCTTTCTCTTCTCAAAGGTACGTCCCCTCTCCAACACCACTACCACCAGCACCATCATCCCTCTCCACCACTACCACCACCACCACTCCTCTCCACCACCACCACTTCACTACCACAGCCACTACCAACATCACCACCACAACCACATCGCTCCACTACCACCACAACCACCATTCATGTCCATTACCACCACCACCACCACCGATCCGATCCACGACACCTCTTCTCGACCACACGTCTCCATTACCACAACTCTTCACCTCCACCACTCCATCACAACACCTCTACACTACTAGACATTTAAAACACATCTTTTCATCACTACACCTCTTCATCACCACACTTCTCCACCACCTCACCTCTCCACCACCTACTTCTCCATCACCACACCTTTCCACTAAATCTCTTCACCACTAGTAGTAATCTATTCAGATTGTTCAGTGCTTATGTGAAGCGCTAATCTCATGTATGTTATTCAGTACAGAGATTAGTGGAGACTCGATCCTCCGTCCACCAGCCATGAGAGGCTATGTGAATGATCCATGGCTGGGCCAGAGATCATCAGTTCCAGATTGGGCAGGAGCCCCTTACACCATTTAAGGTGTTATGACCACGACATGCAAAATACTTTCGAGTTTAAGCACGGCAGATAAGGCTAATTTACTAAGCCCTGCATGAAAGAAGAACACCAGGGCGTGAACAAGAACACGATGGCATGAAACAAGAACATAAAAATATGAAACAAAGACGATGGCAATAAACAAGAAGACGAGGACATTAAAGAACACAAGGTCATGAAACAAGAACACAAGGACATGAAACAAGAACACAAGGACATGAAACGAGAACACAAGGACATGAAACGAGAACACAAGGACATGAAGCAAGAACACAAGGACCTGAAATGAGAACACAAGGACATGAAACGAGAACACAAGGACATGAAACGAGAACACAAGGACATGAAACAAGAACACAAGGACATGAAACGAGAACACAACGACATGAAACAAGAACACAAGGACATGAAACGAGAACACAAGGTCATGAAACAAGAACACAAGGACATGAAACGAGAACACAAGGACATGAAACGAGAACACAAGGACATGAAACGAGAACACAAGGACATGAAACGAGAACACAACGACATGAAACAAGAACACAAGGACATGAAACGAGAACACAAGGTCATGAAACAAGAACACAAGGACATGAAACGAGAACACAAGGACATGAAACAAGAACACAAGGACATGAAACGAGAACACAAGGACATGAAACAAGAACACGAGGACATGAAACAAGAACATAAGGACATGAAACGAGAACACAAGGACATGAAACGAGAACACAAGGACATGAAACAAGAACACAAGGACATGAAACGAGAACACAAGGACATGAAACGAGAACACAAGGACATGAAACAAGAACACAAGGACATGAAACGAGAACACAAGGACATGAAACAAGAACACAAGGACATGAAACGAGAACACAAGGTCATGAAACAAGAACACAAGGACATGAAACGAGAACACAAGGACATGAAACGAGAACACAATGTCATGAAACAAGAACACAAGGACATGAAACGAGAACACAAGGACATGAAACAAGAACACAAGGACATGAAACAAGAACACAAGGACATGAAACGAGAACACAAGGACATGAAACGAGAACACAAGGACATGAAACGAGAACACAAGGTCATGAAACAAGAACACAAGGTCATAAAACAAGAACACAAGGTCATGAAACAAGAACACAAGGACATGAAACAAGAACACAAGGTCATGAAACAAGAACACAAGGTCATGAAACAAGAACACAAGGTCATGAAACAAGAACACAAGGTCATGAAACAAGAACACAAGGTCATGAAACAAGAACACAAGGTCATAAAACAAGAACACAAGGACATGAAACAAGAACACAAGGTCATGAAACAAGAACACAAGGTCATAAAACAAGAACACAAGATCATGAAACAAGAACACAAGATCATGAAACAAGAACACAAGGTCATGATTATAGAATTAGTCGACAAATGAGGCACAAGGCCATCAGAAAATATTTGTAATAATAGAAGAATTACCAACAAAAACTGTTAGACAAAGGGACACCAGATCAAGATTTTGTTGTGACAACGTTTCCCTCTCCAGTCGTTATAAATTCTTTGAAAATGCTGCTGGAGAGCGAAACGTTCAACAATGAAATGGCGTATTAGTTGCTTCTGTGTCCTTACACCGAATAGAAAATACTACAAATGTGAATATATCAAAGTTATTTCATTTCGATGGCATTAGACGGGGACAAGAGCTAGGGCTCACCCGCTTTCCCCTCGCTAGTGTCAAAACAGGTAAATTACACATGTAATTAGCTATGCTGGGCACTGGTGAAACAAGTCACCCGGCGAACAAGACACCCGGCGAACAAGACACCCGGCGAACAAGACACCCGGCGAACAAGACACCCGGCGAACAAGACACCCAGCGAACAAGACACCCGGCGAACAAGACACCCGGCGAACAAGACACCCGGCGAACAAGACACCCGGCGAACAAGACACCCGGCGAACAAGACACCCGGCGAACAAGACACCCGGCGAACAAGACACCCGGCGAACAAGACACCCGGCGAACAAGACATCCCGCGAACAAGACACCCAGCGAACAAGACACCCGGCGAACACGACAGCCGGCGAACAAGACAGCCGGCGAACAAGACACCCGGCGAACAAGACACCCGGCGAACAAGACACCGGCGAACAAGACACCGGCGAACAAGACACCGGCGAACAAGACACCCGGCGAACAAGACATCCAGCGAACAAGACACCCGGCGAACAAGACACCCGGCGAACAAGACACCCGGCGAACAAGACACCCGGCGAACAAGACACCCGGCGAACAAGACACCCGGCGAACAAGACACCCGGCGAACAAGACACCCGGCGAACAAGACACCCGGCGAACAAGACACCCGGCGAACAAGACACCAGGCGAACAAGTCACCCGGCGAACAAGACACCCGGCGAACAAGACACCCGGCGAACAAGACACCCGGCGAACAAGACATCCAGCGAACAAGACACCCGGCGAACAAGTCACCCGGCGAACAAGACACCCGGCGAACAAGACACCCGGCGAACAAGACATCCAGCGAACAAGACACCCAGAGAACAAGACACCAGGCGAACACGCCACTCGGCGAACAAGACACCCGGCGAACACGGCACTCGGCGAACAAGACACCCGGCGAACAAGACACCCGGCGAACAAGACACCCGGCGAACAAGACACCCGGCGAACAAGACACCCGGCGAACACTGCACTCGGCGAACAAGACACCCGGCGAACACGGCACTCGGCGAACAAGACACCCGGCGAACACGGCACTCGGCGAACAAGACACCCGACGAATAAACCACCCGACGAATAAGACACCCGGCGAACAAGACACCCGGCGAACAAGACACCCGGCGAACACGGCACTCGGCGAACAAGACACCCGGCGAACAAGACACCCGGCGAACACGGCACTCGGCGAACAAGACACCCGGCGAACACGGCACTCGGCGAACAAGACACCCGGCGAACACGGCACTCGGCGAACAAGACACCCGGCGAACAAGACACCCGGCGAACACGGCACTCGGCGAACAAGACACCCGGCGAACACGGCACTCGGCGAACAAGACACCCGGCGAACACGGCACTCGGCGAACAAGACACCCGGCGAACACGGCACTCGGCGAACAAGAAGTTCTTTACAAATAAAAGAATTCATGTTTGACTGGTACCGGATTAGTTGGTACTTGGATGGTTGGTACCCGAATGGTTGGTACCAGGATGGTTGGTACCCGAATGATTGGTACCAGGATGGTAGGTACTTGGATGGTTGGTACTGGGATGGTTGGTACTGGGATGATTGGTACCCGGATGATTGGTACCCGGATGGTTGGTACCCGGATGGTTGGTACCGGGATGGTTGGTACCCGGATGGCTGGTACCGGAATAGTTGGTACCGGGATGGTTGGTACTGAGACGATTAGCACTGAGATAAATAGTGTAGAGATATTTGGTAAAGGGATAGTTGAAGTTGAGATAGGTGGTACCGGAATGGTTGGAGCTATGGTTGGTGATGAGAATGTTGATACCGGGATGGGTGGGAATGAGATGGTACCAGGACTGGTGGGGTTGATATACTTAGTATTGCGATGGGTGGTACTTGAATGGGTGTTGAGAAAGCTGCTTCTGGGATGGTTGGGGTTGATATCGTTGGTGTTGTGTTGGCAGATACTAGGAGGGCTGGCGTTGATATGGTTGAGGTTGAGATGGCTGGTACTGGGATGTTGGTGTTGGGATAGTTGGTACCGGGATGGATGGAGTTGAGATGGTTGGTACTGTGACGGTTCGTAGGGGTATTGCTAGTAATGGAATATTCGGTAGTGGGATAGTATTGAAATGGCTCCAGGATGGTTGGTATGGGTTACAGGCTGGTATGGGAGGGTCGGAATGGGCTGCACGTTGATACTGGAAGGGTCGGAATGGGTTGCAAAGTGGTACTTGGAACGACGGTATTGCATGCGGGTTGGTACTGGGAGGGTCGGTGTGAGTTGTAGGTTGGTACTAGGTCAGTATGGGCTGAAGGTTGGTTTTGGGCGGGTTGGTATGGGTTGCAGGTTGGTATTGGGAGGGTTGGTATGGATGGTAGGTTGTTACTGGGACGGTCGGTATGGGCTGCAGGTTGATAATGGTAGGGCCAGTATGGGCTGCAGGTTGGTAATAAGAGCGTCGGTATGGACTGCAGTTTCGTACTGGGAGGGACGATATGGGCTGCAGGGTGGTATTCAGAGGGTCGGTAAGGGCTGCAGGTTGGTACTGGGTCAGTATGGGTTGCAGGTTGGAACTGGGAGGGTTGATACGGGCTGCAGGCTGATACAGAGAGGGTCGGTAAGGCTGCAGGTTGGTACTGGGAGTGTCGGTATATGTTGCCGGTTGCTACTGGGAGGGTCAGTATAGGATGCAGGTTGATACTGGGAGGGTCGGTATGTGCTGCAGGTTGGTACTGGGAGGGTCGGTATGGGCTGCAGGTTGGAAATGGGAGGGCCGGAATGGGCTGCAGGTTGATGCTGGGAGGTTCAGAATGGGCTGCAGGTTGGTTCTGGGATGGCCGGTATGGGCATCGGGTTGGTACTGAGAGGGTCGGCATGGGCTGCAGGCTGTTACTGGGAGGGTCGGTATGTCCTGCAGGTTGGTACCGCGAGGTTCGTTATGGGTTGCAGGTTGGTACTGGGAGGGTGGGTATGGGCCGCCGGTTGGTACTGGGAGGGTTGTATGGGCTGCAGGGTATTACTGGGAGGGTCGGTATGGGCTGAAGGTTGGAACTGGGAGGGTCGGTACAGGCTGCAGTTTCGTACTGAGAGGGTCGGTATGGGTTGCAGGGTGGTATTGAGAGGTTCGTTATGCGCTGCAGGTTGGTACTGGGAGTGTCGGTATGTGCTTCAGGTCGGTACTGGGAGGGTCAGTATGGGCTGCAGGTTGGTACAGAGTCGGTATGGAATGCAGGTTGGGACTGGGAGGGTCCGTATGAGCTGCACGATTGTAGTGGCAGGGTCGGTATGGGCTGCAGGTTGGTAGTGGGAGGGTCGGTATGGCCTGCACGTTGGTGCTGGAAAAGTCAGTATGGACAGCATGTTGGCTGTGGGAGGGTCGGTATGGGCTGCAGTTTGGTACAGGGAGGGTCCTTATGGGCTGCAGGTTGGTACTGGGAGGGTCGGTATGTTCTGATGGTTGATGCTGGAGGTTCCGTATGGGCAGGTTGGAACTGGGAGGGTCGGTATGGGCTGCAGGTTGATGCTGGGAGGTTCGGTATGGGCTGCAGGTTGGTACCGGGAAGGTCGGTATGGGCTGCAGGTTGGAAATGGGAGGGCCGGAATGGGCTGCAGGTTGATGCTGGGAGGTTCAGAATGGGCTGCAGGTTGGCTCTGGGATGGCCGGTATGGGCATCAGGTTGGTACTGAGAGGGTCGGCATGGGCTGCAGGTTGTTACTGGGAGGGTCGGTATGTCCTGCAGGTTGGTACCGCGAGGTTCGTTATGGGTTGCAGGTTGGTACTGGGAGGGTGGGTATGGGCCGCCGTTTGGTACTGGGAGGGTTGTATGGGCTGCAGGGTATTACTGGGAGGGTCGGTATGGGCTGAAGGTTGAAACTGGGAGGGTCGGTATGGGCTGCAGTTTCGTACTGAGAGGGTCGGTATGGGTTGCAGGGTGGTATTGAGAGGCTCGTTATGCGCTGCAGGTTGGTACTGGGAGTGTCGGTATGTGCTTCAGGTCGGTACTGGGAGGGTCGGTATGGGCTGCAGGTTGGTACAGAGTCGGTATGGGATGCAGGTTGGGACTGGGAGGGTCCGTATGAGCTGCACGATTGTAGTGGCAGGGTCGGTATGGGCTGCAGGTTGGTAGTGGGAGGGTCGGTATGTGCTGCAGGTTGGCAGTGGGAGGGTCGGTATGGGCTGCAGGCTGGTACTGGGAGGGTCGGTATAAGGCTGCAGTTTGGTACTGGTAGGGTAGGAATGGGCTGCAGGTTGATGCTGAGAGGGGTTGGTATGGGCAGCAAGGTAGTACGGGGAGAGTCGGTATGGGTTGTAGGTTGGAACTGGGAGCGTCAGTGCGGGCTGCAGGTTGATGGAGGGAGGGAGGGTCGGTGTTGGCTGCAGGGTAGTACTGGGAGGGTCGGTATTTGCTGCAGGTTGGAACTGCGAGTTTCGGAACGGGCTGCAGGTTCATACTGAGAGGGGTCGGTATGGGCAGCTGGGTGTTACTGAGAGGGTCAGTATGGGCTGCAGATTGGTACTGGGAGGGTCGGTTTGGGCTGCAGATTGATACCGGAACGGTCGGTATAGGGTGCAGGTTGGTACTGATAGGGTCGGTATGGGCTGCAGGTTGTTACTGCGAGGGTCGGTTTGGGCTGCAGTTTGGAACTGGGAGTGTCAGTATGGGCTGCAGGTTGATGCTGGGAGGGTCGGTGTGGTCTGCAGGTTGCTACTAGGAGGGTCGGTATGGGCTGCAGGTTGGTATTGAGGGGCAGTATGGGCTGCAGGTTGGTAGTGAGAGGGTCAGCATGTGCTGCAAGTTGTTAGTGGGATGGTCGGTATGGTCTGCAGGTTGGTACTGGGAGAGTCGATATGGGCTACAGGTTGGTTCTGGGAGGGTCGGTATGGGCTGGAGGGTGGTACTGGGAGGATCAGTATGGGCTACAGGTTGGTACTGGGAAGGTCGGTATGGGTTCTAGGTTGGTACTGGGAGGGTCAGTATGGGCTGCAGGTTGGTACTGGTAGGGTAGGAATGGGCTGCAGGTTGATGGTGAGAGGGGTCGGTATGGGCAGCAAGGTAGTACGGGGAGAGTCGGTATGGGCTGTAGGTTGGAACTGGGAGCGTCAGTGCGGGCTGCAGGTTGATGGAGGGAGGGTCGGTATGGTCTGCAGGTTGCTACTAGGAGGGTCGGTATGGGCTGCAGGTTGGTATTGAGGGGCAGTATGGGCTGCAGGTTGGTAGTGAGAGGGTCAGCATGTGCTGCAAGTTGGTAGTGGGATGGTCGGTATGGTCTGCAGGTTGGTACTAGGAGAGTCGATATGGGCTACAGGTTGGTTCTGGGAGGGTCGGTATGGGCTGGAGGGTGGTACTGGGAGGATCGGTATGGGCAACAGGTTGGTACTGGGAAGGTCGGTATGGGTTCTAGGTTGGTACTGGGAGGGTCGGTATGGGCTGCAGGTTGGTACTGTGAGTGTCGGAATGGCCTGCAGGTTAGTATTGGGTGGGTCGGTATGGGCTATTGGTAGGTACTGGGAGGGTCGGTATGGGTTGCAGTTTCTTACTGGGAGTGTCGGTATGGGATGCAGTTGGTTCTGGGAAGGTCGGTATGGGCTGCAGGTTAATTCTGAGAACGTCGGTATGGGCTGCAGGGTAGTACTGGGATGGTCGTTATGGACTGCAGGATGGCACTGACAGGGTCGGTATGGGTTGCAAGTTGGTACTGGGATTGTCAATATGTGCTCCTGGTTGGTAGTGGAAGGGTCGGTATGGGCTGCAGGTTGATACTGGGAGGGTAAGTATGGGGTGCAATTTGGTACTGAGAGGGTCGGTATTTGCTGCCGGTTGGTACTGAGAGGGTCAGTATGGGCTGCAAGTTCATACTGGGAGGGTCGGTATGGACTGCAGGATGATAGTGAGAGGGTCGGTATATGCTGGAGGTTGGTATTGGGAGTCGGTATGAGATGAAAGATGGTACTGGGAGGGTCGGAATGGGCTGCAGGTTGGCACTGGGAGGGTCGGTACAGACTGCAGGTTGGTACTGAGAGGGTCGGTATGGGCTGCAGGGTGGTACAGAGAGGGTCGGTATGGCTGCAGGTTGGTACTGGGAGGGTCGGTATGGGCAGCAGGTTTGTTATGGGATGGTCGGTATGAGCTGCAGGTTGGTAGTGGGAGGGTCTGTATGTGCTGCATGTTGGTAATGGGAGAACCGGTATGGGCTGCAGGTTGATGCTGAGAGGGTCGGTATGAGCTGCAGGTTGTTGCTGGCAGGGTCCGTATGGGCTGCCGGGTGGTACTGAGAGTGTCGGTATATGATGCAGGTTGGTACTGGGAGGGTCGGTATAGGGTGCAGGTTACTGAGAGGGTCGGTATGGGCTTCAAGTTGGTACTGGGAGGGTCGGTATGGGGTGCAGGTTGGTACTGGGAGGGTCGGATAGGCTGCAGGTTGGTGCTGGGAGTGTCAGTATGTGCTGCAGGTTGGTACTGGGAGGGTCGATATGGGCTGCAGGTTGATACTGGGAGGGTCGGTATGGGGAGCAGGTTGGTACAGAGAGTCGGTATGGGCTGCAGGTTGGGACTGGAAGGGTCAGTATGTGCTGCAGGTTGGGACTGGAAGGGTCAGTATGTGCTGCAGGTTGGTACTGGAAGGGTCGGTATGGGCTGCAGGTTGAGGCTGAGTTGTCAGCATTTTTGCTGATCCCCTACATGTGTTGTATAGCTTATCTGAGTGTCATAGTTAGTATCATCCATATGTTTTACATACATGCCCCCTTGCTAGGCTCAGTGACTAGCTTGTGTGACGTCACGTGATGCCGATGTGAGCACTGCGCTCCTGGTCCTCATTCTCACTTCCCGGTTGACCTACTAAGCAACAGAACAGGCAGGTTGGGCTCCCCCATCTCACACTCTGCTAATATATGTGTTAACATCCAACAACTGTGTTTAACTCCAACCATCACATCTCCACGAACCCTCCCAACAAATGGTGTCAGCGGTGTGGGCGTAAAATTGTTAATTACGCCGATGTCTGCAGTTAAATTCTCTCAGCCGACAAGGACATTGTGTGTTTGACGCATGGCGGCCTAGCTAAACAGCCTGCTACTCCGACGCAGCACTCGCCAGCCTCTCTGCACTACTTCCTGGTCAGTTTTTGTCTTAG
This sequence comes from Cherax quadricarinatus, assembly GCF_038502225.1. Lineage (NCBI taxonomy): Eukaryota > Metazoa > Arthropoda > Malacostraca > Decapoda > Parastacidae > Cherax > Cherax quadricarinatus. Next base: position 42,859,332 of record NC_091312.1, read on the forward strand.
TGTTTTATTTGCTTATTTGCATTACTTCCGAGGGGTTGACCCGTTTTTGCAAATTAAGCCAATCCACCAAGCCAGTCTGCTGGGGGGGGGAGTCCAGCCCTACACCATCCAATCTGTCTTAAGTACCTGCCTTGCCTGCTAAGCCAGCTTTCCACCCCTGCTGTGCTCATCGTTACAAGTTCTCAAGCCAGTCTGTGTGACAGGTTAAGCCAGTCAAGCCAGCCAGCCAACTAACCCAGGTGACTTAACCCAGTACTCAAGCAAGCCACGTGGGTACAGCCTTCACCGTTGCTTTGTGCTTCCAGTTCTAGCTGGTCTGAGTGCTTTACCATCCCTGTGGTGTTATGGTATTTTGTGGGTTTTTTTAAGCCAGCCTTGCTTAGAATATTTTCGTGCCTAGTGCGGGTGTCCCCAGAGTGGCTTACGCCACTGCCTCACTCACCCACACCCACCACTGTTATTTTTGTACCCTTATAACGGGTCCTAGCACCTTATTTTTCGGACCACATAGGGGGTCAAAACGCAAGATTGTTCCTTCGTCCCTGTGCGCCAACGAAAAAGCCTCCTGTGTGCGTCTATCATCGATTTAAGCCAAAAACTTCGAGAATTCGCCGAGTAGTGGAGTGCCGCGCCAACCATGAGACTCCACCACTACTCTTCTCCACCACCATTCACCCTCAATTCTTCACCAATGTCGCTACAGTGATAATATTTTTATAGACATATTTGCGAGTGTTGAGACAAATTTTCAGTGATTTTTAGTGTTATTCAGTGACTCTTGATTAGACTCAGTGTTCATTACATTCTGTTTGCAATATTAATTTTTTTTCTTCAGTGTTTAAATTTTTGTGCTTTATTTTTGTCTGTGTTCATTTTTTATATATACGTGAAGTAAGTACTTTTCAGTTTTTCCCTGTTGTATGCACTATATAAGTATAAACTTGTGTTTACACTTCACAATTATCTTGTGTTCACAGTACTGTGTTCCTTGCCTAGTAATTTATACAGTGAAGTAATTCAGTATCTGTTATCTTATATTCTGCATCACAATTCAGTGTTGTCTCAGTATTTTTTTCTCTCCCAGCATTTGTGTCCTTGCTGATTTTTTTTATTCATTCATTTGCCATTTTTTTCTGTGTGTTGAACATTCTTGTGTTAATTCTTTTCATTTAGCCAGTGTCTAATTTGTCTTATCTCCACAGACAATAGTGCCATTATTTTGTTTGAAGCAAGACAATTCTTTTCCAATTTTTGTCACTCCAAGCCTCATTGCAAGAAAATTCTCATAGTATTCTGCATATGTTGATGTGTTGTGTTCCTGCATTATTGTGAGTGTTAACCTTTCTCTGTTTTGTATTTTTCGCCCATTATTATTTTTCATATTTCATTGAACAAATTCACTCTTAGTGCAATTTTAACTGTTTTTAAAGTAAATCATTCTTTTGCTTGTTCAGTGTTTGCCTAAGCTGCAGTTAAGAGTTAAAGTGTTCAGTCAGTTCATTCCTTGATAAATTTGTTTTTTTTATTGTTTTTGCAAACTGCATTTTCTTGTGTGTGCAATTTTTTTATTATTGCAGTATTGACTCATTTGCAATGATTCTTGTGTAAATATTGTGCTGCCATTAAATTTTTTCTTTCAGAAATTTTTTTATATAGTGTTGTGCTGTGTAGTAATTTTTGATTAGTAATTGTTATTTGCAATAGTGTTGCACTTGTGCAATATTTTGTGATTTCAGTTTCACATTCCTTGTTCTGTGCATATTTTATTCTTTGTGTGTCACTTAATTTTTTTTATATAGAATTGCTTTCTCAGTCCATTTTAATTTTGCACAAGATTTATTGAATGTATTTTATCATTTTTGATTGATTTACCATTTATTGTTGAATTTCTTTATTGAATTGAGAGTAAAGAAAACTCACTGTTCCATTAATTCAAATTACGTAAAGTAAATTTCAGTAAATTTGATTTGAGTAAAGTACAATTTCTCTGTATTATCAAAGTGTTGCTTATCCACTTGAGTATTTTTTCCTGTGTGTGAGTTTTCCTTGCTCCACAGTGTGACTTGTTATTTTTTTCTTTACTTATGTAGCCTAGTTAAGAAATTTCTTCCCATTTCAGCTTACTGTGTCATATATTCCATTTATTATTCTTGCTTTCATGTCCTTGAGTAAGTTCCATGAGAAGATGTCCCAGTCACTTTTGTTTGTTCACTTAGTGTATCATGCCAGTCCAAGTAAACATGAATCAGTCCACAATCCCAATATTCCCTTACTGACTGAAAGACAGTACCTAGCTAGACAATGTGTTTGTTCTCACAGCTTGTATCTGAGATTTGTTAAAGTGATGCGGAATGTGAAGTTCAGATTAAGTCCCTATAGATCCGTGAATTACTTATTAACGTAGCCGAGCGGTCAGGCACTAGTCATACTGTCACTCCTGTCTGGAATCCAGCCACAATATCATGCACACAGGATAGTGTACAGTTACCTTGGGTTTCAGAGGAACCTCAGACAACCCTGGGTACTGAGACTACTATACATGCGATGACGACTTGTTCAAGTAGTCGTTCCTTTCAGGGGACGCTTTGTGAAGAACGTTACTTGTAATGAGTTATGTCATCTCTTGCTGATGTCACAAGCCGTTGCAGAAAGACGTTTCTGTGGCTAGTGTACTCACTTGAGTATTGTTGTTCCTTGTGTTCCAGATGGTGATCCGTGCATTGTAAAAGTTGTTTCTCGAGTAATCTTCATGTGTTGTTAACGTTTATAGAGCAGTCTCTTTATAGCTGATACCTCGTGTCACTGTGTGTGACTCAGATTGTATATCAGTATTGTTGACTGTGTTCATTTCTTTTCCCCTGTGCTTGCAGTGAGAGATAGTAGATCCGTTCTCCCTTGCTCATATTGCGTGTTATAGCGTTACTTTTTTTAACCGGGGAGAGTCATCCACTCCACCGTGTTCGTTTATTCCTCCAGTAAGAAAGAACCGATCCCTTGTGGTCTGGTGTGATTCGATTCCTGCTCCAGGAAGATCTTATTCTGACTGTGAAGCCACCAGCACCCATTAGTGACTTTGTCATGAGTCAAGAATTACTGTATCGAACAGCCGAGTTGGGTACCCCAAGCAGAAGGGTATAGCAATTAGCAATTCCACAGTCACTAGTGAATGTAGCTCTACAGCTAGTTCACGATGTACCAGGTGTTGCACACCCTGGTATGGATCGTTCTGTGAAACAAGCCAAAATGAAATACTTTTGGCAACGTATGGCAACTGACATTTCCGAGTATGTTAAGAAATGTAGTGTCTGTATGTAGCATAAAGGAAGTGTCAATGGTCCTAATCCAATCCAGGTGTATCCAACTACTAGCGAACCGTGGGAAAGAGTCGCGCTTGATTTAACCAATTTTAAATGTTCCCTCCAATATAACAAACATCTGTGTGTTATGGTAGACCATTTCACAGATATTGTGAGTTAGTTCCTATTGCAGATAAGACTGCCGAGACAGTAGCTAAAGCGTTTAAAGAATGCATTATCTGCAGGCATACCACCCCTAAGTCCCTAGTAACAGATAATGGAGGTAAATTCTGCAACGAGATTCTTGAAAATTTGTGTACCCTGTACAAGATCTCTAAGTCAACCATTGTTCCCCATCATCCTGCGAGTAATAGTTTGGCAGAACGAACAAATAAGAAAGTACTTGATGTTTTGTGAGCCACTATCAACCCCAATAATGAAACTTGGGATGAAGTTATACCGGATGTTCAATGTGCCATAAATTCTGCTTACAATGCTTCCATAGGTGACACTCCACATTATGCATTGTACAGTGTAGACAAGCGTTTACCTTATGAGTTGTTATATTCCACACCGAAACCCAATTATAACCCTGATGATTTCATAGCAACTCATACCAGCATAGCTCAAAGTGTTTTTAGAAGAATCCATGAAACACTTCATAAATCAACAGCAGAATTTACTAGAGTAACTATTAGCCGTGCTAAGCCGACCAAAGTTAAAGTGGGTTCGAGAGTAATGCGACTAATTTCAACAAAACATCCGCAATACCTAAGCTCGATCAAAAGTCCTTATCGAGCAGTTAAACATATCAATGGCAATAAGTATAAGGTTAGAGAAATTAGTACTGGTCAGTATAAAGAATCGCATTTAGATCATATGAAGTTAGTATTCAATGCTGAGGATATTTCAACCCAGACTAATGTGACAGTAGCTGACAATCCTCCTTACTCTGTACCCTCTACCTCTAATACTCAGCCAGATAATCAACCCGAATGTCGTTATTCTTTGCGTACACGGCAAGTGATGAGAAACTCCCAAGTAGATACTTGTTCAGATCTCCCTCATTCAAGGCATGTGTTAGCCATGGCAGAAGAATTCGATCCACCCAAAGGTGATAACCATTCTGCATATGTAAATCTTACCCTCGCAGAGTTAGGTTTAAATGTACATAGCCTGCATAATTAGTTGTTCAAGATGAATGAAGTTGTCCATTGTGTGTTTGTTATTAGCTGATCAGTTTTTCAAAAAAAATTTCTTTTGTTTTCAAGTTCCCTCCGAATTCTGAGATTAGCAGTAATGATTTTTGCGCATCAGATCTGCCTTTGCTGTTAATTTACTTTCACCTTTGTAAATATATATTTATTCTTCCTCAGAATCCGTAGAGTGCATGAATACAGATTGATCGATCAATTCCATCCTTTATTATACCATGATTTGTTCTTATAATTCGTAATGCATTACGTTAACATCCATTACGATCCCATCCATTAATTCTAAGTTACATATGTCTTTGCCATTGTATAGAATCAGCCCAGAGCCACCTGCCTGTTCAGCCTATAGCACAGTATTGTAAGTCGAGACGACATACATAACATGGCCGAGCTGTCAGTATAGTTGCTGATCCCCTACATGTGTTATATAGCTTATCTGAGTGTCATAGTTAGTACCATCCATATGTTTTACATACATGACCCCTTGCTAGGCTCAGTGACTAGCTTGCGTGACGTCACGTAATGCCGATGTGAGCGCTGCGCTCCTGGTCCTCGTCCTCAGTTCCCTGTAGACCTACCAAGTAATAGGACAGGCAGGTTGGGCTCCCCCATCTCACACTCTGCTAATATGTGTGTTAACATCCAACGACTGTGTTTAACTCCAACCATCACATCTCCACGAATCTTCCCAACAGAGAGGCGTCGGTATGGGCTGCAGGGTAATACTGGGAGGGTCGGTATATCTGCAGGTTGGAACTGGGAGGGTCAGTACGGGCTGCAGGTTGGTACTGGGAGGGTCGGTATCGGGAGCAGGTTGGTATGGGCTGCAGGTTGGGACTGGGAGGGTCAGTATGGGCTGCAGGTTGGTACTGGGAGGGTCGGTATGGGCTGCAGGTTGGTACTGGGAGGGTCGGTATGGGCTGCAGATTGGTACTGGGAGAGTCGGAATAGGGAGCAGGTTGGTAGAGAGAAAATCAGTATGGGCTGCAGGTTAGGACTGGGAGGGTCGGTATGTGCGGCAGGTTGGTATTGGGAGGGTCGGGATGGGCTGATGGTTGATACTGGGAGAGTCGGTATGGGGAGCAGGTTGGTATAGAGTCGGTATGGGCTGCAGGTTGGGACTGGGAGGGTCGGTATATACTGCAGGTTTGTAGTTGGAGGGTCGGTATGGGCTGCAGGTTGGTATGGGCTGCAGGTTGGTACTGGGAGGTTCAGAATAGGCTGCAGATTGATACTGAGATGGTCGGTATGGGGTGCAGGTTGGTACTGAGAGGATCGGTATGAGCTGCAGGTTGGTACTTGGAGGGTTGGTATAGGGTGCAGGTTGGTACTGGGATGGTCGGTATGGGCTGCAGGTTGGTACTGGGATGGTCGGTATGGGCTGCAGTTTGGTACTGATAGGGTAGGTATGGGCTACAGGTTGATGCTGAGAGGGGTCGGAATGGGCTGCTGAGTAGTACTGGGAGAGTTGGCATGGGGTGCAGGTTGGAACTGGGAGGGTCGGTATTTCCAGCAGGCTCGAATTGGGAGTGTCGATACGGGCTGCAGGTTCGTACTGACAGGGTCGGTATGGGCTGCAGGTTGATACTAAGAGGGTCGGTATTTGCTGCAGGTTCATACTGGGAGGATCGGTATGGGCTGCAGGGTAGTACTGGGAGAGTCGGCACTGGCAGGATTTTGGTACTGAGGGGGTCGAGATGTGCTGTAGTTTGGTACTCTGAGGGTCGGTATGGGCTGCAGTTTGGAACTGGGAGGGTCGGTATGGGCTGCAGGGTGGTACTGAGAGGGTCGGTATGGGCTGCAGGTTGGTACTGGGAGTGTCGGTATGAGCTGAACATTGGTAGTGGGAGGGTTGGTATGCGCTGCAGGTTGGTACTGGGAGGGTCGGTATGGGCTGCAGTTTGGTACTGGTAGGGTAGATATGGGCTGCAGGGTAGTACTGGGAGGGTCGGTTTGGGCTGCAGGCTGGAACTGGGAGGGTCGGTACGGGCTACAGGTTGATGCTGGGAGGATTGGTATGGGCTGCAGGGTGGTACTGTTAGTTTCGGTACGGGATGCAGGTTCGCACAGAGAGGGTCGGTATGGGCTGCAGGGTGGTACTGCGAGTGTCGGTATATGCTGCAGGTTGGTACTGGGAGGGTCGGTATGGGGTGGAGGTTGGTACTGAGAGGGTCAGTAATTGCTGTAGGTTGATACTGGGAGGGTCGGTATGGGGTGGAGGTTGGTACTGGGAGGGTCGGTATGAGATGCAGTTTGGTACTCTGAGGGTTGGTATGGGCTGCAGATTGATGCTGAGAGGACCATATGGGCTGTAGGTTGGTACTGGGGGTGTCGGTATGTGCTGCAGCTTTGTACTGGGAGGGTCGTTATGGGGTGCAGGTTGATACTGAGAGGGTCGGTATTGGCTGCAGGTTGGTGCTGGGAGTGTCGGTATGTGCTGCAGGTTGGTACTGGGAAGGTTGGTATGGGCTGCAGGTTGATACTGGGAGCGTCATTATGGGATGCAGGTTGGTACTGAGAGGGTCGGTATGGGCTGCAGGTTGGTACTGGGAGGTTCGGTATGGGCTGCAGGTTGGTACTGGGAGGGTCGGTATGGTCTGCAGGTTGGTACTGGCAGGGTCAGAATTGGCTGCAGGTTGGAACTGGGAGGGTCGGTATAGGCTGCAGGATGGTACTGGGAGGGTCGGTATGGGCTGCAGGGTGGTATTGAGAGTGTCAGTATGGGCTGCAGGTTGGTACTGAGAGGGTCTGTATGGGCTGCAGGTTGGTACTGGAAGGGTCGGTATGGGCTGCAGGTTGGTACTGAGAGGATCAGTATGGTCTGCAGGTTGGTAATGGGAGGGTCGGTATGGGCTGCAGGTTGGTACTGGGAGGGTCGATACGTGCTGCAGGATGGTACTGGGAGGGTCGGTATGGGCTGCAGGTTGGTAATGGGAGGGTCGATACGCGCTGGAGGATGGTACTGGGAGGGTCGGTGTGGGCTGCAGGGCTGTACTGAGAGGGTCGGTATGGGCTGCAAGTTGGTATTGAGAGGGTCGGTATGGGCTGCAGGTTGATACTGGGAGGGTTGGTATGGGTTCATTCATATACACATCGACCAATGAAGAGGCGTGGCCAGGAGCTATGAGTTGATCCTTGTAACCACAATTGAGTACATACACACACACACACACACACACACACACACACACACACACACACACACACACACACACACACACACACACACACACACTCAATCTCAGCTGGGAGACAGAATCTACAATTTGAGAAGAGTTTGGATTGTAATTTTGAAACTGAGAGAAACATAAACCATTTACTTCAGTCATTTGCAGCCACTTTCCATGTAAATATGTGTCTCCTCCTTCCTTCCTTTTCTCTTTTCTTCCTTCTCTTCTTCGTCGTTTCTTTTCGACTTTCGTAATTCATTTTTCAAGATGTATCTCCTTAATAATCTTCAGCATTAGTCAATATTCAAGATATTTCGCCTTTTAATTCTCTAATCCAAACTTTCATTCCAGTAATCCAGTGTTTCATTCCAGTAATCCAGTGTATCATTCCAGTAATCCAGTGTTTCATTCCAGTAATCCAGTGTATCATTCCAGTAATCCAGTGTTTCATTCCAGTAATCCAGTGTATCATTCCAGTAATCCAGTGTTTCATTCCAGTAATCCAGTGCTTCATTCCAGTAATCCAGTGTTTCATTCCAGTAATCCAGTGTATCATTTCAGTAATCCAGTGTTTCATTCCAGTAATCCAGTGTTTCATTCCAGTAATCCAGTGCTTCAATCCAGTAATTCAGTTTTTGGTTCCGTTGATTATTCTTTCATTCAAGGATGTGATAACTGGAATGATAGATTGGATAACTTGATCGAAAGCTTGAATTGCTGGAATGAAAAACTCAACCACTGGAATGATTTTTTTTAATGAAATTATATACCGGATTCCTTATCTACCTGCATACCTGAAGGGAGGTAGACAAGGAATCTAGTATATCATTTCATTAAAAAAATCATTCCAGTAATTCAGTTTTTCATTCCAGCAATTCAAGCTGTCGTTCAAGTTATCCAGTCTATCATTCCAGTTATCTCATCATTCAAACCAGTTATCAAGTCTTTTCGTTCAAATAATCCAGTCTTCTGTTCCGGTAATTTGATCCATCGTTCCAGTCACTTTTGTATATATGTTTAATCAGTTTGTCATAATATTCCACTCCTTTGTAAACCATTAAAAGAATGTGTGAGAGAGAGACATAACAATCTGTTCTTAGAGTTAGAGTTCAGCTTCCTAGTCTACATTGAACAGCGAAACTAATTTTTGGCCTCGTGAGATTTTGCATATCTGTTTTTGAAGCTGCGTGTTGGATTTTCCTCCAACCGTTCCTCAACCAAGTCATTTATCTTTTCAGTTAACTTCAAATTAAGGAAAAGCACATCCTTTCATCTCTATGGCTCATCTGTATATTTATCTTCCATCTGTGTCTCCCTGATCAAGGCGCCTATTAATTTAATCTTTCCTTATCTTCCTTATCAGTTCCTGTGAGATATTGTACGTAGTGATTTCCCTTTCCCCCATCCCCCTACGTTTATCTCTTCGTCAAGATCGTCTGATTCATTTCCTTTAACCTTTCATAGTAATCCATTTCTTACAGTGCTGGAACTAGTCTGTTTGCAAACGTTTGCACGGATTCCATGTACTCGATGACTGTCAGGTGTCGTATATAGAGTTCAAGAGGATTTTCTGATCAAATTCTGGATGCTTTTATGAGGCTTTTTAATCTAGCATATTTTGCTGACGTCTTACGAGCTCTTCAGGTGATATGCTTGGTGATATATGTATTTATATCGAGGTCCTCCTCACCCATGCTATACTTAGTGTCTGGTCTCCCCTATCCTTCTCCAAAACGCATGATCATGCATTAGTTTTACATCGTCACTAGTGATAAGTAGGGCTCAGCCCCCATATCCCTGGAAGACCATTCACGTTGATTAGGAGGAGTAGGTGTCTTAATCTTCATCCTTCCGGAACCCCACTTACTGTCATTTAAGTACTCCTTACCCACTTGAGCACTCAGCCTTATAGTCCTGCTTGTTCTAATTTTGGGACTAATCTCTGGCGAGGTACTGTATCAAACGCATTTCTACAATCCGAAATGATTGCATTTTCTTTATTTTATCTTTGTGGCGCAGTCCTAGAATTTCAGCAAATTCGTCCAATGGGATTTTCCATTCCTTAATCCTTGCTGGTTTTCTGAAGAAAAGCTTCTTCTCTCCTAGGGTTCCAGTATCTCCACAAAAACTTTGACAAAATGCACGTTAAAAATACTGGCATGTAATTCAGTGCCTCTAGTATATTTCCCTTTATGTAAATTGGGACACGTTTTGACATTTTCCAATTTTCTAACAGCTGTCTTTACTGGAGACACTGAATACATTTCCTATGGGATTATATTTGTTTTGCTTCCTCTTTCAGCACCCATGGAGATATGTTGTATGGTAGTATTGCTCTTGTTACATCCAGCTCATTTATCAATTTATCACATTTTTTTGGTTGTGATGATACTCTCTAGCATCCGTTGAGCTGTTCTAATTACAGTATCTTCCGGTTGCGTTTCACTTTCGTTTGTGAAGACCTCTTGGAATCTTTTGCATGGCACTTCTCATACTTCTCTCTCATTCTCGGTCTGCGTCTTTTTCTCCATTCTCGGCCTTATCACTTAGTCATTCTTAGTTTTCTTTTTTCTTATGTGTTTGTGGAGTAACTTTGCTTCAGTTTTCGCCTTTGTTTCTGTCTTTCTCAAACTGCTTTTCAGTTTCCCTTCTTATATTTGTGTATTTGTTTCTGGCTCTTCAACTTGATTCTTGATTTTCTTCGTTTTGATTTTTTCTCTTTTTTCCAAGCCTTCATGATTCTCTACGTAGTCTCTTCATTCCGGATTAAACCATTTCTCTTTTTCCTGCTCCTTTTCTTCATTCATGGTAGGACTCTTTCCTTTCCCTCTTAGGACATAGACCTTATTACCTCTATTCTTTCTCTTACAGATTTGCTTCCAGTTCCTTTTCCCACTTAGAAAATTTTCCATGCCATCATAGTCTCCTCTTCATTATCTGTTACTCACTTACTCCTTTTCTTTTCCTATTCTCCTTTTCACTAGCTAAAAAGGTAGCACCACATGATCGATGGTTAATACTGGTCCCTCATAATTAATTATTCATTTTTTTGTAAGAAAAAATAAATCACATCTCACTGCCTCATCTCCCTCCTTCACTATGGTCATTTCCTTCTCATATTGGCTCAAGAAGTTTTTTATTACTGTTTTCGTATATTTTGCACTCCATGGGGTTCCCGGTTTTACAGTCAATAATCTTAATTCTTAAAATTTCCTAGTACTAACCCTTGAGCTTTGTTTCTTCTTGCCTTCTCTGTCAACGTTTACATTTTTTTTAATTACTGTTCTAATATTCTGATCATACTCCACGCTTGGTCTTGTCTTTTTTGGTCCTAAATTATACATCACTGCATCTATTACTTTCAGCTCTCCAAACTTTACAGTTTTTCATATATAGTCTGTGAAATAGCCTCTTTGTTAATCAGTGCAAATCTTCCTTTTTCTGCTTCCCATTTCCTTTATTATCTGGTAGCTCTCTGAGAATATCGCATTTGATATTATTCCTGAAAGTTTCATGTGTAATAGATAATGTATCAGCGTGTCTCTCCCCGACTCTTCCTTTCACGTCATCACACGTGATGATGACTTCAGCTGCATTTGAGCAACACATTTCTGGTTTTTGGGCAGAGTGTCCTGTGGAGTGATGGTGCATTCCCGATTCTTTACCCAGAGAGAGAGAGAGAGAGAGAGAGAGAGAGAGAGTGTGTGTGTGTGTGTGTGTGTGTGTGTGTGCGCGCGCGCGTGCACGTGCATGCTGGAGAAGGAATACATTTTTCATAATTCTGTCTTATCTAACTGCTAAATATTTGGTTTTATGTAGACATATTATTATCAGATATTTTCTCAAAGCATAAGTGACTATTTTTGAATAGTTGATTCTACTCTTCGGTATTTCAGATCGCGTCATTTTCAGCATGAATTTCTTTTCCGGCCTGGACGTTCCCTCGGCATGTGTCAGCGCTTCGTTGGGAACAACCTGTGTGATGGTCCAACATTTTTTCCCTCACTACTTCAGCGAAGTCTGTCATTACACTTCCATTTTTTTCCTCTCCTTCGTCCCCACATCTTTTATTCCGCACTTTCTCTTCCTCATACCACATTATTTTTCTACTTGACCTTCTCTTCATTGTACTCGACCTTCTTCTGTACCCTTTATTCTCCTCCACCTTGTCGTCTAGCTTCATTTTTTTGTACTTGACCCCTCTCTATTCCTCTCGTTTTTCTCGACTTCCTCGTCTATCTCTCATCGTCCCTGACCTCCTCGTCTACCTCTCACGTTGCTCGACCTTCTTGTCTACCTCTCATGCTGCTCTACTTCCTCGTCTACTTCTCATCCTGCTCGACCTGCTTGTCTTCCTCTCATGCTGCTCGACCTTCTCATCTACCTTTCATGCTGCTCGACCTTCTCATCTACCTTTCATGCTGCTCGACCTTCTCGTCTACCTCTCATGCTGCTCTACCTCCTTGTCTACCTCTCATGCTGCTCGACCTCCTCGTCTACTTCTCATGCTGCTCGACCTCCTCCTTATTCCCCTATTTGTCCTCGACCATTCTCGACAATCTTAAGTCCCACATTCGTGCCCAGGGTAATCAGCGCCAACTGTCGACTTCACTTTAGGAACTTTAGTTGAAATTTCTTTCCTTCTTTCTTTACCTTGCCCTCTCCACCTCCCACTCACAATCCTCACCCCTCTCCCACCCACAACACCCAGCTCCGTTCCATCATCTACAGCATCTTACACCATTCCACTTAAAGCGTTTCCCAAAACTCTAACAGCTCACCTCTTTCTACCCACAGTTATACACTCTTCCACCCGGAACCACCACTCCCTTCCAACCCACAACTTTCACTCAACACTCACCGCCTTATATCCACATCACCCACCTCTTTCCATCCACTACAACCGTCCCCCTCCTTTCCATCCACAAGAACTTCCCTCCTTCATCCACAACACACACCTTGCACCACTCACACCTCGCACCCACGAAGAAATCCGTTTCCCTCGCAACGACCAGACTTTGTGGTGTAATCCCCTCCTTCACAGCAGCCTCAGTAATCAACTTGAACTGTCGACCTCACTTGCGAAAATTTCTCTCTCTTTTTGTCTACGTCTCTCACTTTCTATCTCTCTTACACTCAACAGATTTTACAGAAGTAGGCTAAGAGTTCTTATCGTTATTTACAAACTAAAAGCTGTTAAATCCCTCGGCTCATTTAAAAACCTTTCTTAGTAATATATTTGTTATATCTTTACTACAAGACATTCAAAAAGGGAGCAAAACAGAGCTCAATTCAGTTGTGGGCGAAAGATTCTCTTTCATCGAGCGACTTAATTTCATTAATGTTTGTGAATTGTCTTAACATGTCTCGGCAAACGTTTCAGAACAAACGTTTATTAGGGGGTGGACCGGTAAGCCAGCGGAAGGCCTCGGTCAGATGACTCCAAAGGTCATCTTCTAATCAGGAAACATTTGTCCTGTTTCCTGACGAACCTTACCTAACCTAACCTAACAAACGTTTATTAGGGCCTTTTACTGGTCACAATAAAAGCTTGTTTTGTAAAGTGTGCCATTTTACTACTGTCGCAACCCACCATTTGCTTCTAACTTGTGTGAACATGACCATGATTTAAACTCGAATAATAAGGAATCGTTGATAGAGTGAAGATTTTGAGAATAGCGCTGCCAGAAAGGAGCGGGTCCAGCCATGCCTGGGGTGACTGCCTACTGGAGGCGCTATTTTTATGTGGATTCACAGGCTTTATATATTAAAGGCATGTTGATTTTTATAGTAGTAGTAGTAACAATTCAATCCTTACAAATGAAGAGGATTGTAGATTATATATATATATATATATATATATATATATATATATATATATATATATATATATATATATATATATATATATATATATATATATATATATATACACTACATATATTTTATGGATGGTAGCAGACTGCTGGAGGTACCTATCTCAGCGACTATGTAGTTTGTATATCCTTGCTGTCAACTGATTGGTGCTCCGCTTCTCATGTGATCAGGCTTGTACGGTTTATTAATGCTTCGTCTGCAGTATGATGCAGGAAGGTTACCTGAGAGAGGAGTTAGTCTGGACCTTGAGTTTGGGTAGCGTGTCTGATTACCTGGCATTCGCTGGTAAGCTAGTCTTTAGTGGATATTTCTAGTATAATTTGACTCAAACAGTGGCACTTGAAGGTCTCAATCGTGTTGAGATCACTGTGCACTTCAATGGTCACGACACTTATCTTAAAACTCAAACATAGTCACGTTCTTTTCTCACAAAGGGTACACAGCCGTGGCTCAACCAAACTGTGTTGTGAAGTGAGACTCAGGACACAGACACAAAGTCGCAAGGCATTTCCTGTCCAGCTCCACCTCATATTCATATAGAGAGAGTACAGAGATCCTTCACTGCACGTATAAGTTTTGTCAAGCACCTTAACTACTGGGAACGCTTGGAAGCACTTGACTTGTACTCGTTGGAACGCAGGAGGGAGAGATATATCATAATCTACACTTGGAAAATCTTGGAAGGAATGGTCCCAAATCTGCACACAGAAATCACTCCCTACGAAAGTAAAAGACTGGGCAGGCGATGCAAAATGCCGCCAATAAAAAGTAGGGGCGCCATTGGTACACTAAGAGAAAACACCATAAGTGTCCGGGGCCCAAAACTGTTCAACAGCCTCCCATCAAGCATTAGGGGAATTGCCAATAAACCCCTGGCTGCCTTCAAGAGAGAGCTGGACAGATACCTAAAGTCAGTGCCGGATCAGCCGGGCTGTGGCTCGTACGTCGGACTGCGTGCGGCCAGCAGTAACAGCCTAGTTGATCAGGCCCTGATCCATCGGGAGGCCTGGTCATGGACCGGGCCGCGGGGGCGTTGATCCCCGGAATAACCTCCAGGTAACCTCCAGGTAACCTACTTCATACGGTGTCTCAACACATGTATATACTACATTTTATCTTTGTTACTTTATAAATCTATATGTGCACCGTGTAATTATTTGCGTGTTAATATATTATGCCGTAAGAAGTACTTTTACTAGCAAGAATTAAAAAAATATTTTGTTTATCACTAATACTGCAGTCTCTCCACAAAGTTATTTTATTTAATCTTGACACTGAATACTCTGGGAATAAAGGAACAAACGTTTTAGGGAACAAGGAAGCAAGTTTTTTTTGTATTATTCTTGTTAATAATTGTCGCTACACCCGTTAAGACCTTCTCCAAGAGACCCATCTTCTACCCAGACCAGAAATACTTGCAGTTTTGATATTATGGCCCCACTCTACGCCACGTTAGTAACACACTCTTTCCTTCTCTCTCTCTCTCTCTCTCTCTCTCTCTCTCTCTCTCTCTCTCTCTCTCTCTCTCTCTCTCTCTCTCTCTCTCTCCTTTATAACTCACTTCCCCCTCTTCCCTGCCTCACCTACCTCTAACTCTTTTACTCCTATTCACCCATTTCCACCACCCATTTCGTCTAACCCATTTCTCTACACTGGCTCACCCTCTCACCACTAAATCTTCTCCTGTGTGTTGCTGCCCCTCTCACTCGCAATCCTTTGGTCGTTCCTTCTGTGCGTCCCTCCTATTCTCTTATCTTTATCACTCATTCTACTTGTCTTTGTCAGTCTTTTCCGCCTCCTATTGCCCCATTTCTCATTGTTTAGATTTTCATTTTCAGTAGTGTTACTTGGGGTGAGAAAGGACATGGCCCTTATGGGCCATGTCATACTTATTCATAAAGCTATGTATAAAGTCCACATCCACAACTGTTCTTTATTGAGGATGAAGAAATGCTTTCTCACATCTTCCTGACGTGGCATTATCCCGCCCACCTTATCAAATCAAGTATTTTTAACGTCATTATTAAATTTCTCCATTTATTTTTTTAGGTTCAGGTCTTTTAGTCTATAGTTTAGTCCACTGTCTATAGGACTAATGTCGCTGCATACCTCAAAACTTTTTCTAATTGGGTGGTGTGCGATATCGTGTGTGGTTCCATCCTGGTGATGGATGAGTCTGACGATTAGACACTAGGCCTGTTGTAGATGCGCATATGTATGTATGTGTATGTATGTGTGTGTGAATATTAATTACAACGCTCTGTTACTCTAAGTTGCTTATCCTAGTAATCATTCATCTCACTGTTGTTCACCGCTCTCTATCGCTCTCTCTCTCTCTCCTTGCTCTGAAGGGCTCTTCAGGAATTAGGGTACGATTTTTTACGCATTTATTTAGCTAAGAAAAGTTATTTTGGCTCAGATCATTACAGAAGCTAAGAGGTTATCCTAGCTTAGCTTATTTTACAAATTGAGAGAAGATATCATGACTCAACTCATTTTATAAGTTAGTTCATCTAATAAGAGAAGAGTTGTTTAACTTCAGCTCACTTTACGAACTAAGGAGTAGTTATTTTACAAGCTAAGATCTGCCGGGTAGGGTAGCTTTAAAGAGAGATTGGACAATTAATTATACAAGCGATAAAGGCTGGGTTTGAGTAGTATCTGAGATGTAAACCTTGGTGGCAGATGTCGAAAAATTGGTTTAGAAGACATGTGAGCGTCTAAACCAGTACCTGAGGTACTGAATCACACTCATGGGTAACTTAAGGAAAAGTTGGGTGAGAATGGGTGGTTTTTGATAAGGATCTGCCTTTTATGGGCCAGTAGGCCTGCTGCTCCTCCAGTCTTTTGTTCCAATGATCGGCAGTACTTTTTAAGATCATTATACAAGCTGAGAACTGTTATACGTGGTCAGCTCATTTTTATAACTAAAAAAAGAGCCTTATTCTAGCTCAACTCATTTTAATTAAAAGGATATGTTACCTTATCTTAGATAATTATCTTAGCTTCTGTTGTATTGTAAATGCTGAAAATGGTTATTAAGCCAAGAGTTGTTATTCACCATATTTATATTTTACTAGCTGGGAGGTATTATTCTCTCTCAGCTCATTTTACAAGCTAATAACTTTGATCCTGCCCAGTAAACTCAACAGCACATTTTACAAGATAAAACCTGTTTTCCTACTCTCATTTTGAAAGCTAAGAGCTGTTATCCTCTCTCTCAGCTCAATTTACAAGCAAAGAAATATTATCTTCCCACAGCTCATTTTGAAAGCAAAGAACTCTTACCCTTCATCAGCTCATTTAAGCAGCTAGTCCTCTTACCTTTATTGCTGTGAATGTGTATAAGCGTATTTAATAATAAGCACAGCATTGTGTATCTTCTACTTAGTCTTACAGTAGGATAGAGGCCGACGCCACAGCCATCTGTGAGTTCGAGACTGTGGCAAAGATAGAGATGGAACTTAAGGTAGAGAAACAATTGAAACCTATGGTAGTCACAGTTGAAACCTATGGTAGACACATTTGAAACCTATAGTAGATGGAGACAGTTGGAACCTATGATTAAGAAAAACAAGTTGCAGCATTTGAAGACATTTGAAGTGAATGTTAAAGAGAACTAGGGTCTATGTTGGAAACTGTTGGAGACAGAACATTTGGCGGCGAGATATTTGTAGCCTATGGTTGAGAAATTTAAAGCCTATAACAGAGGTAGACAGTTGGGGGCTTTTGGTTGATATATTTGAAGCCTATGGTAAAGATAGTTTAAGGCTGCAGAAGACGGAAACAAGAAATAAAAAAAGGCACCACACAAATAACACAAATACCCCTTGAAGAAAATAAATTGTATAAAATACCGACACAATGGAAACATAAACACACATGCAGTTTAATATGATCCTTTATTGACAACGTTTCGCCCACACAGTGGGCTTTTTCAAGTGACAAACAGATCTGATGAATGGTTTTGAAAACCGACAAGTTGAAGAATTGAGACACTTATGCAACCCATGGGAATCTTTATTGAAGAAACGTTTCGCCACACAGTGGCTTCATCAGTCCAATACAAAGTAGAAATGGGTAAGGAGAGTAGAAGTATGAGGTAATCAGTCCCTCAACCTGGATTCGATGTGTTCAGTCCATCACTAGTGATGGACAACACATCGAATCCAGTTGAGGGACTGATTACCTCATACTTCTACTCTCCTTACCCATTTCTACTTTGTATTGGACTGATGAAGCCACTGTGTGGCGAAACGTTTCTTCAATAAAGATTCCCATGGGTTGCATAAGTGTCTCAATTCTTCGACAAACAGATCTACCTGGGGTGGAAGGTACGCGAGTGTATGTTTATAAACACTCACGTACCTTCCACCCCAGGTAGATCTGTTTGTCACTTGAAAAAGCCCACTGTGTGGGCGAAACGTTGTCAATAAAGGATCACTTTAAACTGCATATGTGTTTATGTTCACAAATACCCCTTGTTTGACTAATAACACTAGTTAAAGGTCCTAGTCGGTCCGAAAAGCGGCCATAAATTTCGGTCTCTTACGTACTGGTTTTCAGTGAAGAGAGACAGTTGGTGATTATGGTAAGATTTAGCCAATGACAGAGTTGGGACCGAAGGTAGAACAAGATATTAGAGCCTATGATAGAGACAGTTGGAGCCTATGGTAAGGAGAGTTGGAGCCTGTGGTAGGGAGAGACAATAGCCTATGATAAAAAGCAGTAGGGCCCTTTGGTACAGACAGGTGAAGCCTGTGGTAGAGACAGTGCGAGCCTGTGTTAGAGGGAAAGTTGGAACTTATAGCAGAGACAGACAGTTAGAGGTTATGTAGAACGAGACAGATGAAGTCTATGGCAGATACAAAATTGCAGTCCTCGGCAGAGGCAGTGAGTGGGGTCCTATGGTAGACACAACCGGATCCTATAGTAGAGGGTAACAGAGCATGTTGTAGAGGCAGCTATTGCTTATGACAGAGCAGTGCAATGTGGCTTAGAGTAGAGGATGTATATATTTTACTATAGTTAATAAGTAGATGAATGGGTATTGAGAGTATCTAATAGACATCAGCTAGGCAGCCAAGTTTATGTTAACGTATATATTTACTTGAAATAATTTTAGTATTTTCATAGGTAGGGCTTATAAAATATTATACCTGGCTAGATTATACTATGAATCTCAGAGAAGATTGCTAGAATATATACAGTATATTGGCGATTGTAAAAAAAATTATTATGAGAATTTTGGGTTTTAAATGAAAGGTGTGCAAGCTTTATCTGGAGATTAGCATCTATTGTATTTATTTTTTAGATTTGTATCTGTTTCGGAACAACAGTTACATAGTTGCAGAGTTATCTGAGGCTCTTAGTGTGGTCCTGAATAGAATTCAGAAAAGATAAGATATATTTTTTTTCTTTGTAATGTGGGTACGAAGTTTTGGGACGAAAAGCATTTTCATTATTTTTTACAAGTTTAGTTATTTATATTAAAGATGCAAAAAAAAAAATCCTTGTTATTTTGTGAATGGCTAGGGAGGTAGTAATTAGATGATTTAGTGTTATTTATAAATTTTGTGTAGATTTAGAGGTAAGGAGAGTAGCCAACACTGTTTTGAGTCATTGTATCTGTGGCTCTAGTCTGATGGAGACGTCACGCTTCTCTTTCTGAATTTAAGTACCATTATATCGATTTGGGAATAAAATCAGTGGATATGTCTGAGCCCCGGAGATATAGTGAGGGCAGATGAATATCTGGGAAAGAGTTTTTTGAAAAATATATAATTTTTTTAAGATTATTGCTCATTGGCAACTATTATTATTAATGCGTACTCAATTAGAGAAATATTTCTTACCATAACTATATAGTTAATCTATCTTATAGAATGTGAAACTATATTTAAGTCACTTAATGATGAATGTCGACATTTCCCATGAAAACTTTTTTGTGTTTCCCATAGAATGGGTGGGGGAGGGGGTTCGTAATTATTATAATTACCTGATGATTAAATATATTACAATGTTATTTAACTTAGTGCTTCCCCTACTCTTAAAATTTATAATATATATGTTCATTCCGATTTAATTTTAGCTAATGGACTTAGGAGTATAATTGTAAATTAATCTTAGCCTGAAACTATGTATTAGAGAGAGTGGCGTTATGAATCCCCATCCACCCAGTCGGGAACCAAATCTCCACCCAGTCGGGAACCAAATCTTAGAGAGACAATATCGTTTCAAGTCAGGTGTTAATTCCGTCTTTATGCAGGGGTTTAAGTACCATGACAGTACTTTTCTCATTAACACTCAAATTGCGTGGATAAGTACCTCGACAAGATGAACAGTCAGGGACTATGGAGCTCTCAACTTTGGGGCGCCAGAAGTAAACTTCCTGTGGGGGTAATCAAGATGACATGTTGAAGACTATATATCATCAATTTCTAACTACACCTAGGAACGTACTCCATATTCTATGGCAAACGTGATATGTATGCAAGGGATGGGGTTCATCTCTCTGGGGCTGGAGTGGTTGCATTAGCCAGATCGATTGAGGAAGTTATTGGTGACTTGTCTAGGACTTTAAACTGATAGATTATAGAGGTATGGGTGTCTGTGGGAAACAATCAGGCTACAGTACTAGGATTGAAAACAGCAGATATAACCAGGATACCTCAGGGATATGTTTAAAAGACAATATTCAAAATAAAGTTGCTAGTACAGGCAAATTAACTGATCGACAAACAAAGAGAGATAGTAGAGGGCAACGAGTGACTAACTCCCTTAAGGTTTACTATAAAAATAGTAGGAGTCTAAGAAATAAGATAGATGAGCTAAGATTACTTGCAAGTGCAGGTAATATAGATATTATTGCTATAACAGAAGCCTGGTTCAACTTGAAAGATTGAGAAATGACTTCTGAATGCAGTATACAGGGTTATAAACTATTCCATACCGATAGGGTCAACAGGAAGGGTGGTGGAGTGGCGATGTCTGAGATAAATTAAATTGTGTTATACAAGATATAAGATTAGAAACATCGGTCACAAAATCTGCTTGGTTGCAGTTTCTCGAGGGTCGTGAAAAGTTAATTTTGGGTGTGATTTATAGGACCCCAAACCTTGATAGGGAGTGCAGTAAGCTGTTATGCGACGAAATTCATAAGGCATCTAGATATGAAAATATTGTGTTAAAGGAGAATTTTAACTATAGACAAATTTATTGGAACAATGTGACAGGAAATCTTGAGTCTAGTGACTTTCTTGATACGGTTCAGGATTGCTTTTTATAACAGTTTGTGACAGAACCAACTAGAGGAAACAATCTACTTGACTTGGTTCTTGCCAACAAAGGATCACTAGTTAATAATCTTGAGGTTAATGATGAGCTTGGGAAAGCTATAACAAATCACTAAGTTTCAATATATCATGGAGGTACCCGGATAACTGCAATCAAATCTCTGTCCCAGACTTTCGCTTGGCAGATTTCATGGGAGTGAAAAATTACCT
Organism: Cherax quadricarinatus; assembly: GCF_038502225.1. NCBI lineage: Eukaryota > Metazoa > Arthropoda > Malacostraca > Decapoda > Parastacidae > Cherax > Cherax quadricarinatus. Next base: position 42,880,394 of record NC_091312.1, read on the forward strand.
GGTTGGGCTAAATTGGGATGTCCTGACTATGAGTCAGGTAGGTGATCTTAGTTGCCAATATGATGTTTTTCAGAGCATAGTTCTAGCTGCCCAGACAACTTTTGTTCCGAGTAGGGAAATTAGATCTAACAAAAATGATCCCAAATGGATGAACAATAGGTTAAAACATCTCACTGGTCAAAAGAGAGGCATATATAGGCTTATCAAAAGAGGTGAGGGGTAGTTAAGAAATCAATATATTCAATTAAAGAGAGAAAGAAAGGAATAAGAAAAGGAAAAAGGGATTATGTGGCTAAGGTCGCAAGGGATTAGAAGACTAACCCGAAAGGGTTCTTTCAGGTATACAGAAGTAAGAATAGGGGCAAGATAGGCCCACTTAAGAGTAACTCTAGTCAGATCACTGATAGTGATAAGGATGTGTGTGAAATTTTCAATACTTACTTCCTCTCAGTTTTTACCCAGGAAAATACTAGCGAAATTCCAGAAATAATAGATTATGTAGAACAAGATTATAATAAACTATGCACGTTTGCGGTAACTAGTGACATGGTTCTCAGACAGAGAAATTAAAACCTAACAAATCCCCAGGCCCTGATGAACTGTTTGCAAGGGTGTTAAAGGAATGTAAAGAGGTATTAGCATGCCTTTGGCTAATCTTTTCAACATATCCCTGCAAACTAGCATAGTGCCTGACAAATGGAAAATGGCAAATATAATACCTATTTACAAGGCAGGTGACAGGTCCTTAGCTTCGAACTATAGACCAATAAACCTTACCTCAATAGTGGGAAAATTTATGGAATCAATAACTGCCGAAGCAATTCGTAGCCATCTCGAAAGGCATAAATTGATTTATGATTCTCAGCGCGGTTTTACAAAGGGGCGTTCCTATCTTACGAATTTACTGACTTTCTTCACTAAGGTGTTTGAGGAGGTAGATCATGGTATTGAATATGATAGTGTGTATATGGACTTCAGTAAGGCTTTCTATAGAGTTCTACATCAGAGGCTGTTGAGGAAACTTAAGGCACACGGAATAGGAGACTTTTTTTTCCTGGGTTGAGGCATAGTTGATGAATAGGCAGCAGAGAGTTTGCATAAATAGGGAGAAATCAGAATGGGGGCACGTCACAAGCAGTGTTCTACAGGGGTCAGTGTTGGGCCCCTTGTTGTTCACAATCTACATAAACGACTTAGATGAGGGAATAAATAGCGACATAAGTAAATATGCTGATGACACCAAAATAGGCCGTTCAGTTCATTCTAATGGGGATATTAGAGCACTCCAGGATGATTTGAATAAACTCATGCAGTGGTCAAAGTAGTGGCAGATGCAGTTTAATATTGACAAATGCAAAGTTCTAAATGTTGGACAGGAAAATAACCTTGCCACATATAAAACAAATAATGTAGATCTTAACATTACGGATTGCGAAAAGGATTTAGGACTTCTGGTTAGCAGTAATATAAAACCAAGACAACAGTGCATTAGTGCTCGCAATAAAACTTACAGAATCTTTGGTTTCATATCAAGAAGTATAAATAATAGAAGTCCTCAGGTTGTTCTTCAACTCTATATATCTTTGGTTAGGCCTCGTTTAGATTATGCTTCACAGTTTTGGTCACCGTATTACAGAATTGATATAAATGCACAGGAAAACGTACAAAGGAGGATGACAAAATTGATCCCATGTATCAGAAATCTTCCCTATGAGGAAAGACTGAGGCCCTGAATCTGCACTTTCTAGAAAGGCGTAGAATTAGGGAGGATATGATTGAGGTGTATAAATGGAAAACAGGAATTAATAAAGGGAATGTAAATAGCGTGCTAAAAATATCTAACATAGACAGGACTCGCAGCAATGGCTTTAAATTGGAAAAATTTAGATACAGGAAGGATATAGGAAAGCACTGGTTTGGTAACAGAGTTGTGGATGAGTGGAACAAACTCCCGAGTACCGTCATAGATGCTAAGACATTGTGTAGTTTTAAAAATAAACTGGATAAATACATGAGTGGGTGTGGGTGGGTGTGAGTTGGACCTGACTAGCTACTAGGTCGGATGCAGTGCTCCTCCCTTAAGTGACGTGTCTGACCTCACTAGGTTAAGGCATTGGCTTAAAGCCGGTGGAGAGAATTGGAGCTGCCTCTCATATACCAGTAGACCTGTTGCAGTGTTCCTTCTTTCTTATGTTCTTATGAGGGCAAATACTCTATTAGTGGGATGGATCTGTGAAGGACCTGCCTAGTATGGGCCAACAGGCCTGCTGCAGTGTTCCTCCTTTATGTTCTTATGTTCTATACGGCGTTACCTGCAGGAAGAGGAGGGTGTTCTGGAGGTCAGCTCCCCCGTAACCCGGTCCATAACCAGGGCTAGGCATAGGTATAATGGGAAATACCTGGGAGGCAATCGTCTAAGCAGGACACCGCTCATGTAGAGGTGACCATAGTGACATTTCTATTCTGTTTTAACCTATGTATGTATAAATTCTTTGTAATAACTATGGTATTAGCGTATATGTTGTTTATTGTGTTATAAGACATTAGATGATCTACGATCTATTGTGTACCAGCCAATTCTAGTGAAATTGAATTAATAGGTTCTTGGATTATAGTTCAAGCTCTCTTGAGCGACCTTGATGTTAAATACATCACAGGAGCTACACTCCTCATATTGATTAATGTCCAACGGAGATATGGGAGATATGTCCAGATCAGGATTATAGAGGGATATAGTCGAGTATGGACCAGTTAAATGTAAGTCCCTTTAGGACAAGGAATAATTAACTCACATTAACCAGAGTGATTATACTTAATTAAACTCCACTTAAATAAAGTGGAGGTAAAGAGTTTAATTTCCCCACAAGTTTAGAGTTTTACTGAAGCTGCAAGGGAGATAAATGGGAATGTAATATAACTATGGATATTCCCATATTTTTGGCATAGCAGTGTAATATTACATGGGTTTAATGTACCAGGCGTGGAAATAATGATGCAACTCATCATGTTACTGTAATGTTTAGCATAAGGTAATGCAAGACAACAGGAGTGATGTTTCTAGTGTATAATGTAAGGTCCACTACTGGGATACCACTAAATCAACAAATTAAGAGTATTGAGTTATCATTTTCCCTTATTGTTGATATTACGATCACTCTGTGAATATTAGTTACTATTTAATTTAATATTAATGTTTATTAAGAAGCACTTTCAAGTTATCCGAGTTATCATGCCTTCTCATTCTTAATGTTTATGTTCACGTTTGTTATTTTTATTCACTGCACGTGTTCGCACCTCATTCGTTAAATTTGGTGACACCATTATTCATTACATTTTTAAAATCAAGTTTTTATTTTTTTAAACATTTACACACTCACACACACACACACAAGAAGCATATACGTATAAAGATACACAACATATCCCTCCAAACTGCCAATATCCCAAACCACTCCTTTAAAGTGCAGGCATTGTACTTCCCATTTCCAGGACTCAAGTCCGACTATATGAAAATAACCGGTTTCCCTGAATCCCTTCACTAAATATTACCCTGCTCACACTACAACAGATCGTCAGGTCCCAAGTATCATTCGTCTCCATTCACTCCTATCTAACACGCTCATGCACGCTTGCTGGAAGTCCAAGCCCCTCGCCCACAAAACCTCCTTTACCCCCTCTTTCCAACCCTTTCGAGGACGACCCCTACCCCTCCTTCCTTCCCCTATAGATTTATATGCTTTCCATGTCATTCTACTTTGAGCCATTCTCTCTAAATGACCAAACCACCTCAATAACCCCTCTTCTGCCCTCTGACTAATGCTTTTATTAACTCCACACCTTCTCCTAATTTCCACACTCCGAATTTTCTGCATAATATTTACACCACACATTGCCCTTAGACAGGACATCTCCACTGCCTCCAACCGTCTCCTCGCTGATGCATTTACCACCCAAGCTTCACATCCATATAAGAGTGTTGGTACTACTATACTTTCATACATTCCCTTCTTTGCCTCCATAGATAACGTTTTTTGACTCCACATATACCTCAACGCACCACTCACCTTTTTTCCCTCATCAATTCTATGATTAACCTCATCCTTCATAAATCCATCCGCCGACACGTCAACTCCAAGTATCTGAAAACATTCACTTCTTCCATACTCCTCCTCCCCAATTTGATATCCAATTTTTCTTTATCTAAATCATTTGATACCCTCATCACCTTACTCTTTTCTATGTTCACTTTCAACTTTCTACCTTTACACACATTCTCAAACTCATCCACTAGCCTTTGTAATTTTTCTTTAGAATCTCCCATAAGCACAGTATCATCAGCAAAAAGTAACTGTGTCAATTTCCATTTTGAATTTGATTCCTCATAATTTAATCCCACCCCTCTCCCGAACACCCTAGCATTTACTTCTTTTACAACCCCATTTATAAATATATTAAACAACCATGGTGACATTACACATCCCTGTCTAAGACCTACTTTTACCGGGAAGTATTCTCCCTCTCTTCTACACACCCTAACCTGAGCCTCACTATCCTCATAAAAGCTCTTTACAGCATTTAGTAACTTACCACCTATTCCATATACTTGCAACATCTGCCACATTGCTCCTCTATCCACTGTATCACATGCCTTTTCTAAATCCATAAATGTAATAAAAACTTCCCTACCTTTATCTAAATAATGTTCACACATATGCTTCAATGTAAACACTTGATCTACACATCCCCTACCCACTCTGAAGCCTCCTTGCTCATCCGCAGTCCTACATTCTGTCTTACCTCTAATTCTTTCAATTATAACCCTACCGTATACACACACACACACACACACACACACACACATATATATATATATATATATATATATATATATATATATATATATATATATATATATATATTATAAAATATGCTATATGTTACAACAGTCAACATCCACATGTTTATCATAGATTTTATAAATGTCATAATAATGATTTTTTATACAGTAAGTATAACTAGTACACGTATAATATTAATAACAGAATAGGCGACATTTTTTAATATATATGTAGCCAGTTATAGAACCTTTAGTAAATAAAGGCACCAATACAGCTGCTGGAACAGTTTAAGACTGAACCACAGTTTGGAGAAAAAAACTTTGAAAAACGTTTCTGTAGTGACTTAATGTTGCTGGACGAACCAAAAAATTCTATAGTTGTCTTCAGAAAATGTTAGGCTTGTTTTAAATTATTAGATACCTTAGATACCATGAAGAAACAAGGGTAATAAAATATGGCACGTTCTCTTTCTTTGCCAGTATCCAAACTAAAAAAAAAAAAATCTTGAGCCAAAATGATGAAACATGAGAATAGCTTAACCCGACAAAACTTACAAACCCCTTGGTTAAAACCCCAAATTCTCATAATTAAGTTACTGTACAGTCAGCAATATATACTCCAGCATCTTCAAGTAACCTAGTCAAACGTAATAAGACTTTATAACTTCTATCAATCAAAATAATAAAATTATAACCTGTAAACAAACTAACTCACTGAAATTTGGCAGATTAGCTAATATATATCTACTCTCATAGCCATACAGATATTTAACCCTTTCACTGCCCAGACTCCCATAATTGATATTACCCTCACTATCCACTTTTTTTCTTAAATTCATACATTTTCAAGAATCTGTTTTTCTAAAGGTAATGAATCCAGATTTGATGTATAACTTACGGAATTACGGAGGCACAAAGTTAACGTTCTCGAAGCAATTTAGGCATCGTCGATTTTGCCGACTTTGAGTCCTATTTTATGCCAATTTCATTGCACAAACCGATTAAATTCTTGCCTATTTCACAAGTATTCCTTCCTTTCTAACGATTCAGCGCAAGATATTGCCCATTCAACTGTTTCAATGATGTAAACATTCCTGGCACTTAAACATTTCCTTTATTCATTACGTCCCCAGGCGTCTCCTACATTACAATTGCCTTCTATTTTTAATTCATAGTCACACAAAAAATGCAAAATTTACTCTATTTCTCGGATAATAAACTCTAACCAGGAATGATGGGTCATAGTTATATGTACATTATTTTAAACCATTCATGCAATCAGAGTTTTGATTTTCACATCATGCTCTGTGTGGGGCAGGATATGTTTTATGCTATACAGACCCATTCTCACATATCTAGGCCAAAATTTCCTACTCACAACTCATCTGAATTACCTATAACTAAACCCCTTTCTATACAAAGTTCAATCAAAGGGCTCCCATTATCATTTACACCTGGCACCCCAAACTTACCTACCACACCCTCTCTAAAAGTTTCTCCTACTTTAGCATTCAAGTCCCCTACCACAATTACTCTCTCACTTGGTTCAAAGGCTCCTATACATTCACTTAACATCTCCCAAAATCTCTCTCTCTCCTCTGCATTCCTCTCTTCTCCAGGTGCATACACGCTTATTATGACCCACTTCTCGCATCCAACCTTTACTTTAATCCACATAATTCTTGAATTTACACATTCATATTCTCTTTTCTCCTTCCATAACTGATCATTTAACATTACTGCTACCCCTTCCTTTGCTCTAACTCTCTCAGATACTCCAGATTTAATCCCATTTATTTCCCCCCACTGAAACTCTCCTACCCCCTTCAGCTTTGTTTCGCTTAGGGCCAGGACATCCAACTTCTTTTCATTCATAACATCAGCAATCATCTGTTTCTTGTCATCCGCACTACATCCACGCACATTTAAGCAACCCAGTTTTATAAAGTTTTTCTTCTTCTCTTTTTTAGTAATTGTATACAGGAGAAGGGGTTACTAGCCCATTGCTCCCGGCATTTTAGTCGCCTCATACGACACGCATGGCTTACGGAGGAAAGATTCTTTTCCACTTCCCCATGGACAATAGAAGAAATAAAAAAGAACAAGAGCTATTTAGAAAAAGGAGAAAAACCTAGATGTATGTATATATATATATGCATGTGCGTGTCTATGAAGTGTGACCAAAGTGTAAGTAGGAGTAGCAAGATATCCCTGTTATCTTAGCGTGTTTATGAGACAGAAAAAGAAACCAGCAATCCTACCATCATGCAAAACAGTTACAGGTTTTTGTTTCACAGTCATCTGGCAGGACGGTAGTACTTCCCTGGGTGGTTGCTGTCTACCAACCTACTACCTACTATTCTCACATATCTAGGCCAAAATTTCCTACTCACAACTCATCTGAGCGAGCTGAGCTCATGATGAGGAACTCTGGCCTCAATCACGTGGTTCTATGTGCCAGAGAAGTGAGAGAGACTGTTGCAGTCTACGGTAGAGTCTGAACCTAATAAAGAAAGAGAAATCTGGGACCTATAGTAAAGACAGTTGAAGCATTTGGTAGCTGGATAATATTTTAGAGATAAATTTAAACTCTATGGTAGAGAAATAGGTATTTGTTGCCTAGTGTAGCGAAAGATAGATCCTGTGAATGAGAGAAATACGGTTGTAGCTAATGATCGAGACAGCTGGAGCCTTTAGAAGAGATAGAAGAAGTTATGACAGAGACTGTTGGAGCCTATGATAAAATTGAAGCCGATGACAGAGAGAGAGAGAGAGAGAGAGAGAGAGAGAGAGAGAGAGAGAGAGAGAGAGAGAGAGAGAGAGAGAGAGAGTCTGCGGAGCGAGACTTCAACCTGACGGCATGTCAGTCTGTGAAGAGCTAAATCATGTCACGACTTGACGAAGCTCTACGACTAGAGAAAAGTCGACCGCAAACAAAACTAACTCTTCTCTCCACTCTTTCTCTTTGTTTCTCTCTCTCTCTCATGAAAACCTATTTATCTTGGGGTATCCAGGTTAACACGTACACTATCAGTCTACGTCCCAAGGGCCTCACTCATCCTGCCTCCCTCCCTCTCTCTCTTCCTGTAGCATCCTCGATTCTCTTCTTTCCCTTCAACCCTTCCTGTCGTTATTTCTCCTCTGTCCCAAACATCCGTCTTCCGTTTTTCCACCTCATTCTCTTGTCTTATTTCTCCTCCCGTCCTCTGATTCGTCTTCCACCACCTCCTCTCTCTACCCTCCTACCTCCTCCGTTACGCTTCTTCCCTTACCCATTCCCTTCCTTCTTCTGTTCTCCCTCCTCCATCCCTTTCCCTCTCACCCTTCTCTCTTTAATCGCACTCCACCAGGACATCCTCTCCCTTCACCCAACATTTTTTTTTGCATTTTACCCCTCTTTTCTCTTCCACTTTCACTCATTTCTTCTGTCTTTCTTTAATCATTCCTTCTCCTTATGTGGTCATGCTCTTTCCCTTCTCTTCAAATTCTTACAATCCTTCCCTTCTGTTTTCCACTGCCTTCCTTTGCTTCAATTCCTTCTCGTCTTGACTCATCCTACACTGCCATCCCTCTCACTGAGCTACAGTCCTCCTCGTCTTGACTCATCCTACACTGCCATCCCTCTCACTGAGCTACAATCCTCTTCGTCTTGACTCATCCTACACTCCCATCCCTCTCACAGAATTACAGTCGTCCTTTTCTTGGTTCGTCCTACACTGCCGTTCTTCTCACTGAGTTACAGTCATCTTTTTCTCGGTCCATCTTACACTGTGCTATATTTCATAATTATTTATCTTAATACACAGTTTTCTCACTAATTAAGATCCGGAAATATTTCTGATGCGGAAATTTCTTTTAGTTAAGACCATCATACAGTTAAATATAAACTTTCACCCGTGAGTGTGTACGTGTGAGTGTGTGTGTGTACGTGTGTGTGTGTACGTGTGTGTATGTGTGTGTATGTGTGTGTGTGTGTGTGTGTGTGTGTGTGTGTGTGTGTGTGTGTGTGTGTGTGTGTGTGTGTGTGTGTACTCACCTAATTGTACTCACCTGATCGTTACTAGGGCCTCTCTCTCTCTGCTCCATGAGCTTAGTGTGTGTGTGTTGACTCTCAACATATCTCTTAACTTACATATGAGTTTCTCAAAACTATATTAATGTGTATACTGCCGGAGTAGATAAGCATGGCAGAGTTATGTATGATACAAGTCTTAGTTACTGAATGGAAAACCAAAGTGATGTGAATCATCACTTTGGGAAAAAAACGTTAAGTAGCGCATGGACAGCAATTGTCAGGGACCACAAAGACGAGAAAATGTTAGTTACCATCTACACGGAAAATGTTAGGCAAGTTAGTGACCCACATTCAACAAGATGAAAGTATCTCAGATATTTTCGATCTTACCGAAACCCTCTTCAGATGATTTATCAAGAGAAGTGCGATACACAAAACATTGCAAGAGGCCTATTAGAAAAAGACATGTGGCCTCGCAAAGTACTAGCGGAAGCCTCGCATTTAATTAACCATATGTATTTCGGTGGCTGCGCACAGACAAGTATCCCAGTATCACATAACCTTAGTCCCTGTACCTCAGTGCACGCGACTAGAATAGTGCAGAGTGCAGCATGATTTGATAACACAGTTAAACATTGACAGTGAAGATTTGAAGAGTAATTTAAAAATCATAAATAAAATTGGCACTTGGTATTGTATACAACCTAACAATAAGAGATTATTTCCTGGAATAAAACATTCCAGAAGATGGATTTTCCAGTTATTACACAGAATCCAACAATATTTGTGCCTACACAGTTTTAACTCATCAAATGCTCCATTCATTTCATATGATGTATCAGCAACTGTTAATTACCCGCAGGGGTCATACAACGCCTGTGAAATGAGAGGCATTCAAATTCTGTCAAAGCAAGGCAAATATAAGTCGAATTCCTTGAGTAAATAGCATCTTATCAGTGTCAAGGCAAAATAAGGATATAAGGTAAAATACACAAGTGTTGACTTTTCGAAGCCAATCAGAGGAGCCTCTCTCCACCTGTTACACTGAAACCAATATGGGAATGGCTTATGGAGCATTGTACATAGACCACCCGAGCATGCAGTCACATGAATTTTGCCAAAGATACATTACACAAGAGTTGAAAATATGAAGCCAACTGAATAAGGCGTTCTCGAGTAATAAATGAAAATGTGTTAAAATGCAAAGGAAAATGTTGCCGAGAATGTTACGAAGAATAGGAATGTCTCCCCTCGTTCAATATAATACACTATAAACCCAGAATTACTATTAAAATGCTTCTTATTTAGATACATCATATTTAGGGTTGGAAGCTGACGGAAGAGTCATTATATAGTCGCGACATGGGGAAACAATATCCTCAATAAAATCGACAAATTGAAATTTCAGCTGTTCGGAGTGACAAGCTGTTTTAATAACTCCCATCAATGGTAAAAAAATTCACGGATATAAAAAAAAGACATTCTCCGGTAATTAATCTGATCCCAACGATTGCCTTTTTTTTTTTTTTTAACTAATTCAGCCTAAATTTTAAATTTGCAGCTACTCGGACTTACTTTTGGAGTATCATCCGTTTTATAGAACGAATCATTAATAATATTTTCAAGTTAGAAGAAACAATTTGTAGTTATTAAGCAAGAAAACGAATATCTGTTTATTCAATAAAACTGACCTTTTGGATTTTAGCCATCCGATGGCAGCGTGAACCACGTGATCACGACACCACACTAATGGTCAAAATTTGAAGCTTTTCAGATTAGCCAATCTCCAGTTATGGCACCGATTCGAGCGATTCCAGTTTTTTTTTTTATTTTACTAAATCAAAAATATTGTATTCACGGAAACGTAACTTGACAGATACTATCCTGGTCCTACAATGCATCAGCCATTAAATATGGAAGCCGTTCTGGGAAGGTATATTGAAAAGATTCAACGTCATTTAACGGGAATAAAATTCCGCACTATTTAGAACTAAAAATTGTCAGAACTACAACTACACATTTTAATTTCACTCTAATTTTTGGTCCACTTTTTTGGCATCTTTCTTGAACTTTTGAAGTTCCGTCACTGAGAGTTTCGGAACTTATCTCAAGCATTACTGGATGCTGGGAATGAATTTAGCAACCTTGGCTATAGGGCAGGAACATGCCAATTGTGCCAAGAATTTAGTCCTCATTATCGTACAAAAGCATTGAAAATTTGAAGTTTATATATACGTGTGTGTGTGTTGTACCGAAAAGGTAAAACTTGCTATTTTGGCATAAATAGCAACGCTCTTCTTGCCGAATAAGGAGAGCGAAAATTTGTGTATGCAATAATTTTGCAAAAATCATTCTGAACCTAAGGAAAAAATATATTTCATTGAGTTTGTATAAGTTATTATAAACTTATTTAAAATATATTTAGTCGCATTAGGCTAAATTAAATTGCGCTTGTTATAATGAGGTTAGCTAAGTTTTCTGGGGTTCTTTTGGTACAAAATTATTAATTTAACATTAATGTAAATGAAAAAATATATCCTTAAACTTTAAATAGGACTTAATTTTAAAAGATTTCTTGCTAACTGACCAATTTTACCTATTCAGCAAGTTTATATATATATATATATATATATATATATATATATATATATATATATATATATATATATATATATATATATATATATATATATATATATATTATCACACTGGCCGATTCCCACCAAGGCAGGGTGGCCGGAAAAAGAAAAACTTTCACCATCATTCACTCCATCACTCCATATATATATATATATATATATATATATATATATATATATATATATATGCTGAATAGGTAAAATTGGTCAGTTAGCAAGAAATCTTTTAAAAATAAGTGCCGAATAGGCAGAACTTGCGATCTTGGCTTAAATAGCAACGCTCATCTTGGCATATAGGACAAGCGAAAATTTGTGTATGCAATAATTTTGCCAAAATCATTCTAAACCTAACGAAAAATATATATTTAACTGTGATTGTTTAGTATTAAATTATTGTAAACGTATCTAAAATATATTTAGTTGGATAAGGCTAAAAAATTGCGCTTGTTATAATAAGGTTAGGTAAGTTTTCTAAGATTCTTTTGGTGCAAAATTATAATTTTTTACGTTAACATAAATTAAAAAAATATATCTTTAAACGTATAAGATAAATTTTTGGAAAGGACTTAATTTTAAATGAGTTCTTGCTAATTGACCAGTTTTACATATTCGGCACGACATTTTATATATATATATATATATATATATATATATATATATATAAAAATATATATATATATATATATATATATATATATATATATATATATGGAATATGGAGGAGTTGAATATTTTCAGGTATTCAGGAGTGGACGTGTCAGCAGATGGGTCTATGAAAGATGATGTGAATCAGAATTGACGAGGGGAGAAAGGTGAGTGTTGCACTGAGGAGTCTGTGGAGACAAGGAACAATGTCCATGGAAGCAAAGAGGGAAATGTATGAGACTTTAGTTATACCAATGCTCTTATATGGGTGAAGCATGGGTGGTGAATATTGCAACAAGGAGAAGGCTGGAGGCAGTACAGATGTCGCGTCTGAGGGCAATGTATGGTGTGAATATAATGCAGAGAATTCGTAGTTTTTAAATTAGGAGCTGCAGGATTACCAAATTTATTATTTAGAGGGCTGAGGAGGGGTTGTCGAGGTGGTTTGGATATGTAGAAACAAAACAGAATGACTTCGAGAGTGTATAAACTTGTAATGGAGGGAAGGCGGGGTAGGGGTCAGTCTAGGAAAGCTCGGAGGGAGGGGGTAAAGGAGGCTTTATGTGCAAGGGGCTTGGACTTCCAGCAAGCATGCATGAACGTGCTAGATAGGAGTGGATAAAAATGGTTTTTAGGGCTTGACGTGCTGTTGGAGTGTGAGCAAAGTAACATTTATGAAGGGATTCAGGGAAACCGGCAGGCTGGACTTGAGTCCTGGAGATGAGAAGTACAGTGCCTGCACTCTGAAGGAGGGGTATTAATGTTACAGTTTTATAACTGTAGTGTAAACCCGCATCTGGCAAGACAGTGATGGGGAAGTGAATGATGAAAGTTTTCATTGTTCGGGCCACCCTTCGTTGGTGGGAGACGGCCGATGTGTTAAAAATAAAATAATAAAACATATTATATGTACGTGCAAAACAACCATTGTGAAAAAAATAGTGTACTTCTAAGCGTTTTCGTGATTTCTCATATTACCCTTGATAATGTGTTAAATCACGAAAGCGCTTTTAAGTCGATTAGTTTTTTCACACTAAGTGTTCTGCATACTGTGATATCACCTGTTTACTGTGATACTATTGCGTATATATATATATATATATATATATATATATATATATATATATATATATATATATATATATATATATATATATATATAAGTAGTACCGAATAAGTAAATGTTGTGATTCTGGCTTAAATCGGAACGCACTTCTTGCCGAATAGGGCAAGCGAAAAGTTTTGTATGCAATAATATCGCAAATATCATTCTGAATCTAACGAAAAAAATGTATTTCATTGTTTGCATATTTTAAAACTGTAAACTTATATAAAATATATTTATTTGGATTAGGCTAAATTAAATTGCACTTATTATAATAAGGTTAGGAAAGTTTCCTAAGGTTCTTTTGGTACAAAATCATTTTTTATATTAACTTAAATGAAAAAATATATCTTTAAATGTATAAGAGAAAATTTTAGCAAGGACTTAATTGATCAGTTTTATCTATTCGGCACAACATGATATATATATCTATATATATATATATATATATATATATATATATATATATATATATATATATATATATATATATATGTCGTGCCGAATAGGCAGAACTTGCGATCTTGGCTTAAATAGCAACGCTCATCTTGCCATATAGGACAAGCGAAAATTTGTGTATGCAATAATTTCGCCAAAATCATTTTGAACCTAACGAAAAAAATATATTTCACTGTGTTAGTTTAGTATTAAATTATTGTAAACAAATCTAAAATATATTTAGTTGAGTTGAGCTAAAATAAATTGTCCTTGTTATAATAAGGTTAGGTATGTTTTCTAAGATTCTTTTGGAGCAAACTTAAAAAAAATTACATTAACATTAATGAAAAAAATATATCTTTAAACGCATAAGAGAAAATTTTAGAAAGGACTTAATTTTAAATGAGTTCTTGCTAATTGACCAGTTTTACATATTCGGCACGACATGTATATATATATATATATATATATATATATATATATATATATATATATATATATATATATATATATATATATATATATATATATATATATATATATATATATATATATATATATATATATATATATGTGTGTTTTTTAATACTTGACGTGCTGTTGGAGTGTGAGCAAAGTAACATTTATGAAGGGGTTCAGGGAAACCGGCAGGCCGGACTTGAGTCCTGGAGATGGGAAGTACAGTCCCTGCACTCTGAAGGAGGGGTGTTAATGTTGCAGTTTAAAAACTGTAGTGTAAAGCACCCTTCTGGCAAGACAGTGATGGAGTGAATGATGGTGAAAGTTTTTCTTTTTCGGGCCACCCTGCCTTGGTGGGAATCGGCCAGTGTGATAAAAATAATATATGTATATATATATATATATATATATATATATATATATATATATATATATATATATATATATATATATATATATTTTTTTTGTGTGATTTTGTGTGTGTGTTTGTGTTTGTGTGTGTGTGTGTGTGTGTGTGTGTGTGTGTGTGTGTGTGTGTGTGTGTGTGTGTGTGTACTGATTTATCATCTGTTAATGTGTGGTGCGTAGTATATACATTATATTCACAAAGTTGGCGATATAAATCATTTGTTACCTCATTGAATATGTATCATAATCGACGCACGTAGTTCATTTCGACATTTCATTTTTTTTTTAACTTTTTTGAAAATATTATAATTTCTAAAAGCAATGTTCACATCATGATGAGTGACAATATTGTTTGGAGATTTAAGTTCGCCCAATCAAGGATTTTTCTTCTGCCGAGTAAACTAACTGTCGCAGAAAAATGAGCAGTCCATAAAATTCGTGGCGTACCGTCATTTAGAAAATATATTAAATATACCATATATATTTTGGCAGTTGCGCGATCCGGGGCTACTGGATAACCCCGTTTTTCTGTAATTCATTGCTGGTGACAAGCATAGTGGAAAGTATGATGTTAGTTCATGATTCAGCTATATATTAGGGTTGAAGATTTGAAGCTAATCAGATCTGATGTTCGCAAGTTATCATATAGTAATATCACATTTTTTCCACAGAAATAACAGTAAAAGAAAAACCAGTTTGGAAGGCAACCTAAAAAAAAAAAATCTCGTCAAAAATGAGCTAGCATTCGAAAAAAATACACCAGTACTGTCAAAAATATTTTGAAGCCAATCCGAAGAAGCATTCTTTAGTTATTGACAAAAACATGGATATCACTATTTATTAAATACTGGAAAATTGGGACATATGCCACTCAATAGCAACATGAGTCTTCTGCTCAAGAAACCATACCAGTGATGAATATTTAAAGCCGACCAAATGAGTCATTCTCCAGTTATGGCACAGATTCCAACGATTCAATTTTTTTTTTAATTATTTTACTACAAAAAATTTGCCTGCTAGCAAACCAGAGATCAAAAAATTGAAGCCTTTCAGAAGCGGACAACTGAACTTTATTTAGTGCGATTTAAAGGAAATGATTTTTGACACAATTTTATTCATAAAATGTTGAAATCCAGAACTACACATAAATTTCACTGGCGTCATCGAATTAAGAGTCACATTTTTTAAACGTCTGAAGCTCTGGCACTGAAGGGTTTGGAGTCATCTCAGCCATTCCAGGATGCACAAAGCATCAATCACTGGGTACCTACCAATGCTAATTCTTCCGTGAATCAGACTCCGAGTGGATGAGGGCTTCTCAAGTTATGAGAAAAATGAAAAGGAAAGGTTGGAGGAAGAAAAAGAGAGAAATATGACAAAATCAGGCAACCTCGTAAAGGTTCCCATTAGGGAATACCTAATAATAAATCTAATATTCTAAAATTTGAGCCACATACTGGGTGCTACCCTAAATAATGCCTTGTTATCCCAAGTTCAATTATTTTATGTCACTTTTCTAGCTGTCAATGGAATGATATCTTGCTGACAAGGTTATTAGATTTTGCCTACGTAGAGTGCAATAAGTTACTTGCCAATAACAAACACTTTTATAAAGCTAAAGTTTTGGACCTTCAAAAAATTAGGAACTGAATGGGACGCAGTTCTCAGCGGAAAATAATACATTTATCTTCTTGGATGATTTTCTTAATGTATCGTTATTTATGGTTTTCCTCTTCTCAGTCTCCCCCCAATACCTGCATTTACAAATTGATTTCATCGTTTAATCTGTTTGAACAATTTTACTGAAGCTGTAGTAAACGTCATTAAAGAGATCAAAGGAGACTCAATAACATTTAGAGGAGTCTGCTAAATAATTTAAAAACAAAAAAGATAATTATCTCCAGGACAGACTGAGAGAATAATGTAGTTATTTACAATAATAAAGAATTATCGAATCAAACTGATAATGAAACGCTTGTACGTTAAGCATCGTTCAGATGCTCACAGTAACATGAACCTCACCAACAACACTCAAACAGAAACTGTTGCTTTATTTCCCTGATTTACGAAATAAAGTTATTTCCTGGTCTGATAATCTATTAACGTTACCACGACAAAGCAGTTGAGTCGAGGGTTCGAAATTTATTGCCCCGACTCTGTCCCATGTAATCTATGAATTATTTATATATAATATACAATATTATGTATTAATTACAAGTATATATTACGATAATTATCACTACAATGGAAAATTTACTAGGATACTCACAGCTCCGGTCTCAAGTTTTCCCAAAGGAGGCCTTACCTGTGGGGAGAATAATGGGTTAATAAAGGCCTTTACTGTGTGTGTGTGTGTGTGTGTGTGTGTGTGTGTGTGTGTGTGTGTGTGTGTGTGTGTGTGTGTGTGTGTGTGTGTGCGCGTGCATGTGTATGTGTATACAACATAATGGTATGCAACACATTAATATATCTCTTGGTAATAAAAGCGGAACATCGTTTAACATTCGTCACTAATGTTGCAAATCAATGTGACTCATTTGTGTTATAAAGATTAAATTGTAGCCTCCTCGACCTGTTTCCATCCTCCAGAACAATCACTATTCAAACTGTGATGAATGGTTTGAAAAACCGACAAGTTGAAGATTGAGACACTTATGTAGCATATGGGAATCTTTATTCAGGAAACGTTTCGCCACACAGTGGCTTCATCAGTCCAATACAAAGAGGAAGGCGTAAGGAGAGGAGGAGTATGAGGTAATCAGTCCCTCACCCTGGAGTCGATGTGTTCAGTCCATCAATTCTGACTGATTACCTCATACTCCTCCTCTCCTTACGCCTTCCTCTTTGTATTGGACTGATGAAGCCACTGTGTGGCGAAACGTTTCCTGAATAAAGATTCCCATATGCTACATAAGTGTCTCAATCTTCAACTATTCAAACTACCAAACTCTCGCATCATTTTTATATATCGTTATCATAGTTCATTTTCCTTTCCTCTGGGGTTAGTCTCATTGTAAATTTGCTCACTTTCATATGTTTATTGACATGTTTTATCAGGTGTGAATTTCATGCTCTTGTTACATTGTCTCGGATGAAACCTACATAACTTTACGTAAGACACTGATTAATTAGTTGTTTAGTTTAAAGAAAGTTGATCACAGATTTACCAAATGCGTTGATGATGCATTTATACATGTATATGTCGTGCCGAATAGGTAAAATTTGCAATTTTGGCTTAAATAGCAGCGCTCTTCTTGCCGAATAAGGCAAGCGAAAATTTGTGTATGCAATAATTTCACAAAAATCATTCTGAACCTAACGAAAAAATATATTTCATTGTTTTTGTTCATTATTAAATTATTGAAAACTTAACTAAAATATATTTAGGTGGATTAGGATAAATTAAATTGCGCTTGTTATAATAAGGTTAGGTAAGTTTTCTAAGGTTCTTTTTGGTACAACATTATTAATTTTTACATTAAAATAAATGAAAACAAATGTATATCTTTAAACGTACAAGAGAAAATTTTAGAAAGGACTTAATTTTAAATGAGTTCTTACCTATTCGGCACGACATTTTATATATATATATATATATATATATATATATATATATATTGATGCAAAATAAGTTAATCTTTCCCCAGTTAATGGTATTCCCCTAAATTTATTATTTTACTCCCTATTTTCCGTTTGGCAGTTATGTTATTATTGAGACTTATTGTATATCGAGTATAAATAATTGGTTCTATTTTTAATGTGGCTCATGTGTCGACAAAAACAATAGTGAGCTGGATAATAATATCCTGTATTTTTAATCTCTAGAATGTCATTATTATTTAAGCCCTTGTTCAAGTCTTGCTAAGCCATACATGCAATAAAATTATGAATATGTTGAATTAATACTAACTAATTATATGCTTCTGTTATAATTATTGTATATGACGATTAGCGAATTTATAATATACTATATATATATATATATATATATATATATATATATATATATATATATATATATATATATATATATATATATAATGTCGTGCCGAATATGTAAAACTTGCGATCTTGGCTTAAATAGCAACGCTCATCTTGCCCTATAAGACAAGCGAAAATTTGTTTATGCAATAATGTCGCAAAATCATTCTGAACTTAACGAGAAAAATGTATTTCATTGTGTTTTTTTATTATTAAATTATTGTAAACGTATCCCAAATATATTTAGCTGGATTAGGCTAAAATAAATTGCGCTTGTTATAATAAGGTTAGGTAAGTTTTCTAAGATTCTTTTGGTGCAAAACAATAAATTTTTGCATTAACATTAATGAAAAAAATATATCTTTAAATGTATGAGAGAAAATTTTAGAAAGGACTTAATTTCCAATGAGTTCTTGCTAATTGATCAGTTTTTACCTTTCAGGCACCGCATATATATATAATTTTTTTTTCAGCAAGTCGGCAGTCTCCCACCGAGGCAGAGTGATCCAAAGAGAAAGAAAATTCCCAAAAAGAAAATGCTTTCATCATTCAACATTTTCACCTCACTCACACATAATCACTGTTTTTGCAGAGGTGCCCAGAATACAACAGCTTAGAAGTATATACATATAAAAATACACAATATATCTCTCCAAACTGCCAATATCCCAAACCCCCCCTCCCTATAGAGTGCAGGCATTGTACTTCCCATTTCCAGGACTCAAGTCCGGTTATATAAAATAACCGGTTTCCCTGAATCCCTTCACTAAATATTACCCTGCTCACACTCTAACAGCTCGTCAGGACCATTTGTCTCCATTTACTCCTATCTAACACGCTCACGCACGCTTGCTAGAAGTCGAAACCCCTCGTCCACACCTCCTTTACCCCCTCCCTCCAACGTTTTCGAGGACGGGCCCTACCCCGCCTTCCTTCTCCTACAGATTTATACGCTCTCCATGTCATTCTACTTTGATACATTCTCTCTAAATGACCAAACCACCTCAACAACCCCTCTTCAGCCCTCTAATACTTTTATTAACTCCACATCGTCTCCTAATTTCCACACTCCAAATTTTCTGCATAATATTTACATCACACATTGCTCCAACCGTCTCCTCGCTGCAGCATTTACAACCCAAGCTTTACACCCATATAAGAGTGTTGGTACTACTATACTTTCATACATTCCCTTCTTTGCCTCCATAGATAACATTTTTTGCCTCCACATATACCTCAACGCACCACTCACCTTTTTTTTTTCATCAATTCTATGATTAACCTCATCCTTCATAAATCCATCCTCTGACACGTCAGCTCCCAAATACCAAATATCTGAAAACATTATATATATATATATATATATATATATATATATATATATATATATATATATATATATATATATATATAATATATATATATATATATATATATATATATATATATATATATATATATATATATATATATATATATATATATAAAAGGAATTTCACCTATGCATAAAATGTTACTCATAAATTTCTTAGTGTCATAACAAGACGTAAGCTCATATAGGTAACATCTCAGTCTTATAAGCCTTCTGCTCTCCTATTATTTTTGGTTTCTTGATGTGAGAAATCACGGAAAAATCTTGGAAATTTACTAATAATTATTTTTAATTCTGCATGTCTAAAGTCACTACCCAAAAAAAGTGTGCAAGTTATTGATCTTCCCAGTGGATGCAGGAGGAGTTAATAAAGTTAAACAAGTCTCGCTTATTTTAAGTGACTCATTCTTCGCTATTCATCAGTATCAACGTCACGAGGATTGATTAGTTATTTTTAAAAGATTTATACAAAGGCCATAAAATTCTCCTGGTTTTTATGTGAGATTCTTGCTTGAAACCATTTTTGCCTTTTTTTGTCATTTCACATTTGCCCTGATCTTCCCTTCACAATGGTTCCAGTATTGTGTAGGGCTCCAGCATCCTGCAGGACTGCAGCATTCTGTAAGATTCAGCATCAAGTAGGACTTCAGAATTCTGCTGGACTCCTGAATTTTTTATTACACCAGCTTCCTTTAATCTCTTACATGACCTAGGATTTCAGGATACACTAAGACTCCAGCCTCCTGTAGTACTCTAGGATCCAGTAGGACTTTTGCATTATGTAGTGCTACTCTGTCCTGTAAAACGTAAACATTCTGTAACACTCCAGCATCCTGTAGGACTTCAGCATCATTTAGGACTCCAGCATTCTGCAGAATTTCAACACCATTTAAGACTCCAGCATCCTGTAGGACTCCAGCATGCTGTAGGGTTTCGGCATCATTTAGGACTCCACCATCATGTAGGACCAGCATTTTCTAGGACTACTGTATCCTGTAGGACTCCAAGAACCTTTAGCACTCCTGCAGGAAGAGTGAAATACAAGAAAACTCCAATAACCAAGAAGGAAGAGAGGAACACAAGAGCACCCCAATAACCAAGAAGAGTGAAACACAAGAGGATCACACTAACAAATAAGAGAGGAACACAAGAGGACCCCAATAACCAAGAAGGGAGAATGAAACACAAGAGAACTCCAATAACCAAGAAGGGAGAATGAAACACAAGAGGACCCCAATAACCAAGAAGGGAGAATGAAACACAAGAGAACTCCAATAACCAACACAAGAGAACCCCAATAACCAAGAAGAGAGAATGAAACACAAGAGAACCCCAATAACCAAGAAGGGAGAATGAAACACAAGAGAACCCCAATAACCAAGAAGGGAGAATGAAACACAAGAGAACCCCAATAACCAAGAAGGGAGAATGAAACACAAGAGAACCCCAATAACCAAGAAGGGAGAATGAAACACAAGAGAACCCCAATAAGGGAGAATAACCAAGAGAGAGATGAAACACAAGAGAACCCCAAGAAGGAAGAATAAACACAAGAGAACCCCAATAACCAAGAAGGGAGAATGAAACACAAGAGAACCCTGATAAACACAAGAAACCCCAATAACCAAGAAGGGAGAGAATGAAACACAAGAGAACCCAATAACCAAGAAGGGAGAATGAAACACAAAAGAAGGAAGAATGAAACACAAGAGAACTCCAATAACCAAGAAGGGAGAATGAAACACAAGAGAACTCCAATAACCAAGAAGGGAGAATGAAACACAAGAGAACTCCAATAACCAAGAAGGAAGAATGAAACACAAGAGAACTCCAATAACCAAGAAGGGAGAATGAAACACACTCGAAAGAGGACCTCAGTAACAATTTAATTTCATCTTTTATATATACATCTCTTAATATACAGACTTAAAGCTGTTACTGCCTCTCGATTCTTCTCAAAGTTATACTGCCATCTCTCCTCCTATGCTTGCGCACGATGCTGCTCTCCATAGTCGACTTAAAAACACTTTTTTTTTATGCTGGCTCAATGGAGGCAACACATTTAGCGAGACTTGTCAAATGTCCTGACTTCATAATGACTGAATCCGGTTCATTTCGCAGTTAAATGAACGCTGACCATCAAGACAGGGTGTTTAACAATAAATTCTTATCTTTCCCAATGGATGACATGCTAATGCCGGTGGCGATGCGGGTGTTCGTGTTACTGTTCAATATCCACAAAGTATGAGATTGGTGTAAGTAATATGATGAGTGGAGAGCCGCAATCTCTAGTTATCTAACCCAGTAAACGTGACCGTGCGAAATGCTCCCACATCACTGACATAAAGAAGCGGAAATCCAGAAGTCGCATTGAATTCGCTAGATTGCAGCCTAAAATTAAAATTTTTATTCAGTACCCAGTGCAATCACAGATCAAAATAGTAGAGGTATTATTCCTCAAGACGGGCAGCTAACAGGTGCTTCACTTTTTCAGCACCTTTTTTCATGGACATCACTGTAACAGCGAGCTGTCGTTCCTTTACTATCATTTTTATGATATTCTCATGAAAATACTATGATAAATCATTTCATATTACCTTATGAAATCTTTGGCTGATGAAGGGTTCCAACTTGACCCAATGTGTACAGAGCTTAATATTAAATATAGTGCTCGCCTAAATCTCTACAATGATGATATTGCTCGGACAATGTTGACAGCAGCCAAGATAGGATAGCAGCTCCAAGCTGGTATAATATGAGCAGGAACACTTAGCATAATTATTGTAGACCCTTATGTTGGAGAGGGAGGGAGGGGGAGAGAGGGAAGGAGGGAGAGGGGGAGAAGGGAGGGAGGGGGAGGGAGAGGGAGAGAGGATTTTCAAATGAACTGATGTAGGCAACAGCTCTAAGCTTGTCAATAAAACTAGGGATCCTTAAGGATTCCTAGCTTTATTGACTAGCTATTTTCAGGTTAAGGATTTCTAACTTTATTGACAAGCTAAGAGCTGTTACCTACATCAGCTCATTTGAAAGCATTTTTGTTATGAAACATACAAGTAGGGAACAGGATGAAGTTGGAGCCATCTGTGGGCCAGCATTTTCATCTGATCAGCTGACTTTATCTCGTTGACATCATAATGCTGTACGAATGTGTTCCATTCTCCAGTCATCCTGTGAATAAATGATCTCAGATGAAGTGATGTTCTGGAGAAGGGTACAGCCAGAGTGAAGTTGTTGCTTACTGCCCGTCTTGTGGTATAGAAACTTGCTTCTCGCTGTCCTCGAAGTGGATCCAAGTGTGGTACTTTGACAATATTGGCCTTGTACATAACAGTAAGGCCACCCACATCCCTCATGTGTTGAAGGCTCTGCTGAAATGACAGACCTATCCAGGATGGGTCCAGGCGAGAGATGAAACATCTTGCTCTGTTCTCTACTCTATCAAGTAGTCGCAGATGAGAAAGGGGGGCAGGCGAACCAAGAAAGTGAAGCATACTCAAGGTGTGAGCGTACTTTTGCCTCGTACAAAATCTTGCAAGCCCCGGCTGTCAAGCAGATGCGAGATACGGCGAAGTACTGTAAGCTTCCTGGCTGCCTTGTTTGCAAGATTTACAACGCGGTTTTTCATGGTCAGTTTGGAGTCAAATTTCACCCCAAGGATATCAATTTCTTCCGCAGGTGCCAACACCCTCCCATTTATCCTTACTACTGCACCGGCATTACCATCATGGTGCCTAGAGATCATCATTATTTGTGTTTTCTCAGGTGCAAATGTTACTTGCCATCTATTTCCCCAAGCTGATATTGCTCTGAGCTGGTGATTGATGTAGCTTAGAGCAGCTGGCATTTCTTCTCTTAGATAAGTGAATGTCAGTGTACAGTCATCTGCATATGCATGGGATTCTGGGATGAGTTGAAGAAGGTCATTGAAGTAGACATTCCATAACAATAGTCCCAGAACGCTTCCTTGTGGAACACTTGCCCCAGTAGGATATCTTGCTGATTCTGTTTCATTGAGAACTACACTTAGAGATCTACCATGAAGGTAATCACTGCGGAGACATAGCATAGAGCCTGCAATTCCCAGAGCTTACAGTTTTGCTAAGAGGCCCTGGTGCCACACCCCATCGAAAGCACTAGCAATGTCCAGTGCTACCACACAGCTGAATTCGGATTCCTCCAGTGACTGGTGCCACTTAGTAGAGGTTTAACAACAGATCAGCAGCAGAGTAACCTTTCCTGAAGCCATATTGATGGTCACAAAGTAGTGAGTGGTGGTCAAAAAACTGTCATTTGTCTTGAGATTATTGTCTCAAGGAGCTTGCCAGTGATTCACAGGAGTGACACTCATCTGTAGTTGCTGATTTCTGCTCTGTTCTTCTTTTTGTGAACAGGAACTACATTTGCCTCTTTCAACAGAGAAGGTCATTTACACTGTACTAGGCAGTGCTGAAAGATGCGAGTTAGAGGTGCTGCTAGCTGGTCTACACATCATCTCAGCAATCTTGGGCTCAACTTGTCTGGGCCCACAGCCTTTTCATGGTTAAGCGATTTAAGAAGGAAGTGCACCTCTTCCTGTCTTATTGTCACCACTGACAGTTTTGACACGGTTCTTACAGCTAGCAAAGGAGGGTCCCTTGCCGGATCAGGAACTGCTAGGAAAGTGTTCGGTACAGAGGTCCGCTTTCTCTTGACTACTAGTAGAGGTGGTCCCATTCTGTCGATTTAGAGGTGGAATGAGTTCATCAGGCAGATAACCTTGTCTGTCCTTGACCAGGGACCACCAGGTTTCGGAGCCTATCCTATCTGATGCTAGCTTTCTTTCTGTGTCCATCTCCCATTTAGCAATGGCCCACTTTTGAACATCACCTATATGCCTACAGGCTTGCCTGTGCAAGTTCGGTTATAGGTGGTAGGAAGTCTCTTATACCTTCGCCATGCCTTGTACTTAGCAGTAGCAGCCTCTCTAAAACGAACACCAAACCAAGGCTGATCTGTAGGCTTCGTCACATACTGCCGGTGAGGAATGTGTTCGTGTGTCCAGTGAAGGCTTTCACTTGGTTGTCAACATTCCCTTGGAGAAGAGCATTCCAACTAGTGGTGGCGAGCTCAGAGCAAAGAGCTGGCCAATTACCTCTTTCCCATAGCCAGGTTGTGCGTGTGGACCCCTCACTTCGTTCTGTTGGGATCTTAAGTGTCGTAAAAACAGCCTTCTGGTCAGATGATCCAACGTAACCGAGGGGTTCACAAGTGACTATGCCTTCTGTCAGATCGCTCACTACTGGGTCAAGGGAGGAGCCAGAGATGTGAGTACGGAAATCAACAAAGTTTCTCATGTCAAATATTGCAAGTAGGTCATCAAAGTCCCTTTGTATAAGGTGTTGGTTGAGGTCACCAACAATTATGACAGGGTGACAGTTGTGTTGTAGCAGAAGGGAGTCCATATTTTCCATTAGGAAGTTGATGGGGTCTGCATGTTGCAACTGAGGTCTGTACATTGTACATGCTAGCACAGAGGTACTAGTGTTCATGCATAGCTTGAAGAACATCATTTCAAGATGAGTAGGGATGGCAACATCAATGTGCTGGGCATGAACACTTTTAGAGAAGCACACAGCAACACATCCTCCTTGCCCTTGGCAGTCTCTTCTCATCGATGAGGTGTAGTCAGCAATTCTTGCAAAATTTTCTGGAGTCCTGTCGTCCAAAAAATGCTTAGACAACAGCTATCATGTCGGGACGTCGAGTGTTCACAAAACTGTGTGAGCTCTCCAACATTAGAAATGAAACCTCTAATGTTGGCCGACAGGATGCTGATAAACTGGCTCTCTCTCTCTATCCCTCCTCTCTCTCTCTCTCTCTCTCTCCTTCTCTCTCTCTCTCGCTCTCTCTCTCTCTCCCTCTCCTCTCTCTCTCCCCCTCTCTCTCCCCCTCTCTCTCCCTCTCTCTCTCTCTCTCTCTCTCTCTCTCCCCTCTCTCTATCTCTCTCTCTCTCCCTCTCTCCCTCTCTTTCCCTCTCTTTCCCTCTCTCTCCCTCTCTCTCCATCTCTATCTCTCTATCTCTCCCTCTCTCTTTCCCTCTCTCTCTCTCTCTCTCTCTCTCTCTCTCTCTCCCTCTCTCTCTCTCTCTCTCCCTCTTTTTTTACACAGGGTTTGGCAAGGTTAGGTTAAGGATACCCAGCTTTATTGACAAGCTATTTACAGGTTAAGGATTCCTAACTTTATTGACAAGCTAAGAGCTGTTACCTACATCAGTTCATTTGAAAGCATTTTTGTTATGAGACATACAAGTAGGGAACAGGATAAAGTTGTAGCCATCTGTGGGCCAGCATTTTCAGTTGATCAGCTGACTCGTTGACATCATAAAGCTGTACGAATGTGTTCCAGATTCTAGTCATCCTGGGGATAAATGATCTAAAAATGAAGTGATGTTCTGGGGAAGGGTGTAGCCAGAGTGAAGTTGCTGCTTTCTGCAGCATGATTTGAAAGGATTTTTGTTATGAAACATATAAGTAGGGAACTCACTCACTCTCCCTTTTTTTTTTCTTTTTTTTTACGCAGGGTTTGACAAGGTTAACCTAACCTTGTCAAATCCTGTGTAAAAGAGAGAGAGAGACAGAGAGAGAGAGAGAGAGAGAGAGAGATAGAGAGGGAGCGCTAATGTAGGTAACAGCTCTTAGCTTGTCAATAAAGCTAGGGATCCTTAACCTTGTCAAACCCTGTGTAAAGAGAGAGAGAGAGAGAGAGAGAGAGAGAGAGAGAGAGAGAGAGAGAGAGAGAGAGAGAGAGAGAGAGAGAGAGAGAGTTAGAGAGAGAGAGTTAGAGAGAGAGAGTTAGAGAGAGAGAGAGAGAGTCTGTCGGAGAGAATGCTACAACAGATGGCTAATTGAAAAAGTTTTCAAGTTTAACAAATTTCAGACGTTTACTGAACAACTTAAATAGGGAGTTTTTAGAGCTTTATAAAACTAATGTATTGAGATATATATATGTCGTGCCGAATAGGTAAAACTTGCTACTTTGGCTTAAATAACAACGCTTTTCTTGCCGAATAAGGGAAGCGAAAATTTGTGTGTGCAATAATTTCGCAAAAATCATTCTGAACCTAACGAAAAAAATTTAAGCCAAGATCGCAAGTTTTACATATTCGACACTACATATATATATATACATATATATATATATATATATATATATATATATATATATATATATATATATATATATATATATATGTATATATATATGTCGTGCCGAATAGGCAGAACTTGCGATCTTGGCTTAAATAGCAACGTTCATCTTGCCGTATAGAACATGTGAAAATTTATATATGCAATAATTTCGCAAAAATCAGTCTGAACTTAACGAAAAAAAATATATTTCGCTGTGTTTGTTTAGTATTAAATTACTGTAAACCAATCTAAAATATATTTAGTTGTGTTAGGCTAAAATAAATTGCGCTTGTTATAATAAGGTTAGGTAAGTTTTCTAAGTTCCTTTTGGTGCAAAATTATAAATTTTTACATCAACATTAATGAAAAAATATATCTTTAAACGTATAAGAGAAAATTTGAGTTCTTGCTAATTGACCAGTTTTACATATTCGGCACGACATTATATATATATATATATATATATATATATATATATATATATATATATATATATATATATATATATATATATTAACAAGTCGGCCGTCTCCCACCAAGGCAGGGTGACCCAAAAAGAAAATACTTTCATTATCATTCAACCGTTTCACCTCACTCACACATAATCACTGTTTTTGCAGAGGTGCTCAGAATACAACAGTTTAGAAGTATATACGTATAAAGATACACAACATATCCCTCCAAACTGTTAATATCCCGAAGCCCCTTCTTTAAAGTGCAGGCATTGTACTTCCTATTTCCAGGACTCAAGTCCGGCTATATAAAATAACTGGTTTCCTTGAATCCCTTCACTAAATATTACCCTGCTCATACTCCAGCAGCTCGTCAGGTCCCAAATACCATTCGTCTCAATTCACTCCTATCTAACACGCTCACGCACACTTGCTGGACATCCTAGCCCCTCGCCCACACAATCTCCTTTACCCCCTCCGTCCAACCCTTTCGAGGACGACCCCTACCTCTACCCCGTCTTCCTTCCCCTACGGATTTATACGTCATTCTATTTTGATGCATTCTCTCTAAATGACCAAACCACCTCAACAACCCCTCTTCAGCTCTGACTAATACTTTTATTAACTCCACACATCCTAATTTCCACACTCCGAATTTTCTGCATAATATTTACACCACACATTGCCCTTAGACAGGACATCTCCACTGCCTCCAACCGCCTCCTCGCTGCAGCATTTACAACCCAAGCTTCACACCCATATAAGAGTGTTGGTACTACTATACTTTCATACATTCCCTTCTTTGCCTCCATAGATAACGTTCTTTGTCTCCACATATACCTCAACGCACCACTCACCTTTTTTCCCCTCATCAATTCTATGATTAACCTCATCCTTCATAAATCCATCCTCTGATACGTCAACTCCCAAATATCTGAAAACATTCACTTCATCCATACTCCTCCCCAATTTGATATCCAATTTTTCTTTATCTAAATCATTTGATACCCTCATCGCCTTACTCTTTCCTATGTTAACTATCAACTTTCTACTTTTACACACACTCCCAAATTCGTCCATTAACCTCTGCAATTTTTCTTTAGAATCGACCATAAGCACAGTATCATCAGCAAAAAGTAACTGTGTCACTTCCCATTTTGTATTTGATTCCCCATAATTTAATCCCACACCTCTCCCGAACACCCTAGCATTTACTTCTTTTACAACCCTATCTATAAATATATTAAACAACCATGGTGACATTACACATCCCTGTCTAAGACCTACTTTTACTGGGAAGTAGTCTCCCTCTCTTCTACACACCCTAACCTGAGCCTCACTGTCCTCATAAAAACTCTTTACATCATTTAGTAACTTACCACCTATTCCATATACTTGCAACATCTGCCACATTGCTCCCCTATCCACTATATCATATGCCTTTTCTAAATCCATAAATGCAATAAAAACTTCCCTATCTTTATCTGGATAATGTTCATATATATGCTTCAATGTAAACATCTGATCTACACATCCCTACCCACTACAAAACCTCCTTGCTCATCCGCAATCTACATTCTGTCTTACCTCTAATTCTTTCAATAATAACCCTACCATACACTTTTCCTGGTATACTCAGTAAACTAATTCCTCTATAATTTTTACAATCTCTTTTGTCCCCCTTCCCTTTATATAAAGGGACTATACATGCTCTCCGGCAATCCCTAGGTACCTTCCTCTCTTTCATACATTTGTTAAACAAAAATACCAACCATTCCAACACTATATCCCCCCCTGCATTTAACATTTCTGTCATGATCCCATCAGTTCCAGCTGCTTTACCCCATTTCATTTTACGTAATGCCTCACGCACCTCCCCCACATTCACATCCTGCTCCTCTTCACTCCTAAAAGGTGGTA
The DNA here is from genome assembly GCF_038502225.1 of Cherax quadricarinatus. Lineage (NCBI taxonomy): Eukaryota > Metazoa > Arthropoda > Malacostraca > Decapoda > Parastacidae > Cherax > Cherax quadricarinatus. The sequence goes on from NC_091312.1 coordinate 42,909,834, forward strand.
TACCTCCCTGGCCAGTGCATGAAATTATCGCCTCCCTTTCTTCGTCGACATTTAAAAGTTCCTCAAAGTTTTCTCCCCATCTACCCAATACCTCCATCACCCCCGTCTACTAACTCTCCTACTCTGTTTTTAACTGACAAATCCATTTGTTCCCTAGGCTTACTTAACTCACTCCAAATTTTTTTCTTATTTTCCTTTTGCACTCTCTCACCACTCTCTTCACCTTTCTTTTACTCTCCATATACTCTACTCTTCTTATAACACTTCTTTCTGCTTTGTAAAAACCTCTCATAAGCTAACTTTTTCTCTTTTATCACACCCTTTACTTCATCATTCCACCAATCACTCCTCGTTCCTCCTGCACCCACCCTCCTATAACCACAAACTTCTGCCCCACATTCTAATACTGCATTTTTAAAACTATTCCAACCCTCTTCAACCCCCCCACTACTCATACTTGCACCAGCCCACCTTCTGCCAATATTTGCTTATATCTCACACGAACTTCCCCCTCCCTCAGTTTATACACTTTCACCTCCCTCTTCCTTGTTGTTGCCATTTTTCTCTTGTCCCATCTACCTCTTACTCTAACTGTAGCTATAACTAAATAATGATTCGATATATCAGTTGCCTCTCTATAAACGTGTACATCCTGGAGCCTACCCATCAACCTTTTATCCACCAATACATAATCTAACAAACTACTTTCATTACGTGCTACATCATACCTTGTATATTTATTTATCCTCTTTTTCATAAAATATGTATTACTTATTACCAAATCTCTTTCTACACATAGCTCAATTAAAGGCTCCCCATTTTCATTTACCCCTGGCACCCCAAATTTAACTACTACTCCCTCTACAACAGTTTTACCCACTTTAGCATTTGAAATCCCCAACCACCGTTACTCTCACACTTGGTTCAAAACTCCCCACGCATTCACTCAATATTTCCCAAAATCTCTCTCTCTCCTCTACACTTCTCTCTTCTCCAGGTGCATATACGCTTACTATAACCCACTTTTCACATCCAACCTTTATTTTACTCCACATAATCCTTGAATTTATACATTTATAGTCCCTCTTTTCCTGCCATAGCTTATCCTTCAACATTATTGCTACTCCTTCTTTAGCTCTAACTTTATTTGAAACCCCTGACCTAATCCCATTTATTCCTCTCCATTGAAACTCTCCCACCACCTTCAGCTTTGTTTCACTTAAAGCCAGGACATCCAGCTTCTACTCATTCATAACATCCACAATCATCTCTTTCTTATCATTTGCACAACATCCACGCACATTCAAACATCCCACTTTGACAGTTTTCTTATTCTTTTTAGTAATTATTACAGGTAAAGGGGTTACTAGCCCATTGTTCCCGGCATTTTAGTTGACTTTTACAACACGCATGGCTTACGGAGGAAAGATTCTTGTTCCACTTCCACATGGATATAAAAGGAAAAGTAATAAGAAACAAGAACTATTAAAATAAAATAAAAGAAAACTCAGATGAGTGTGTATAAATAAACATTTACATGTATGTGTAGTGTGACCCAAGTGTAAGTAGAAGTAGCAAGACGTACCTGTAATCTTGTATATTTATGAAACAGACAAAAGACACCAGCAATCCTACCATCATGTAAAACAATTACAGGCTTTCGTTTTACGCTCACTTGGCAGGACGGTAGTACCTCCCTTTGTGTGTGTGTGTGTGTGTGTGTGTGTGTGTGTGTGTCAGGCAGACAGAGATAGGTAGATACAGGGAAACAGAGAATGAGCGTGGATGAATGTTAGACTTCATCACTAGCAAGCAGCAACAGTCCACAAATCATCAGCAAGGACAATAGCAAATTGAGGACTGGTCCTCATCTCGACCCTTACCAGGGCCTCGACAATCTCCACCCATTCGATGATGCTGAGAGAGTCAGTGCCAGATGACTTGTGGCACTCTAGTTGGTGCCGTAGGCACTCTCTTGCCTCCTCCAGCTGATGGTTCTCCCAGTGTCAACGATTCTGGGGCTCTGTCCCCCCTACCCCCTTACATCTCTTCCTGTTTCTCACTTCTTCCCCATTTGATTCTCAGAGCTTTTGTCTTGCCAGAGCTCCAATATGCAGCTCTCATTCCTCGGCGGGATAAGAAAAAAAAGTCTACATTTTTACTATTCTTCGTCAATCTTACTGATTTTATTTCTTTTTATTTTGAACTTTTTTCTTTTGCAATTCTGTGCGTTTATTTTCTAGAAATACTGTTTGTATATTAATGACCTTCGAATGTTAATGCTACAATCAACATTTTTATTTTATCATTATTAACACATCGGCCGTTTCCCACCAAGGCAGGGTGGCCCGAAAAAGAAAAACTTTCATCATTCACTCCATCACTCTCTTGCCAGAGACGCGCTTATGCTACAGTTATAAAACTGCAACATTAACACCCCTCCTTCAGAGTGCAGACACTGTACTTCCCATCTCCAGGACTCAAGTCCAGCCTGCCGGTTTCCCTGAATCCCTTCATAAATATTACTCTATCACACTCCAACAGCACGTCAAGTCCTAAAACCCATTTATCTCCATTCGCTCCTAACACTCTCACGCATGCTTGCTGGAAGTCCAAGCCCCTCGCTCACAAAACCTCCTCTATCCCCTCCCTTCAACCTTTCCTAGGCCGACCCCAACCATGCCTTCCCTCCATTACAGATTTATACACTCACCAAGTCGTTCTATTTCATTCCATTCTCTCTACATGTCCAAACCACCTCAACAACCCCTCCTCAGCCCTCTGGAGAATAGTTTTGGTAATCCCGCACGTCCTCCTAATTTCCAGACTCGAATTCTCTGCATTATATTCACACCACACATTTCCCTCAGACACGACATCTCCACTGCCTCCAGCCTTCTCCTTGTTGCAACATACATTTATCTTCATTTAAGCGTTTTATTGCGCCAATATTTGAAAGAACTTATGTGTCTTATTAATCTATCTTTTTTTTTCCATTTGCTTTGTAATTTCATCAACATAGTCATTGTTTTCTTTTCTCATGTGAAGTTTATTGATGTCGGTGACGAACTCTTTCTGAAAGGAATCTCATTTTTCCTCCGCTTCTTTGGGTCGAAAGCGATTATGTCCAATTCACCCAGGCGCTGCATGAACCGAATAGTTTTAGTGTTCCCTACATGAATATGAAAGTAATAATGTATTACTTTTTCCGTATCATATTCCAATTATCCACAAAGACCCATTATTTGTATTAGTCTTCAGTGATACTGTATCCTAAAGTCTTACACTTTGGTATATCTTCTGAAATACCCATCAAGACGTCTTTCTTCAGAGGACTTGAATGTTATAAAATCAAATTCTATGTATTTTATATTCAATGTTTTTAAATCGTAAATTTTCTACCAGAGACTCAAAATTCATTGCTTCCTTCTCTCTGCATACAAATCTTCCATTTTTTTCAGGCACGCATTCTGGAAATCCACCTCTTTCTCCTTCTCTATTTCCCGGAATCAAGAATTTCTTGCCTGCAATTTTCTATAACCACAAACTGGAGGCTGACTGTACCCTCCTTAAGCCAAACTAAACAAGTTCATTTACTTCCAAAATACATTGATTTTAAAACAAATGTTCTCGTTCTAACACTCGTTCGTTTTTATTGTTGCACCTTCCGGTCAGAAATTTGTCACCGTCATCAAAAACAACAATTTTAACTTCGTTAATAGTAACTTCGTTAATACTGTTGCTGATATTGTTGCTCACACTCACTGCTCCTAGAAAACACGCTCGACAGAATATAATTTTTCGTCCGTCATCATTCAGAGCAACACACATCAGCAATGCTATTTAACTTTCCAGATCCCTAAACTTCTTATCCACTATCTTCCAGATCCATACACCCTCACTGGCCCTTAAAACAGAGTGTCACATATTCCTACTGCTGTTTCATATTCAACAATCTTAGTTTTCTCACCTGATATCTTTCTCAATCGCTCACGATTGTCCCCGGTTTCAAAATCAAAATTTTGGCAAGATACTTGAAGTTCCAGACTCTTTAACAATTCATCATCCAGTATCTTTCAGAATCACACGCTATTGTGTCCTAGGTTCCAGATTCAAGATATTCCGGTGCTTTGTCTTGCAGAACCTCGCACACGGTGGCCCTCAGCACCTCACTCAAGCCGCTATCAACACTATTCCTTCCCATAAACGTCATGTAGTGCGTTCACCCACCACTGCCTCCGCCTGGCGCTGACGTCGCCCTCTGTAATAATATGCTTCTAGCACCTCATTTTCGCTGCTGTGGACCCCACACATTATTTTGCGTACTCTTCTTGTTTTCCTTCTTCCGTGCTTATTTTGCTATTCTTTCCTACTTGTTCTTATTTTTTTTTACTGTTAGACAATGCTTTTAGCTGTACATAATCTTCGTTTTTTTTTTTCTTTTTTTTTCTGTACTGTCTTCCTCCTGTAAGACTTCCTTGTTTTCTTTTGTTACCACCCATTTGTCTTCACGCTTGGCTTGCCTCCTTTTGTTTAAATTTTCTCTCTCTTTATCTTGACTACATATTTTTGTATACACAAAACACTGTCCTACTTTAACATATCTTCTCTCTCTCACTCTTCCTTACTTCCCCTTTTTCCTCTCTTTCTCTCTCTCTCTCTCTCTCTCTCTCTCTCTCTCTCTCTCTCTCTCTCACACACACATACACTCTCTACAGTATGATTTATCTAAGCTGCGCGAAAGAAGTGATAGGTGGACTATGAATTTAATTTAGATAAAAGCAATTCAGGAGAAATGGGAGAAAACAAAATCAGGCCACATTAAGAATATCGAATGTGTAACAAAATATTCATAGTAAGAGAGAATCTAGGAGTTATTAAATAAATTTACTGGAAGATCATGTTAATGTAATCTTGAGAAACTTAAACTACAAGGGCAAATATGGTGGTGGGTATAAACACGTTAAATCTTTGACTAAGTTCCATCACCGACAAACTATAAAATAGCTTGTAAATACATGGTTGGAGAAATTTAAAAAAAACTATTTGTAATCTATTTTCGGACAAAATTGGAATATACAGCAGCTGTGTCGTTCCCACTCCTTAAACAACTTGTGGGAAAGTTGGAAAATGCCCAAAGTAGAGCTGCGTAAGGGCTATCAGAACTTAAAAAAAAAGATAGGAGCTGCGAAAGATGTTAATATTAAGGTTATCCATCTGGCTGATAAGTGGAAAAGAGGACGTCATGATAACCACATATAAGAATATACAAGGACATGAAGGGACAGAGCGGCTGCAACAAAGATAACATCGACCAGAGTCAATGAAAATAGTGGGGGAGAAAGGATACAAGAATTTTTATCTTCACGGAGTGGAAGACCAACAGAAGCAATTTAAAAAGTTGTAAGTGTTGCAACATTACTGAACAATTATACGATGAAGCACAACGGAAGTCAGGACACTACGAGCATTGTTCCGTTGCTGTAACTTCAAAGATATAATTGCAAATAGGTGATTACACACACACACACACACACACACACACGGGGCCAGAGACTGTGACTCTACCCTTGTAAGCATACAAGGGTCGAGTCTCTCTCTCTCTCACACACACACACACACACACACACACACACACACACACACACACACACACACACACACACACACACACACACACACACACACAGTGGAAAAAGCGAAGTTTGATGAGAAAATATGTTCCTGGAGAGATGTCACAAGCGAGGTGAGAAAATGTTCCATTCTTACCTTAGTATTGTTTTCAATATATATATATATATATATATATATATCTGGTACCTGGATGACGGCACTCTGGCAGGTACTGAAGAGTCCCTCGTGGGGGACCTACAACTGGTGAAAACACAGGGAGAAGGCTTGGGACTCATCCTCAATCCCTCTAAGTGTGAAATCATCACAGCGAACCAGGAAATAATCAATGCTGTGCGAAGAATCCTCCCAGAAATATCAACTACAACTCCGTCCAACAGTACCCTCTTGGGGGCACCGCTGGGTCACCAGGCCATCGATACTGTCCTCAGGGACAAATTGAATGACCTTATGAGAATGGAGGAGAGAATAAGCGATCTTGATGCCCATGATGCTCTGTATCTCCTCACAAGGTGTCTTACTATGCCAAGACTCACTTACTTCTTGAGGTGTGCACCCTCTTTTGACAACCCAACACTCGATGAATATGACGCACACCTGAGATCAACTTTTAAGAAGGCACTGAACCTGTCACTAGAGGATGAGCAATGGGATCAGGCAACCCTCCCAGTGTGACTGGGAGGTATAGGGGTGCGTAAAGCAACGCATGTTGCTTTACCTGCTTTTCTGTCTTCGTGTTTGGCTTCCAGTGCATTAGTCAAGAAGATAGTGCCCGAACGCTTGAGAGACTTGGTAGGAGCTCAAGACCCCAGGTTTACTGAAGCAGCAATTCGGTGGGACACCCTTACAGACTCCTCCAGTAGACCAGCTCCTCCCAAACAGCACAAACAGTCCCACTGGGACAAACCGATCATGGAAAAAATCGCCAACACAATGCTCTCCAATGCTTCAGGAAAGAACAAAGCTCGTCTCCTGGCAGTGAAGGCACCACACTCAGGAGATTTCCTGTTAGCTGTTCCCAATTCCTCCCTGGGTACCCGTCTCGACCCACAGGCCATTCGGATTGGTGTTGCTCTTCGCCTAGCCGCCCCCATCCTCACCGAACATAGGTGTATTTGCGGCAGGGCGACAGCTGATCAATTCGGACTCCATGGTCTCGTGTGCCACACAGCAGAAGGGAAGTATGCCAGACATGAGGAGATCAATGACATAATAAAGAGAAGCCTCGCCACAGCCCGTTGCCCAGCTCAACGGGAACCCCAAGTACAGAGGTCTGATGGAAGTCAAAAGCGTCCTGATGGAGCCACTATGCTAACCTGGAAGGATGGAAAGCAGATTGCCTGGGACTACACCTGTGCTGCCACATTGGCAGACACCTACTTGCCATACTCTGTAGTGGAAGGGGGTGGAGCTGCCAGCCACAGGGAGACCCAGAAGATCCGAAAATATGAAGACCTTCCCCCTTGCTATAACTTCATTCCAATAGGGTCGGAAACCCTTGGAGCATGGGGCAAGTGTGCTCTAAAGTTCCTCAAAGAGCTGGGTGAAAAGCTCATCATAGAAACCAAGGACCACAGGGCGACCAGCTTCCTCTTTCAGAGACTCAGTGTTGCGATCCAGAGAGGAAATGCCTGCAGCATTCTGGGCACGCGGCCCACCGCAGGGGAGCTGGACGAAGTATTCGAGATGTAGCTCTGAGTTACCTATGTTGTTTTACTTTGTATCATATTTTTGTGAATGTTTTGTCAATGTATTTTGTCTTTAAATAAAATATATATACATAATATAGGGGGTGGTAGGAGAAAATTCTCAAACAGCTTCAGGGAGAATCTTGAGTTTTCCCTGAAGCAAGTTTATTCTTTTCTCTGAGGATGAGGGTCCCCATAACAGTTCTAGAGGTGGTACCTCCCTATATTTATATATAAATATATATAAATATATATATATATATATATATATATATATATATATATATATATATATATATATATATATATATATATATATATATATATAATTTACCAAAAGGCAAAAAATATTACTGTGTATGAATATGTTTCAGACGACGCAAAACCTAATTAACTATAAATCTTCCAAGATGATGTGAATAGAGCAAATGGTGAAACAAATGGAGATGAAATTTAATGTAGATTCATTCTATGAAATGGAAATTATAGAAAGCAAAATCAGTCCACATGAAGAATATAAACCCTGTGAAAAAAACAAAGTATCAGATAAAGAGATCTATGATCTATCAACATAAAAAAAAAGACACAGAAAGATCAAAAAAGTTAAACTGAGGAAGCACTTGTGCCACATTGGTTAAGTGTAAAAGAACTTTCAAATATATGGATAATGAAATGTTAAGAAAGCTGCTATAACTTACATTAATCCAAAAATGGAATATGCAGTGACTACTAGAATGATCTAGGAATAACTACACAATGGCTGCCATAGTTGAGCGATGTGAGTTATAATAAAAGGTTGAAAACTTAAAGATGCCCATGTTGACTGAAAGGGGAAAAAGAGAAGACATGATAACCAAATACAAGGTTTTGAAAGGACACGAGAAAACGGAAAAGGAAGTTTTCTCAGAATTCGCAGCAGAGACAACAAGAGGCCACAGTTTCAACCTGAGAAAGAGAGAGAAGTGCAAAGGAGAGTATATTTTTTCTCAGAGTGGATGGCCAATGAAATGCAACACAATACGAATTAGTAGGTGCAGCAATCACTGGAAATTAAAAACAAGCGTAGCTCTAATCGTTTAGTGGCATATATATATATATACATATATATATATATATATATATATATATATATATATATATATATATATATATATATATATATATATATATATATATATAATGTCGTGCCGATTAGGTAAAATTAGTCAATTAGCAACAGCTCATTTAAAATTAAGTGCTTTCTAAAATTTTCTCTTATACGTTTAAGGATATATATTTTTTCAATTTATCTTAATATAAAAATTAATAATTTTGTACCATAAGAACCTTAGAAAACTTACCTAACCTTATAATAACAAGCGCAATTTAATTTAACCTAATCCTATTAAATATATTTTAGATAAGATTAAAATAATTTATTAATAAACACAACAAAATATAATTCTTTCGCTAGTTTCACAATGATTTTCGCTTGCCTTATTCGGCAAGAAGAGCGTTAGTATTTAAGCCAAAATCGCAAATTTTACCTATTCGGCGCAACATTCTCTCTCTCACCTTCTATCTCTCTCTGTCTTTCTCTCTGATCAGCTCAACAATGTAACAATCCCAGACTAACCTCGTCCGGTCCCAAAATCTTTACAGAGTTCGGCGATTAAATGAAATTTACGTTGTAATGTTTGTGTCAGCCTGGACCACTTGGCCAGGTCTTGCAGCTCTGAATGTCGTCTTTCTGGCGGTGGTGTTCTGCGCACACTTACAAGAACAATCTTTTAGTGCACACGTTGAATCAGTTCATGTTCCACAAACAGATGATTTTTAACAATGTTCATCAGATTTTTTTTCCGGGTATTGATATCCACGGGTTTCACAGTGTGCGTAGGTGATTAATTCTTTCATTGTAAATATGCGCGCATAACGGAGATAAAACACCTCAATTACTGGGAGCGCTTGAGGTTCCTAAACCTGTATTCCCTGGAACGCAGGAGGGAGAGATACATGATTATATACACCTGGAAAATCCTAGAGGGACTAGTACCGAACTTGCACACGAAAATCACTCACTACGAAAGCAAAAGACTTGGCAGACGATGCACCATCCCCCCAATGAAAAGCAGGGGTGTCACTAGCACGTTAAGAGACCATACAATAAGTGTCAGGGGCCCGAGACTGTTCAACTGCCTCCCAGCACACATAAGGGGGATTACCAACAGACCCCTGGCAGTCTTCAAGCTGGCACTGGACAAGCACCTAAAGTCAGTTCCTGATCAGCCGGGCTGTTGCTCGTACGTTGGTTTGCGTGCAGCCAGCAGCAACAGCCTGGTTGATCAGGCTCTGATCCACCAGGAGGCCTGGTCACAGACCGGGCCGCGGGGGCGTTGACCCCCGGAACTCTCTCCAGGTAAACTCCAAGTACGTATGATAGGTCATAACTTTTCCACTGGGACATAAAACAACTGGACTCAGTAATTAAAGTTCATGGCAGGGTTAAGAAAAAAACCTCTAATAACCGCTGGCAAGAGAAGTGATCTGTGGTTTATCCTTCTCGTCTCACATTCTCTTGAGATAGAGACAGAGTCAGAGCTGACATAAGAGATAAAGCAGATTCTCAGAAATTAAATTTTGGTACAGAACATAATTATTTTTCTTCTTCCTCCTCCTCCTCCTCTTCTTGTTATTTTTATCATCATCATCATTTGTCACAAAGAGCTCATCCACTATCGGCCGATCAGCACAATGAGCAGTGGAGGCTCCATACTCCATTCGCTAAGAACGAGGTGCATAGGCTACCAGGCTGTGTTCATCTCAGTCAGAGAAAATAAAAACTGACAGGTTTCCAAAACAGTAGACAAACATTGTCTCACTGAGGAAATCGCCAGAGAGGCAAATACTGCAACACAACGACAAACTGTGTCTGAAATTCCTGGAATGTGCCAGGCCAAGACATTCTTTCTTTTTTGTCATGTTATTGCCTGTGTAACATGCTAATTAAACTGTCCCGCTAGTGTTGTGTAAACTGCAGGCGGGTTCCCTAATTTCTTGCGCAAACATCAGACTACACACTGCAGGTCTTTCTTATTTTCCCCCGTCTGCTTTGCTCTGTTTTCATTTGGCTGGCTTCTGCAAGGATAGTCAAGGATAGACGAACAGCTGCCTTCTGCTGGGAGGGACGGAAGACTACCTTCTGCAGGAGGAGACGTAAGACTGCCCTCTGCCGGGATGAACGCCTTGAGTCTCCCCTTGAAGGGAGAGACGCAAGGCTGTTTTCTTCAGGGGGGGGACGCAAGGCTGTTTGCTTCAGAGAGGGACGCAAAGGTTACCTTCTCCAGGGAGAGACGGAAAACTGCCGTCTTCCGGGAAAGACGCAAGGTGACTGCCTTCTTCAGGGAGGGATGCAAGGCTGCCTTCTTCATTGAGGGACGCAATTTTGCCCTCTTCCGGGAGGGACGCAATTCTGCCCTCTTCAGGGAGGGACTCAAGGCACCACCTAACGGAAGGCAGATGAACATGGCGCGTGTGGAACACATGACAAACATCTCTTAGTGAATGATAAAGAAAAATATCCTGTAGGCAATAAAAGCAGTATAAAAAGGCAACTATGGCATTTCTTATAACGCCCTTTAACAATGCGTCACCTCCTTTATATACATATTTATATTTGTGTGTTTTTTAGAGAGAAAATACCCTCTGCTTGAGTGATGAGTGATGCGTATGGGAGATAATCTGTCATGATTGACGGCCCTTCTCGGTGACATACACACACACACACACACACACACACACACACACACACACACACACACACACACACGCACGCACACGCGCGCACAATACACACACAGGGCTGTTTTAAACCGCAGGGTGAGATGTAAGGCCATGTATGTTGCTCGTGTTCACCAAGCAGTAAACATCTACCTGAGTGACACTTCTTCCAACTTCAGTGACGGTCGTGAGAAAAACAACGCTCTAAGACAGTACCTTACACCCGCTCTGCCAGACGTACACCGCTCTTATTTTTTAGTAGTTACTTTAAACCTAATATAACGTAATTAACCTTACCTAACTTTATCTAAGGTTACTTAAGCTACTCAAAGATTACTTAGCCTAACTTAAAATTATCTAACCTAATCTAGCCTTAAAGTGCCTATGTATTATTATTATAATCAAGGGGGAAGCGCTAAACCCGGAGGATAAGTCCCTATGTAGCCTTAGCCTAATCTAACCTATCCTAACCCTTAGTTAATCTTAACCAGTCTTAACTTAATCCTTATTACACATAACCTATCCTTACCTTACCTTAATCAAAACTAATCTATCCTTACCTTATCCTAATCTAAACTAGCTTATCCTAATTGTGCCTTGCTTAATCTAACCTAACCTAATCTAACCGATCCTTACCTAATCCTGATCTAACGTAATCTACCCTAACTTAATCTTAGTTTATCCTAATATATTATAACCTAATCTTTGTCTAACCTGATCTATCATAACTTAGTCTAACTTAACGCATCCTAAACTAACCTAGGTCTAATTTAACCTAACCTAACCAAGACTATTAAATTTACGTTGTATATTAAGTCAGAAATAACCGAATGATATATGGGAGGACTCTGCACGCTCTACCTGGAGGACGGGTTGACTTGTTAATCAATTGATGCGAGTCAAATCTGGCAACACACGGAGGAAATGTTGACATGAGAGTCAGTCAACACTTGAAAATGGCATTATTGCAACATATCAAATGTTAATAATAATAACAATAATAATAATAATAATAATAAATGATGACGGGACATTACGGTCAGAGTTTTGTTTGATTAAGTCACAAATAATTACTCACAAATAATTATCGCACAAAGGCACTCCAAAATTAGTACTCTGTTATACGTAATAGTAAATAGATATTCAAACAGCAAAATTTAATAGGTAATAAATATTGGTCATGATGAAAGTGAGAGGTGTGAAGCCCTCATATAGCCTGTCTAGTGTACGTATACTCTACACAACAATACAACATAATTACACCGTAGATATCTTAGTATCTGTTAAGCACAGTCAAGAACATGTGAGAGACAGCTGTTATGGGTTGGAACAAGCCTGTTTACCTCACTAACAACCAGCCAAGTGAGCCCTCCCGACAGCCAGTCACGAGCGCTTCCCCACATTATTATTATAATCAAGGGGGAAGCACTAAACCCGTAGGATTATACAGCGCCTATGGGGGGATGGAAGGCATTCAGGCTTAATTCAGGGAACTGGAGCACAGATCCAACTGGAGCACAGATCCAATTCCCTAGATCAAGAGCCCCTCACCAGCGTCAAGGAGCCTTCCTTGAGGGGCGCTTCCCTACAGCCAGTGACATCTTCCCTCCCCCACTGTTACTCGTGTCTTTCTCACAGCCAGTCATGTGTTCCCTCCCCACAGCTAATCATGTTCCCATCTCACAGCAAGTCATGTACCCCCTAACAGCCAGTCATGTGTACTCCACACACACACCCGGTCGTGTGTACCCTACACACAGTCATGTTTGCCCCATTCTCGATTATGGGTATCCACACAGTGCTATGTGCACCCACACAGTCATGTGTACCCACACAAGAGTAATGTGTACCTACCCACGCATACAGTCATGAGACGCACTCCACATAAACAACATTCTCCTTGCACCGCCTAGTTTAATTTCCTTGTTTACACGACTGTTTATCTTGGTTGATTAAAAGCCGGAGGCAAAAAATCGTTGTGGAGTATCCACACGTCTCGGAAACCTTTATTAGAGAGTGTGTGTATGTATGTGTGTGTGTGTGTGTGTGTGTGTGTGTGTGTGTGTGTGTGTGTGTGTGTGTGTGTGTGTGTGTGTGTGTGTGTGTATACGTACATATTTGCGTCTTTGTGTGTGCTTGTGTGTTTGTTCGTCTTCTTACCTCGCTGTGCTTACTTACCTGTGTTTGCTGAGAATGAGTTAGCTCTAAACCATTATTTTTTTTAACACTGGTCTAGAGATTTTAAATAGTTTTGTCCCTCAGAGAGAGAGAAAAGATATTTCATTGCGTTTTACTGAAAATTTTATAAGTATTTTTAAACAACCATGTTGGAAAAATAAACACACAATGTTAGGTGACGAATGTTAGGTAAGGAATGTTAGGTAATGTTAGTAATTATTAATTATTAGTAGTAATTATTAGTAGTTATTATTAGTAATTATTATTATTATTGTGGGGAAGGGATGGAAGGGATTTAGGCTTAATTCAGGGAAATTGAGCACAGATGTATTTCCCTTGATCAAGAGCCCCTCACAAACATTAAGGAACCTCCCTTGAGCGGGGGCTTTTGGTCAGTTGACCGAGGCCTTCCGCTGGCTTACTGGTCCATCCCGTTTAAAATTAAGGTTATATAATTATAACCATGCATCACAAAAGTATAAAGCGATTCTTTACTGACTACATTTCGCACACAAAGTGTGCTTTACCAAGTGACTTAATAAAAACCACTGAGTGGGCGAAACGTTGTCAATAAAGGATAGCATTTTACTGCATTTGTGTCTATTTTTATTTTACCACCTTGTCGATGTTTTATACCATTTATCTCAATCACGTATTGGGACTAATGGAAATTTCCTGTACAGAAAATTTACAACAATTATGCATTATGGTGTTGAATCAGGAGATTAACTTTCCCCAGTACAGTTTATTTATCCTCGTTCCTTCCCAGGTTAAGGATAACAGCAACAGGCATCTCTCCATATCTTTGGAAACATTTTTGGCATCATTTCCGTATTCAGTGACCCGAAATGTGCAAAGAACGATTAAATTTGTTGCAGAAGTATTTTTTTCCTGAAGAGCAGTGTAATTGTAAGATGTCACGTATCCCTCATGTACTTTTGCTTCTTGTCAGATATACCTACGAATATTTATATATGAAGTCTTCTTTTACTTGACAGTGTCATTCGTTTTGCTTACTATTGTTTCCCACACGTTATGTGATCTTTGGGAGTTTTGAACCAAGAAAGTAATTGTAGTGGGGACCTCGATGGTAAAGTGGAAGTGTTTGGGTTGCCAGGGGTGAATGATAATGGTGAGGGCATATAATTCAAATGCAAAACGCATTTCAAGATACGATACTGGGTGCAATAATAGCAGTTTGTTAGACTACTTAATGTATCACCGGATTCAAGGTTGATGGGTAGACTTTTGAATGTGCATGTTTTTAGAGGGGAGGCATCAAATCTATATATAATTGTAGTTACAGCGAGAGAAAGAGGTAGATGGGGTGCAAGGATATTGTCTTCAGTTAGAAGTGAAAGTTTATAAATTAGAGCAGAAAAAAGGATAAGATATAAACTGCTGGGAGAAAAATGGACTAGAAAGAATGTTGGTAATGAGGTCGAAGAGCTAAGGTGCGGATTTAAGAATACAGTATTAGTTACGTAGAATAAATTTGTAGATATAAGAGGGTGGGTGCGGGAGGGAAGAGGAGCAGTTGGTGGAATGATGAGGAAAAGAGACTGGTAATGGAGAAAAATGTTTTCATACAAGTGATTTTTACAAAGCAATAGTAATATAAAGTGGGTGCAGTATGTTCAGAGTAAACAGTGTTAAAAGAGAAGCTACAGAGTGTAAAACGAGAGCAGCTGAGAGAGTGGGTTAGGGTTTGTCAACAAATTTTGCCGGGTAAATAATTTTGGAGCGAAGTTATTAAATTGAGAAAGCATAGGGGACAAATGGTTTCAACACTTAAAACAAAAGAGGGGAGTAATTAGATGGGGAGGTGGAGGAACTGGAAAGATGGAGGGAATATTTTGAGGAGCAGTTTAATGTTTATGGAGAAAGGGAGGCAGTTATTTCATCCACAGGGCAGGGAGCCATTACAACTTCCAGAAGTGAAGAAGAGCCAGATATGAGGCAGAGGGAAGTTAGTAGTTGTGAATCAGTAAGCTGAATGAAATGAGGTAAAGGAGCTAGGCTTGATGGGACTGTTACAAAGTACATCAATTAGAGAAGATATAGCCAGAGAATACTAGGTGGTCAATTTATTAATCCCCTTCTAGAATCTGACCTGTTTCTGGTTTTGTAAGAGTCTGTTAGTTATAATTCTGGTCCAGTTATACCGTAAATTATGTGGTTTCTCAGTATCGCTTTTGGATTACAACTGGATGAATGCAAATCAACTAAATAAAAGTTGGCAACTTTAATAACAACGATGTTTAGGTGGTAATATGCACCTTCAATGCAACTCGAATAATTAAGGAGATAGGCTCCTATGCAGTCTGAGAGTATAGCTTATTATACTTATATATCATACTTGTACTTATTTTGCATATACCATACATATGATGCTATGCACTTCAGGTAAGATAATGTACATTATATTACTTTAAGAATCGATACCTTCTGGTACGTTATTGTGATTAAATGTACTCACAAGTACATGAGTAATATGTGTGCAAGTGTATGTGTATGGGTGTATGCTCGGTACGCGCTCTGTTAGAGTCGACTTAGAATGTGACTGACAGAAACAGTTCCTTAGATAAGCTACCTTCTGAACAATCGAAGCAATCAAGAGCTTGAAAAGTAGGTTGCCCAATTAGCATAACAGCACTAATGCTCGATGTAACAGTTTTTGCACAGCGTCAGACAAGGAATCAACATCAAAAACGACCCTAACTGGGAACAATCATTAAACCCTCCACAACAGGTATAAAACTTCCTTATTACTGAAACTGAGTTCAGGAATCCATATTCTCTAGTAGTACAAAGCGTACATTCCAGAACAACGTTGCTCGAGAGTTGAACAGAGACAGAGGATTTCCCTGCGAGTAGCAGCGAGAAAGGGAGAGAGAGAGACAGACAGAGAGGGGGGGGGGGGAAGGAAGCCCTGCAGATCCAACGATCCAACGTCTGGTGTCTCCTGCCAGCTTAACACTTGCGCCAGCAGTGAAACAAGCGGGCAGGCAGATAGTATCCCAGGCAGTCAGTCAAAACTCTCCTTCAACAAGCACAGTGAGTAGTAGTAGTTACATCCTACCTATATACATAAGCTAAATAAGTAAGTCAAATAATATAAAACAAGAAATTCTCGTTTTAGCCATTAACGAAATATAAGCAATATATACATAATAATTTTGGCTTTGTATTACTCAAGACGCTGCAGGGACGAAGACAAAAATGTTAAGAGTAGGTGGGGATATAATTTTGTAGCGATTGTTTCATTTGTTCAGTAAATGTATGAAAGGGAGGGATGGAACCCGGGGGTTGGCAGAGAACATACATACATGTAGTTCCTTCGTATAAAGGCTAAAGGGATAAAAGTGAGTGTAAGAATTGTAAGAAAATAAGCTTACTGAGCATACCAGATACTGGTATACTCAGTAGGCTTATTTCCTTATAATTACATATAATTACGTGTAATTACGTATAATTACGTGGCAGACTTGCTGAAATATTTAAGGGTAAGGCAGAGAGCATTATTATTATTATTATAATCAAGGGGAAGCGCTAAACCCGGAGGATTATACAGCGCCTGGGGGGGGGGGATGTGGAAGGCATTCAGGCTTAATTCGGGGAACTGGAGCACGGATCCAATTCCCTAAATCAAGAGCCCCTCACCAACATCAAGGAACCTTCCTTGAGGGGAAGGCAGAGAGCAGAATCGCAGAACAAGGTTTTAGGAAGAGTAGGGGATGTGTAGATCAGATGTTTACAATGACGCATTTAAACAATACTTAGAAATGGGTATTGAAGCTTTTGTTGCCTTTATGAATTTAGAAAAGGCATATGAAAGGGTGGATAGATGAGCAATGCAGCAGAAGCTGCAAGTATATGGAACAGATGATTGGTTTAAGTAGTTAAAATATTTTAGAAGAATAGTTAGACTCAGGATATATAAGGGAGAGGGAGATTATTTTCTAGTAAAAGTAGTCATTAGACAGGGATATGTGATGTCATATTCTGTTTTAAGCATACTTATAGATGAGAATGTAAAAGTAAACGCTGGGGTGTTGGGGGAGGTGTGTGTGATTAAGAGATGAAGAATCTGATATAAAATGGGATTGCCACAGTTGCTTTTAGCTCATGACACGGTGCTTTTGGGAGATTCTGAGACGTTGTAAATGTTGGCAGATGAATTTGGGATGGTATGTCAAAGAAGTTTTTTTTTTATTTTATTGTCAAAGAAGTTAGTTAAAACTGAACAATGGAATGAGCAGGGTGAGAGTAACAAAATATTTAGATAATGAAAGATAGGACTGATAACAGTTTGGAAGGAGGGAGTATGGAGTAAGTAAATGTGTCCAGACATTTGTGAGTGGAATTGGCCGCTGACGAGTCTACGAAAAGTGAGATGAACCATAGAACTGACATCTATGGAGATAAAGAACGTAATCCAGGGGAAAAAATGGGTATGTATATGAGTATAGTTACGAATGAGACATACAAAATTTGGGAATCTTTATTCTGGAAATTTTTCGCCATCCAGTAACTTCATCAGTCCAGTTCTAAGAAGAATAGTGGAATTTGAGGTAAACAGACTCTTAGCCTTGAGATGTGTTCAGTACATCATTACTGATAAAAGTACAGCATATGTGCTTGTTTAAGTTATAGTATCGACCTACTTCCACTAGTAGATTTTGTCCACCATTGGTGCCGCCTCCTACTACTACACCTCATATTTACCCAGTATACAAGACTCTTCTCAGCACATATACAGAGAAGATTGCTGGACTGAACACACTATCTCCAGGCTAAGGGACTGTTTACTTCAAACTCTACTATTCTTCTCAATACTGGACCGATGAAGCTACTGCCTGGTAAATCGATTCCAGAATAAACAAACCCAAATGTTGCACGTGTCTCATTCGTCAACCTGCTGAGTATCTAAACCATTTATATAAAAATGTAACATAAAGGTAGCAAAGGTGTGAAGGATGGATTTAAAACATTTCAACGAGGAGGATTTGTAGAATAGAGTCTCTGTGGGTTATGAATGTTAAGCCAGTTGTGGAATTCAGCCCAGAAACCTGCCAACCCATTTCTACCTGAATTCTTACTTTTACCTTACACAGGGCAGTGTGTAGAGGATGTGCTGATACCCGTCACACTACTCAGCCCCCATAAATGCACATTTAATGGCACTCTTACTGGATACTTACTCGTGGAGTGTGGGAGCCTTTGGTACATCCGTTGGGACACCTGAGATACTTTTATTTGAGTTTCTGGTCTGCAACTGCCTTTGTCCACGAGGTAAGCTACAAATCAGTTTCGTAGGTAACAGTGAAGGGATCTAATTCGTGTTGTTTTGTGTTATCGAATGTTCTTCACTGCATTAGGGCCTGTCGTAGAATGAGTCGCCCTAATTAACTACTCTGTTAATTTATCTGCACAATTAGGCAGATCTTAGTCACTGACCTAACTCGCGAACAGGGTTTTGTGTGGCTCCTGGGTAGGCAGGCATGGATCGCTCCTAGGAAGTGGGCATTCATGGCTAGCTGCAATAAGTACCAACTGTTCACAATTGTGTTGGTTGACAGTACTACGCTAAATTACTTTATGTCTAACTTAACTTATATACATACAAGTAGTAATGTATAATACATTAGCCTATGGGGGCTTCATTACTAGATTAGACTTATAAACTAAGAGTGGAAAGGGAAATGTGGCACCCGGATATAGACATAAATGGCGCCACTGCTTCACCCCCCACTCCATCCCTCCACTTAGGGAGGTCTAACCGTCTGGGCAATCAACCATGTCCTGTGATTACCCACAGATAAAGCTGGAGACACTGGGGATGTCATGTCTGAGGGCAATGAGTAGTATGGATATCATACAAAGAATTCGTAGTTTGAATATTAGGAGGAGGTTATGGGGTTAGTAAACGCACTATATAGAGGGCTGAGGATGGAGCAGTTTAGGTTGTTCGAACATTTATGGAGGCAGGAGTAAAAGAGCATTATGTGGAGGTGTATAAATGGCCCCATTTTTTCGCAGGGAACTTCTTACGAAGGGATGGAGAGATAGGGTAAAGAAAGGTGTGTGCGATGAGACTGGACATCCATAAGGAACATATGACATTGGAGTGGAGGTAAGTGGCTTTTTTTTTCATTTGACGTGTTATGTAGTGTGAGGAAGGTAACGTGAAATAATTAAGGGAAACCGATTAGACACACGTGAGTCCTGTCACACTGAACCACGTGAGTCCTGTCACACTGAACCACGTGAGTCCTGTCACACTGAACCACGTGAGTCCTGTCACACTGAACCAGTCTGTCCTCTCAATAACAAGGCGTTTTTTCTGAACAGAACTGCCGCTCACTGGAGGTTTAGTTGTTTTTTTTTTCACGCTATTCTCGGTAAACTCTAGAGACTTATACGTGAAAAATCCCAGATCACTAGTTTCTGAGATACTGTAACCACCCCATCTGGCACCAACAATCATTCCAGGATCAAAGACACTTATACCTGGAGAGGGTTCCGGGGGGTCAACGCCCCCGTGGTCCTGTCTGTGATCAGGCCTCATGGTGGATCAGGGCCTGATCAACCAACCTGTCACTCTTGGCCGTACGAATCCTCCGTACGATCCACAGCCGGGCTGGTCAGGTACTGACTTTAGGTGCTTGTCCAGTGCCTGCTTGAAGACAGCCAGAGGTCTATTGGTAATCCCCCTTGTATAGGCTTAGTTCACATTTTTTCTCATTGTGATGTTTGGTTTGAATAACTGAGTCTCTTGACTGTGTATAAGTGCCTTTAGGCACTGAGATGCTGCTACATGATTGGCCTATTCATTATATGCATTTTCGAGCAAGCGTGTTGATTTCCAAATAAAGTGGCCACCGAGTGTGGGTATATATATATATATATATATATATATATATATATATATATATATATATATATATATATATATATATATATATATATATATATATATTAATGTATATTTATGTTGTGCCTAATAGGTGAAACTGGTCAGTTAGCAAAAACTCATTAAAAATAAGCCCTTTCTAAAATTTTCTCTTATACATTTAAAGATACATTTTTTTATTGATGTTAAGGTAAAAATTTATAATTTTGCACGAAAAGAATCTCAGAAAACTTACCTAACCTTATTATAACAAGCTCAATTTGTTTTAGCCTAATCCAATTAAATATATTTTATATACGTTTACAATAATTTAATAAACAAACACAATGAAATATATTTTTTCGTTAGGTTCAGAATGATTTTTGCGAAATTTATGCATACACAAATTTTCGCTATTTAAGACGAACGCTGCTATTTAAGCCAAGATCACAAGTTTTACATATTCGACACGACATTATAATATATATATATATATATATATATATATATATATATATATATATATATATATATATATATATATATATATATATATATATAAGCAGAACAACAAAGAACAACCACTGTGAAAAAATAGTGAAATTCCAATCGCTTTCGTTACTTCTCACATTACCAAGGATTTATAAAATATCAATAGGAAGGCATATAAGGGCAGGCAAGACTACACCTCACAATCACGTCACAACACCCGACTTTTGCGAAACCAAACTGATTCTTTACTTGTCTAATGTATCATCAAATTCTTCCCAAATTTTATGTATAAATTTATCCAATTTATATAAACCAAAAGAAATATTCATATTTTCAAAACTGCTTGTTATGAAATATGATTCTACTTTGTATTGTACTGAAGAAACAATTAGCTTGCACGACGTTTCCAGAATATACCCAAATGATGTACAATGTCTCATTTTTGATCAGAAAATTCCTCCTAAAGTTATGTTACAAAATGCGATGTGTTATATATAGACATCTCGAGAGAATACTAGGTCAGCTTATTGATTCCCCTCTAGCATCTAGCATGTTTTCTGGTTTTGTAACAGTTTGCCAGACTAAGATCAAGTCCAGTTACCCCTTAAATTGACTAAAATATTAATAGTGCTTTGAGATTCCAACTGGGTGATATTAAACCAACGATATAAAATTTGAGATCTTTAATAATAAAAAGGCGACTAGGTGGACATAATTTAGGACACAAGCTCCTACACTTCTCCTGGATATTACTTGTGTATACATTAATTACAATGTCAAATTGTACATATAACAGTATAGTCCTGAGTGTACATTTCGTATCAGTACGAATCACAAGTACCGTCTCGTACGTAGCTATGATGAGTTATACTCAGATAACTATAACGATGTACCAATGTGTGTATGTGGTCAAAAGTGCTCGTTATGTCTCGGTAAGGCAAGACTCGACTTAGACTTAAACAGTGACTGACTAAACATTCTCAAATAATCGATCTTCGTGACCAACAAGGCAATCAAAACTGCTTACTTGAACAATGTGACGAACCATTATCCGAGCAGCAAAAATATACAAAATAGCAACACAGTGTCAGGAACAAGGAGACAAAATAACAACCCTAACTGGGGACAATCAGCAGATCCTCCAGATAAGTCATAAATCTCCCTTAATACTGAATCTAAGTTCAGCATAACCCAATCCCCGACTACGACACTGCGTAGATGCCACACACTGTAGTTCAGAAGCTTCAGCTTGCGACTAGGGTTGGATAAAAAGTGACTGCGACACAACCACAGTAAAACGTCAGAAATCACTAAGTCTGAACAATGCTCTGTGAACAGAGTTACACAGAGTTACAAGACGTATATTTCGACTCGCCAACGAAATTATACTCTACCAAAAATAGTCTAAATCACTAACAAACAACCAGAGAGGTGAGAGACAAGCTTCTAGGACAAGAAGCAGGTCTAGAGAGTGGTATGTGTTGAGCGATGACTAGCTTTGGAGAGAGACTAAATATCGAGCGATGACTAGCTTTGGAGAGAGACTAAATATCGAGCGATGACCATCTATAGAGACTCCAAAGAAGGGAGGGCAGTTTCCAACCTCAGGTGCAATCACGTGACTAGAAAGTGCTGCTCCCGCGATGCCGGTAGGTAAACAAGCGAGCCGGTAGTTAGATAAACAGTTTGCGAGAGTGGAGAACCAGTCACAACTCTCCAACAGGGAGCACAAAGAAGTGTATATGTTACACCGTACCTAATGACATAGCTAAAAATAATAATATAAAGCAAGATATTTTCATTTTAGCTATTAATGAAAATATCGGCAATATAAAATTAAATGAAAAAGTATATATATATATATATATATATATATATATATATATATATATATATATATATATATATATATATATATATATATATATATATATATATATATGTCGTGCCGAATAGGCAGAACTTGCGATCTTGGCTTAAATAGCAACGTTCATCTTGCCATATAGGATTAGTGAAAATTTGTGTATGCAATTATTTCATCAAATTTATTCTGAACCTAACGAAAAAAAATATACTTCATTGTGTTTGTTTAGTATTAAATTATTGTAAACAAATCTAAAATATATTTAGTTAGGTTAAGCTAAAATAAATTGCACTTGTTATAATAAGGTTAGCTAAGTTTTCTAAGATTCTTTTGGTGCAAAATTAATTTTTTTTTACATTATCGTTAATGAAAAAAATATATCTTTAAACGTACAAGAGAAAATGTTAGAAAGGACTTAATTTTAAATGAGTTCTTGCTAATTGACCAGTTTTACATATTCGGCACGACATATATATATATATATATATATATATATATATATATATATATATATATATATATATATATATATATATATATATATATATATTAAATACATTGTGTCCCATTCAGGGGGCACAGCAAGTTATCTCGTGGAATGCAATTTCGTGAATGGACTGTATAAAGTTGAGGAGAGGGAAGGTGCGCTTTTCAGTTCATCCATAAATCATCGTTGAAAATTTTAAGCCAATTAGATAAGAATTCTGAAATCATAAATGAAAGGCTTGTTGAAAGTTAATGGAAAACGAGTGGACCCATCAATGTGTTGGCTACGGAGCCAAGTTTTTAAGGGGCCAATATTTACGTAAAACTTAAAAAGCTATAAAAACGTGAGTTGTCAGTATTTCTCAGTTCTCTTTTGGACTTCTATTTAAAATTCTCTACAATCCCCTAAGAAAAATATTTTGGTCTAGTCTGTCAAAAAAAAAAATTCCATAAAATTGGCAAATTGGCACAAAGCCAAATTAAATTAATAAAATACTTTTAATTAATATGCGTTCTCTAGTTATTAGTTACAAATTTTTTTTATTGAAATTAGCAATTTAAAGTTTACATACCTCAAAGTGAAAGCCAAACTTTCTTTTAATAAAGCCTATCAACACAATATTTGAAGCCTCTTAGAAAAGGCATTCTCCAGTAATTGCTCTCAATCCAGCGATTTAGTTTTAACACTTTCATTATAATGTTAAATTTGCATATATACCATTTAAACTTATCGGGTGTATTCCTTCTCGCACACTGCCATTCTTAAGTTGAATAAAAATTATTGAATAAAGCTGGTAAATTGAGACTTAAGGAGCCCTGCAACAATGCAAACCTCGTTTTCTTTAACACACGCAAGGTAGGAAAATTTGAAGCCGATCAGAAGTGGTATTCTCCAGTTATTCACAAGGATTCCAATAATTCTAAGTTTTATAAAATATATAGAGCATTGACAGATCTACCCTAACTCAAATTTAACTTAATGGGAATGATCTTAGCTGTAAGATACATCAGCCATTAAATATCGAATCCATTCAGAAGAGGGAGACTCAAATATTTTTAATGTGATTTAATGGGAAGGAAAATACCACACTGTTTTACATATAAAATTATTAAATATTCACCTGTACACTCGAATTTCACTCTCTGCCGTTGTCGAATTAGGAAGCAGCTTTTTACTTTAACTTATGAATGTAAGCTGCAGAGAGTTTTGGAAATTATCGAAGCCAATCCAGGATGCTGGGAAAGGATTCACACTTCTGGTCTTGGGTTCAACACCTCTGGTCTTGGGTTCAACACCACATTTTTTGGGATCAACACTCTTGATTATGAGATCAACCCTTTGGTCATAGGGCACTTACACATACCAATTGTTCCATGACACTTGCCCTAGTTACTTAACATTAAGGTGAAAAATAAGAAGCTGCCTGGATGTGACTCTCTTGTGTTATAAACAAAAACAAAAATTGGAGACATAAAAAGGAAAAAGGAAAAAATCTGACATCACTTGAAGGTCCCTTTTGGGGAGATACTGAATTGTCTATATTAATTAGTAATAATCACTGCCAAATTAATCCGTTTCGTGCTAATTTCTACGAAAATAAAAATGTCCTGGCTTGTTCTGTGACTTTTGGCTATTCTCTGAAGAGATTTTTTTTTCTTCTTTTCTGTACCTCAACCGTTGTTTCCAGTCTTTTTTTTCCCACTGTTAGCGATTCAAAGCTTATTTTCTGTTTTACAAATGGTCGTGTTCCCGTTTTCTTCTGTGCCACAACTGATGATCTTTCCGTTTTCGTCCATTGTACAGATGGCAACATTTCTATTTTCTTCTGTCAGAGAGAGCGATGTTCCTTTTTTTTTTTTTTTAACCAGGCAGCTAACGGTATTTCCATTTTCCTTCGTCTGCTGACGATGTTCTTATTTTTCCCATCAAACACCTGGTGATGTTCCCATTTTCTTCCGTTACACAGATGCCTATGTGCCCGTTTTCTTCTATGACTCATGGTGATTTTTCCCCATTTTGTGTGTGTCAACTGTGTTTCCATTTTCTGTGTCAACTTTGTTCCCGTTTTCTCTGTGTATTAGCTGTCTTCCCGTTTTCTACCATCGGACAGCTACCATCTCCCCTCATCTCCCCTCACAGCAGCTCACGTCGCCTCCGACAAATGAAAACCTCCGATACACACACAAGGGAAAAATCCTCCTGCGCCTCCCCCTCTTCCAATTTCCCCTCACTTCTCCCTGGCACAAATACAGCTGAGCCAAACATCCCCGGGATTAGTCCCACCGACCTAAATATTTTCTATATAGACGCAATTTTATTCCACAATTTTCCCTATTTGTTATTCAATATTTTAAGGGCTTAATATGTAACTGTCAGGGATACACTCAGTGTACTTTTATGAATCCCTTAAATGCACTTAATATGCGTCAAATGCACTTTTAATTAGGCGGGAAGTGTACAAATAAGCTGCAGAGACATTTACAAATGTATTTCAAATGCACTTACAGGAATACGTCATTTTTTTTTTTACATTTACGCATCAAATATTTTTGCAAATATGCGTCAAATCGCTCTCAAACAGGCGTGAAATGCACTTACAAATATGCGTTAAATTTAATTACATTTACAAATAAAATATTCTTGTAAACATGCGTCAAATGCGCTATCACTCAGCAGATACTTCATACATGCGTCAAATGCACTCGTGAGACTGGCACCAGCATTTTGAAACAATCTTACACGAGGATAGCGAGGTGTCAACACGAGGAAGAGGATGGAAGAGCCATATACTTGGACCAAGAGCTTTTCACCAGCATCTATGGCCTTCGCACAACAATGTCAACAAGAGCAGCTCCTTACTCCCTTTCAGGGATGTGCATCGGTGCTGGTGAAATACTCTTGTTCCAAAGAATTGGAGCGCCCAGCTTGTTCCTCGGATTGAACCTGATTACCCCTCTTCTTCAGCAGAGTTGAATATCTGTGTATGCACCAAAATTTTATATATTTTAGAGTATATACACAAAGAGTTGTATATTTCCCAGTGTGTATATATACAAAAAAAAGTCATATACAGTCCAGTGTGTATACACCTACATATATGTTAGTGTGTATATTCACCAAGAGTAATTTATCTCTCAGTGTAGAGTATATGTAACAAAAGCTGTATATCTCTTAATATATAAGCACCAGGAGATAAATGCACTTCAGTGTATATCAGTGTATGTCATGAAACCGTCGTATGTCTCACAGTGAATATACACCAAGAGTCGTGTGTATCAGTGAATATACATCAAAAGTCTTGTATCCCACAGTGTACATTCACCAAGAGGGTTTGGTCTCTCAGCGAGAATACAGCAAGTGTTGATTATTATATATATATATATATATATATATATATATATATATATATATATATATATATATATATATATATATATATATATATATATATAGTAGAGGAGAGAGAGAGATTTTGGGAGATGTTAAGTGAATGTACAGGAGCCTTTGAACCAAGTGAGAGAGTAATTGTGGTAGGGGACCTGAATGCTAAAATAGGAGAAACTTTTAGAGAGGGTGTGGTAGGTAAGTTTGGGGTGCCAGGTGTAAATGAAAATGGGAGCCCTTTGATTGAACTTTGTATAGAAAGGAGTTTAGTTATAGGTAATACATATTTTAAGAAAAAGAGGATAAATAAGTATACAAGATATGATGTAGGGCGAAATGACAGTAGTTTGTTGGATTATGTATTGGTAGATAAAAGACTGTTGAGTAGACTTCAGGATGTACATGTTTATAGAGGGGCCACAGATATATCAGATCACTTTCTAGCTGTAGCTACACTGAGAGTAAAAGGTAGACAGGATACAAGGAGAATAGAAACATCAGGCAAGAGAGAGGTGAAGGTTTATAAACTAAAAGAGGAGGCAGTTAGGGTAAGATATAAACAGCTATTGGAGGATAGATGGGCTAATGAGAGCATAGGTAATAAGGTCGAAGAGGTATGGGGTAGGTTTAAAAATGTAGTGTTGGAGTGTTCAGCAGAAGTTTGTGGTTACAGGAAAGTGGGTGCAGGAGGGAAGAGGAGCGATTGGTGGAATGATGATGTAAAGAGAGTAGTAAGGGAGAAAAAGTTAGCATATGAGAAGTTTTTACAAAGTAGAAGTGATGCAAGGAGGGAAGAGTATATGGAGAAAAAGAGAGAGGTTAAGAGAGTGGTGAAGCAATGTAAAAAGAGAGCAAATGAGAGAGTGGGTGAGATGTTATCAACAAATTTTGTTGAAAATAAGAAAAAGTTTTGGAGATTAACAAGTTAAGGAAGCCTAGAGAACAAATGGATTTGTCAGTTAAAAATAGGAGAGGGGAGTTATCAAATGGTGAGTTAGAGGTATTGGGAAGATGGAGAGAATATTTCGAGGAATTGTTAAATTTTGATGAAGATAGGGAAGCTGTGATTTCGTGTATAGGACAAGGAGGAATAACATCTTGTAGGAGTGAGGAAGAGCCAGTTGTGAGTGTGGGGGAAGTTCGTGAGGCAGTAGGTAAAATGAAAGGGTGTAAGGCAGCCGGGATTGATGGGATAAAGATAGAAATGTTAAAAGCAGGTGGGGATATAGTTTTGGAGTGGTTGGTGCAATTATTTAATAACTGTATGGAAGAGGGTAAGGTACCTAGGGATTGGCAAAGAGCATGCATAGTTCCTTTGTATAAAGGCAAAGGGGACAAAAGAGAGTGCAAAAATTATAGGGGGATAAGTTTCTTGAGTATACCTGGTAAAGTGTATGGTAGAGTTATTATTGAAAGAATTAAGAGTAAGACGGAGAATAGGATAGCAGATGAACAAGGAGGCTTTAGGAAAGGTAGGGGGTGTGTGGACCAGGTGTTTACAGTGAAACACATTAGTGAACAGTATTTAGATCAGGCTAAAGAGGTCTTTGTGGCATTTATGGATTTGGAAAAGGCGTATGACAGGGTGCATAGGGGGCAATGTGGCAGATGTTGCAAGTGTATGGTGTAGGAGGTAGGTTACTGAAAGCAGTGAAGAGTTTTTACGAGGATAGTGAGGCTCAAGTTAGAGTATGTAGGAAAGAGGGAAATTATTTCCCAGTAAAAGTAGGCCTTAGACAAGGATGTGTGATGTCACCGTGGTTGTTTAATATATTTATAGATGGGGTTGTAAGAGAAGTAAATGCGAGGGTCTTGGCAAGAGGCGTGGAGTTAAAAGAATCACACATAAAGTGGGAGTTGTCACAGTTGCTCTTTGCTGATGACACTGTGCTCTTGGGAGATTCTGAAGAGAAGTTGCAGAGATTAGTGGATGAATTTGGTAGGGTATGTAAAAGAAGAAAATTAAAAGTGAATACAGGAAAGAGTAAGGTTATGAGGATAACAAAAAGATTATGTGATGAAAGATTGGATATCAGATTGGAGGGAGAGAGTATGGAGGAGGTGAATGCATTCAGATATTTGGCAGTGGACGTGTCAGCAGATGGGTCTATGAAAGATGAGGTGAATCATAGAATTGATGAGGGGAAAAGGGTGAGTGGTGCACTTAGGAGTCTGTGGAGACAAGAACTTTGTCCTTGAAGGCAAAGAGGGGAATGTATGAGAGTATAGTTTTACCAACGCTCTTATATGGGTGTGAAGCATGGGTGATGAATATTGCAGCGAGGAGAAGGCTGGAGGCAGTGGAGATGTCATGTCTGAGGGCAATGTGTGGTGTGAATATAATGCAGAGAATTCGTAGTTTGGAAGTTAGGAGGAGGTGCGGGATTGCCAAAACTGTTGTCCAGAGGGCTGAGGAAGGGTTGTTGAGGTGGTTCGGACATGTAGAGAGAATGGAGCGAAACAGAATGACTTCAAGAGTGTATCAGTCTGTAGTGGAAGGAAGGCGGGGTAGAGGTCGGCCTAGGAAAGGTTGGAGGGAGGGGGTAAAGGAGGTTTTGTGTGCGAGGGGCTTGGACTTCCAGCAGGCATGCGTGAGCGTGTTTGATAGGAGTGAATGGAGACAAATGGTTTTTAATACTTGACGTGCTGTTGGAGTGTGAGCAAAGTAACATTTATGAAGGGGTTCAGGGAAACCGGCAGGCCGGACTTGAGTCCTGGAAATGGAAAGTACAGTGCCTGCACTCTGAAGGAGGGGTGTTAATGCTGCAGTTTAAAAACTGTAGTGTAAAGCACCCTTCTGGCAAGACAGTGATGGAGTGAATGATGGTGAAAGTTTTTCTTTTTCGGGCCACCCTGCCTTGGTGGGAATCGGCCGGTGTGATAATAATAATATATATATATATATATATATATATATATATATATATATATATATATATATATATATATATATATATATATATGTGTGTGTGTGTGTGTGTGTGTGTGTGTGTGTGTGTGTGTGTGTGTGTGTGTGTGTGTGTCTGTGTGTGTGTGTACTTGCCTATTTGTGGTTGCAGGGGTCGAGTCATTGCTTCTGGCCCCGCCTCTTCACTGATTTTTGCTGATTCCTCTCTCTCTCTGCTCCCTGAGCTTTGTGTATGTGTGTGTGTGGTGCCGAATAGATAAAACTGGTCAATTAGCAAGAATTGTTTAAAAATAAGTCCTTTCTAAAAATTTCTCTTATAAGTTGAAAGATATATTTTTTTCATTTATGTTAATGTAAAAAATTAATAATTTTGTTCCAAGAAAAACTTAGAAAACTTACTTAACCTTTTTAGAACAAGCACAATTTAATTTAGCCTAATCAAACTAAATATATTTTAGATAGGTTTACAGTAATTTAATAATAAACAAACACAACTATATACATTTTTCTCGTTAGGTTAGGAATGATTTTCTCGAAATTATTGAATACACAAGAACCTTGCAAAACTTACCTAAGGAAGCTTAACTTATTCAGGAAAGATCTGCTGATGGTTCCCCCACTTTAGGTAATTTTGGTCTCCTTGATTCCGTGCCTGACGCTGTGCTGTTCACTGCTGTCTAGCGAATGGGTCGTCATATTGTTTAAGCAAGCTGTGTAACTGCCATGGTGATTGAGAAGTTAGCTTATCGAGGGACTCGTTTCTGTCAATCACATTCTATGTGGAGTCGAATCTTTCTGAGCACATACCGAGTATTGCCTAGTATTACAGAGCACACACACACACACACACACACACACACACACACACACACACACACACACACACACACAGGAGGAATTGACAAGGTGGACAAAGACAGGATGTTCCAGAGATGGGACACAGCAACAAGGGGACACAGTTGGAAAGTTGAAGACACAGATGAATCACAGGAAAAACCATACCCCCGGCCGGGATTGAACCCGCGGTCATAGAGTCTCAAAACTCCAGCCCGTCGCGCTAGCCACTAGACCAGCTAGCCACAATAAGATTCATCCAACTAGGTATATTTCTACACCATAGGAAAGTTAGCACAGGCACCTCTGTGACCACAAATGCAAGTTTTTACAGACGAATCTCCAGCTAGCGTGGCCGTGACGAACTCTAGCTCAAGTCCCTTCACTGCCGTCAACATGACTTAAGAAATCGTAATGACACGATTGCAAATAAACCATACCCCCGGCCGGGATTGAACCCGCGGTCATAGAGTCTCAAAACTCCAGCCCGTCGCGCTAGCCACTAGACCAGCTAGCCACAATAAGATTCATCCAACTAGGTATATTTCTACACCATAGGAAAGTTAGCACAGGCACCTCTGTGACCACAAATGCAAGTTTTTACAGACGAATCTCCAGCTAGCGTGGCCGTGACGAACTCTAGCTCAAGTCCCTTCACTGCCGTCAACATGACTTAAGAAATCGTAATGACACGATTGCAAATAAACCATACCCCCGGCCGGGATTGAACCCGCGGTCATAGAGTCTCAAAACTCCAGCCCGTCGCGCTAGCCACTAGACCAGCTAGCCACAATAAGATTCATCCAACTAGGTATATTTCTACACCATAGGAAAGTTAGCACAGGCACCTCTGTGACCACAAATGCAAGTTTTTACAGACGAATCTCCAGCTAGCGTGGCCTGTGCTAACTTTCCTATGGTGTAGAAATATACCTAGTTGGATGAATCTTATTGTGGCTAGCTGGTCTAGTGGCTAGCGCGACGGGCTGGAGTTTTGAGACTCTATGACCGCGGGTTCAATCCCGGCCGGGGGTATGGTTTATTTGCAATCGTGTCATTACGATTTCTTAAGTCATGTTGACGGCAGTGAAGGGACTTGAGCTAGAGTTCGTCACGGCCACGCTAGCTGGAGATTCGTCTGTAAAAACTTGCATTTGTGGTCACAGAGGTGCCTGTGCTAACTTTCCTATGGTGTAGAAATATACCTAGTTGGATGAATCTTATTGTGGCTAGCTGGTCTAGTGGCTAGCGCGACGGGCTGGAGTTTTGAGACTCTATGACCGCGGGTTCAATCCCGGCCGGGGGTATGGTTTATTTGCAATCGTGTCATTACGATTTCTTAAGTCATGTTGACGGCAGTGAAGGGACTTGAGCTAGAGTTCGTCACGGCCACGCTAGCTGGAGATTCGTCTGTAAAAACTTGCATTTGTGGTCACAGAGGTGCCTGTGCTAACTTTCCT
The DNA here is from genome assembly GCF_038502225.1 of Cherax quadricarinatus. NCBI lineage: Eukaryota > Metazoa > Arthropoda > Malacostraca > Decapoda > Parastacidae > Cherax > Cherax quadricarinatus. The sequence goes on from NC_091312.1 coordinate 42,941,414, forward strand.
ATGGTGTAGAAATATACCTAGTTGGATGAATCTTATTGTGGCTAGCTGGTCTAGTGGCTAGCGCGACGGGCTGGAGTTTTGAGACTCTATGACCGCGGGTTCAATCCCGGCCGGGGGTATGGTTTATTTGCAATCGTGTCATTACGATTTCTTAAGTCATGAATCACAGGGATGTTAGGAAGTACTTTTTCAGGCACGTAGTAGTCAGGAAGTGGAATAGTTTGGGAAGCAATGTAGTGGAGGCAGGATCCATACATTGCTTTAAGCAGAGGTATAATAAAGCTCACGGTTCAGGGAGAGTGACCTAGTAGCGACCAGTGAAGAGGCGGGGCCAGGAGCTTGGACTCGACCCCTGCAACCTCAACTAGGCGAGTAAAACTAAGTGAGTACATATATCCACATAAACAAAGTTACATATATTAGTCTTATACCTGTGAGTACATCTCATAGCAACGTACCTGATGGTACATAAGAATATTATAATGTTCAGTATATTACTGTGCCAAGTGCACTATATGCTTATATGCACAGATTAACAATAAGTGTAATCTACTCCGACATTTGTGTAGAAGCTTATCCCCTTAAGTTATCCTAACTTAAATTATTACCACCTTGACATCTTTCTTATTAAAGATCTAGTTTTATTTGGCTGGTTTATATTCATCCAGTTGCAGTCAAAAAAAAAACGCTATTCAAAAACCACATAATTTACAGGATAACTGGAATAGAATACACTGACAAAGTGTTACGAAACCAGACACAAGCTGAATAAATTAATCTTTTAGTATACTCTAGATATCCTCACTTAGTAGATGTCGCATTATGTAACAATATATACAATACAATTGTAAACAAGCGATCTTAACATTGCAGAACAAGCCACATGGAGATGGAAATCTTTAGCTCTAGATCTTTCGCATTCTCGTGCGTCGTCAGGAGCTATGCAGTGTTGCAAGACAACAGACAGGAGAGGAATTCTCTGAGGCAAGCAGAAGCTATCAGTGATAACCCATGTCACAGAGTGAGGGCCGCCACAGACCCAAAAACCATATGATTATCGACTCGCAAGATGAGTGTGATCACAGGATGAGTGTGATCACAGGATGAGTGTGATCACAGAAGTATGATTTTAATCTTGCCCTTCCTGGCAAAATTAATAAGAATACATGATATTCAAAACGAATCAGAAAAAGGTAATAAGAGAAAGTGATTTAAGTGGAAGGAATAGCAAGAATTATGGATAAGCCTTTAGGAAGAGGATAAGGAGAGAAGAGAGGGAATGGAAGAAGGATCAAGAGAACGTAAGAGGAGAATGGGACAGGGAGAGAGGGAGGAAAGAGTCTCCAAGGCTTAAGGTATTAGTGTCATGTGGAGAGTCTCTTCTGAAGACGAGGTAAGAATTGTTACAAAACGTGATGGAATATGGAAGAGAAACAACAGCGAAAGAAAGAGAATAAAAAAGAAACGAGGCAGAGAAGAAAGAAGAACGACGAGAGAGAGAGACACACAGATAGAAAGACACACACACACACACACACACACACACACACACACACACATACACATACACACACACACACACACACACACACACACACACACACACACACACACACCTAGTAGCACTCAGTGAAGAGGCGGGGGCCAGGAGCTGAGTCTCGACCCATACAACCACAATTGGGTGAGTACAATTAGGTGAGTACACACACACACACACACTTGCATGCACGCACATTCACACACACACATCTGGGCCAGGAGCTATGAATCAACCCCTGCAACAACAAATAGACGAGTACACCGGCACTGTTTCTGGTATATGCGTATGGCATGACGAAGGGATAGGTTCAGAGGTGCCCCTTTTCGCAGACGAAAAAGGGCACCTCTGAATGAGGAAAATACAAGCGGACGAGGATCAGGCTGCAAGCCTGGTCTGACAAATGGCTCATAGAGATAAACCCCACCAAGTGCAAAGTCATAAAGCTTCGTTAAGGATAAAGAAGACCGCAGACGGAGTAGAGTTTATGGAGGTCAAAGGCTGCAAACCTCACTCAAGGGAAAGGAACCAGGGGTGAACATCATGCCGAGCACATCCCTAGAAGTGCAAATCATCCAAATAACCGCTTCAGCATATGGGCGCCTGGCAAACCTAAGACGTACACCGTGTACATCGGACCCATAGTGGAAAATGCACCAGAATGGAACCCACATCTGGTCAAACACATTAAGAACTTGGATAAAGTGCAGAGGTTTGTAACAAGACTTTCCCGGAGCTAATGGGTATGTCCTATGAGGAGAGGTTAAGGAAACTAAAGCTGACGACACTGGAGAACAGGAGGGATAGTGGCGATTTGGTAACGACGTATAAAATACTGAGAGGAACTGATAATGTGGACATGACCAGAATGTTTCAGAGATGTGAGTCAGCAACAAGTGGACACAACAGCAAGTTGAAACTTCAGATGGACTAGTCATAGGAATGTTAGGAAGTATTTCTTCAGCCTTAAAGTTGTCAGGAAGTGGAACAATCTGCAGAGTGATATAGTGGAGGTAAAATCCATGCCTAGCTGTAAGAAGAGGTACGATAACGCTCTTGGAGCAGGGAGTGTGGAACTAGTAACGGATAGTGAAGAGGCGGGGCCAGGAGCTATGGCTCACCACTGCAACCACATACAGGTGAGTACAGGGTACACGACTACATACAGAAATATATAAGGAAGAAACAAGGAATATAAAAGAAAATGGAGTAATAAGAATCAACAAAATTACACCAAACAAAGAACAAGCAAATAAACGATGAATAAAAGCGAGGGGAGAAAGTGAGGAAATAAAAATTAAAAGTAAAAGGAAAAAGAACCGAGAGAAATTGGATATAAAAAAAGAAATAGTGAGGAAACAGAGAATTAATATTCCTGGATACATACTGAAGCAAACATTGTGAAGAGGAAGTGTTATGGTGTGGGGGAAACATGGTGTAGGGGAAACATGGTGTGGGGGAAAAATGGTGTGGGGGAAAAATGGTGTGGGGGAAACATAATGTGGGGCAAACATGGTGTGGGGCAAACATGGTGTGGGGCAAACATGGTGTGGGGGAAACATGGAGTGGGAGAAACATGGTGAGGGGGAAACATGGTGTGGGGCAAACATGGTGTGAGAGAAACATGGTGTGGGGGAAACATGGTGTGGGAGAAACATGATGTGGGGGAAACATGGTGTGGGGGAAACAGTGTGGGGCAAACATGGTGTGGGGCAAACATGGTGTGGGGCAAACATGGTGTGGGGCAAACAAGGTGTGAGGGAAACATGGTGTGGGGGAAACATGGTAGGGGAAACATGGTGTGGGGCAAACATGGTGTGGGGCAAACATGGTGTGGGGCAAAAATGGTGTGGGGCAAAAATGGTGGGGGAAACATGGTGTGGGGGAAATATGGTGTGGGGAAAACATGGTGGGGGGCAAACATGGTGTGGGGGCAAACATGGTGGTGGGCAAACATGGTGTGGGGCAAACATGGTGTGGGGCAAACATGGTGTGGGGCAAACACGGTGTGGGGGAAACACGGTGTGACGGAAACATGGTGTGGGGCAAACATGGTGTGGGGCAAACATGGTGTGGGGCAAACATGGTGTGGGGCAAACATGGTGTGGGGAAACATGGTGTGGGGGAAACATGGTGTGGGGCAAACATGGTAGGGGAAACATGGTGTGGGGCAAACATGGTGTGGGGCAAACATGGTGTGGGGCAAACATGGTGTGGGGCAAAAATGGTGTGGGGAAAAAATGGTGGGGGAAACAAGGTGTGGGGCAAATATGGTGTGGGGAAAACATGGTGTGGGGCAAACATGGTGTGGGGGCAAACATGGTGTTGGGCAAACATGGTGTGGGGCAAACATGGTGTGGGGCAAACATGGTGTGGGGCAAAAATGGTGTGGGGCAAAAATGGTGTGGGGCAAACATGGTGTGGGGGAAACATGGGGGAAACACAGTGTGGGGAAACATGGTGTGGGGGCAAACATGGTGTGGTGTAAACATGTGGGGGAAACATGGTGTGGAGCAAACATGGTGTGGGGAAACATGGTGTGGGGGGAAAATGGTGTGGGGGAAATATGGTGTGGGGGCAAACATGGTGTGGTGGAAACATGTGGGGGAAACATGGTGTGTGGGGAAACATGGTGTGGGGGCAAACATGGTATGGGGAAACATGGTGTGAGGGAAACATGGTGTGGGGGGGGTGTAAACATGGAGTGGGGGAAACATGGTGTGGGGAAACATGGTGTGGGGAAACATGGTGTGGGGAAACATGGGGTGGGGGGAAACATGGGGTGGGGGAAACATGGTGTGGGGCAAACATGGTGCGGGGGAAACATGGTGTGGGAGAAACATGGTGGGGAAATATAGTGTGGGGGAAATATGGTGTAGGGCATGGTGTGGGGGAAAACATGGTGTGGGGGAAACGTGCGGGGGAAACATGACTTGGGGAAACATGTGGGGGAAATATGGTGAGGGTGGAACATGTGGGGGAAATATGTGAGGGGGAAACATGGTGCATTGGAAACATGGTGTGTATGGTGAAAACATGGTGCGTTGGGGTGTGTGGAAAACTAAAACATAGTGTGGGGGATATGATGTGGGATAAACATGGTGTGGAGGAAACATGGTGTGGATGAAACAAGGTGTGGGGGAAACATGGTGTGGGGGAAACATGGTGTGGGGGAAACATGGTGTGGATGAAACAAGGTGTGGGGGAAACATGGTGTAGGGGAAACATGGTGTGGGGGAAACATGGTGTGGGGGAAACATGGTGTGGGGGAAACATGGTGTGAGGAAAACATCGGTGGGGGAAACATCGTGTGGGGGAAACATGGTGTGGGGGAAACATGGTGGGGGGAAACACGGTGTGGGGGAAACATGGTGTGGGGGCAAACATGGTGTGGGGAAACATGGTGTGGGGGGAAAATGGTGTGAGGAGAAACATGGTGTGGGGAAACATGGTGTGGGGCAAGTATGGTGTGGGAAAACATGGTGTGGTAAAGCATGGTGTGGGGTAAACATGGTGTGGTGCAAACATGGTGTGGAGGAAACATGGTGCGGGGGAAACATGGTGTAGGGGAAACATGGTGAGGGGGAAACATGGTGCGTTGGAAACATGGTGTGGGGGAAATATGGTGAGGGGGAAACATGGTGCGTTGGAAATATTGTGTGGTGAAAACATGGTGTGGGGGAAACATGGTGTGGGGCAAACATGGCGTAGGGAAACATGGTGTGGTGGAAACATGTGGGGGAAACATGGTGTGAGGAAACATGGTGTGGGGCAAACATGGCGTAGGGAAACAGGGTGTGGGGGAAACATGGTGTGGGGAAATATGGTGTGGGGGAAACATGGGGTGGGGGAAACATGGTGTAGGGCAAACATGGTGTGGGGGAATCATGGTGAGGGGGGAAACATGGTGTGGGAGAAACATGGTGTGGGGGAAACATGGTGTGGGGGAAACATGGTGTGGTCGAAACATGGTGTGGGGGAAACATGGTGTGGGGGAAATATGGTGGGGGCAAACATGGTGTGGTGGAAACATGTGGGGGAAACATGGTGTGAGGAAACATGGTGTGGGGCAAACATGGCGTAGGGAAACATGGTGTGGGGGAAACATGGTGTGGGGAAATATGGTGTGGGGGAAACATGGGGTGGGGGAAACATGGTGTAGGGCAAACATGGTGTGGGGGAATCATGGTGAGGGGGGAAACATGGTGTGGGAGAAACATGGTGTGGGGGAAACATGGTGTGGAGGAAACATGGTGTGGGGGAAACATGGTGTGGAGGAAACATGGTGTGGGGGAAACATGTCTTGGGGAAACATGTGGGGGAAATATGGTGAGGGGACACATGGTGCGTTGGAAACTGTGTGGTGAAAACATGGAGTGGGGGAAATATGGTGGGGGGCAAACATGGTGTGGTGGAAACATGTGGGGGAAACATGGTGTGGGGAAACATGGCGTGGGGCAAACATGGTGTGGGGAAACATGGTGTGGGGAAACGTGTGGGGGAAAATTGTGTGGGGGAAACATGGTGTGGGGGAAATATGGTGTGGGGAAATATGGTGTGGGGGAAACATGGGGTGGGGGAAACATGGTGTAGGGCAAACATGGTGTGGGGCAAACATAGTGTGGGGCAAACATGGTGTGAGGGAATCATGGTGCGGGGGGAAACATGGTGTGGGAGAAACATGGTGTGGGGGAAACATGGTGTGGGGGAAACGTGCGGGGGAGAAACATGTCTTGGGGAAACATGTGGGGGAAATATGGTGAGGGGGAACATGTGGGGGAAATATGGTGAGGGAGAAACATGGTGCGTTGGAAACATGGTGTGGGGGAAATATGGTGAGGGGGAAACATGGTGCGTTGGAAACATGGTGTGTGGAAAACATTGTGTGGTGAAAACATGGTGTGGGGGAAATATGGTGTGGTACATGGTGGTGGAGGAAATATGGTGTGGTACATGGTGGTGGGGGAAATATGGTGTGGTACATGGTGGTGGGGGAAATATGGTGTGGTACATGGTGGTGGGGGAAATATGGTGTGGTACATGGTGGTGGGGGAAACATGGAGTGGTACATGGTGAGGGAGGCTTTCGGCTGCTAAAGAATGTCGAATTTTATCTAGATCAAGTACTGTCTTCTATTATCTAGATGTTTGAGGAAAGAATAGTATAGAAATAGGCTCTCCCCACCCTCCACTTCTTCTGGCCAATGCCGGCACGAGACAGGGAGTCTGTAAGAGACAGAAGTGGATGGAAGGAATGGAACAGAAATCACTGCTTCCTTTCAGCCCTGTTCCTTCCGCAACTACTCTTGTCATTTGTTCTACTGTTACAAACCACTACTTATTCTTCTGAACACTGCAGTACAGCTGGTGCAGATGTTTTCGCGAAGAGATGGTTGTCTTGAGCAGCGTCGAGTCGTGCGCCAGGATACAAATGACTTACTGTTATAACTGCCACAGCCACTAACTTAACGTCTACTTCTACCATTGCTTATTCTGTTCTAATTCCGGAACTACACATAAAAAATTCGATGACCACACTTTCCCCTACATTGTATTCGGTTGAATCATCTGTTTACAAAGTGCTCATCTAACTGGCTGAATAATTTGTTGACAAGGTGCTTGTCGAGCTGGTTCTTAAACGACTGTATACGAAGCCTCAAGGGTAGTCTGTTATATTTTGCTATACCGTATATGTTTGCTGTAAAAAGTTTACAGACGCATATAGTGTATTTTTTTCTGATTAGTATTATTTCTCTGCATAGCTTTCTTGACTCACTTTGCACTTCAAGTAGTTCTTCATGTTTGTAAGCATCAATACCATTTAGGATGATATATGTATTTGAATGAGACCTTTCGCAGCCTGCGTTTTTTGGGTAAGAAAAAGGTTAAGAGCTTTGCGACTTTATATATGTGGTAGAGTTATACTGGTTGGAAGTCAAGCGAGGTTGAATCATGGTGAAGTAGCAGAAAGGTGTGGTAGAAACATGGTGTGGTAGAAGCATGGTGTGGTAGAAACATGGTGTGGTAGAAACATGGTGTGGTAGAAACATGGTGTGGTAGAAATATGGTGTGGCAGAAATATGGTGTGGTAGAACATGGTGTGGTAGAAACATGGTGTGGTAGAAATATGGTGTGGCAGAAATATGGTGTGGTAGAACATGGTGTGGTAGAAACATGGTGTGATAGAAATATGGTGGTAGAAACATGGTGTGGTAGAAATATGGTGTGGTAGAAATATGGTGTGGTAGAACATGGTGTGGTAGAAACATGGTGTGGTAGAAATATGGTGTGGTAGAAACATGGTGTGGTAGAAATATGGTGTGGTAGAAATATGGTGTGGTAGAAACATGGTGTGGTAGAAACATGGTGTGGTAGAAACATGGTGTGGTAGAAACATGGTGTGGTAGAAATATGGCGTGGTAGAACATGGTGTGGTAGAACATGGTGTACTAGAACATGGTGTGCTAGAACATGGTGTGGTAGAAGCATGGTGTGGTAGAACATGGTGTGGTAGAAGCATGGTGTGGTAGAACATGGTGTGGTAGAAGCATGGTGTGGTAGAACAAGGTGTGGTAGAGCATGGTGTGATAGAAACATGATGTGGGGAACACACATTATAGTATCAGGAGAACCTAGTGTGGATTAAATTTATGTTAAGGAACATGGTGCCATTTTAACACGATGAGGGATAAGAAAGCAAGGGCAGCAAGAAGAAGCGCGCGCGTATGTTTGTGTATGTGTGCGTGAGAGAGAGACCTTGTGAGAGACGAGATAATAGCTACTTGGACGAGAAGTATAAGCTGAGTACAGGTATAACTTCCGGGACGAGCTGTGCTGGTGAGAGGTGGAGACAGTTGTTTAATATGTTTATTATGCACCCCATACCCATCCTGTGGGCGGTAGTCAAAAGATTACAGAGGTACATAATGGGTCCAGGGACTGGGCCTCAAAGTTTTGATGGCTGAGCAAGTTACAGAGGTAATGAATTCGCAATTTACAAAGGTAATGAACTCACAATTTACAAAGGTAATGAACTCCAGGTAGGTCTAGTCACAATCATGACAAGTTACAAAGGTATTAACAGATTATAGAGCTACACAATGGGTCCAGGGACTGGGCCCCAAAGTTTTGATGCCTGAACTAGGTACAAGGTAATAAGCTCACAAGTTACAAAGGTAATGAATACTGTAAGAATGGTTACTTACGTTTATACATGGCTACAATCATGAACAAATTTTAGAGTAATGAGCAATTCACACTTCCACACCCGGTCACAACTGTAGTGAGTTATTGGTGCAAATATTGATTGTTGAGTCACACACACACACACACACACACACACACATAAACACACACACACACACACACACACACATAAACACACACACACACACACACACACACACACACACAAACACACACACACACACACACACACACACACACACACATACACAAACTCATACACACACACACACACTCATACACACACACACACACACACACACTCATACACATACACACGCACACACAAACACACACAAACACACACGCACACACACACACAGGAGCTTGGACTCGACCCCTGCAATCTCAACTAGGTGAGTGCACACACACACACACACACACACACACAAACACACAAACACACAAACACAGTTTAATATGTTTATTATGCACCCCATACCCATCCAGTGGGCGGTAGTCAAAAGATTACAGAGGTACATAATGGGTCCAGGGACTGGGCCTCAAAGTTTTGATAGCTAATCAAGTTACAGAGGTAGTGATAAGGTAGTGATAAGAAAAAGGGAGCAGAGAGAGAAAAAACTAGAGACAGAGAGACAGAGACCTAAAGAGAGAAAAACTTACTCGTCTAAACACCTTGTACTGATGTTTTCATTGCACAATCGTTGCTGCATTTACCACTGTGATTAACGTTCAACCCACGACGGCAGGGAACGGAACCTTTCAATTTACTGATGGAAACCATAGACGCCCTTCTCTTGCAACATAACTCTGACAGTACTGCTAGTACTCTGACCCTCAACCTTCATGCACTGAAACCTTGATTTTTTTCAGCTAAAATCAACTGCCTGTCATTGTAAAGACTTTTTTTCATTTACACGTGGGCTTGAAGACACAGGCTCATCAAACAACCTCGTTATAGTATACGATAAACTGCAATTTATTCACTCCTAGTCCACCGCCACAAGGCTTAAGCTTGGTAGTACTAATTTATCAACTGCTTTCATTTTCTACATCTGCAGCTCCAAAGATAATCTTCCAGAGCAGTAATTGATCAAAGGCTGAGATCAGTTTTGCTGTTCCTGCCGTTGTCGTTGAGGTAATTTAAGTTTATTACTATATAAAAGATTTTAGGATAATTACCCTTTCAAAGGAAGTGGTGATGCTGGAGAAGCGTTTTTGATCCCAGGATTAAGAGATATTCTCTTCTTTCATGTATCAAAACTCGACTGCCTCCCATTTCACAAGTACTGTTGGGCATTTACGGGTTTGGATCATCCTTTATGAATCTAAGAATAATGAGATAATCTTCTTAAGAGTACATAAATACAACGTAGATTATGAAATATTCAAAGACTAATTTATCGGTGATTGAAGAACATTGCTGGCCCCTCCCTCACTGAGCATTTAATAAACAAATCCAGCAGGAGGAACAATATGCACCAAACTTGCTACTCTAAAGTAACCACCACCCTGGAACGCAGGCAAGAATGATGCATGATAACACTTGGAAAATCCTAGAGGGATTAGTACCAAACCAGCACGCGAAAATCACTCCTTACGAAAGCAAAAGACTCGGCAGGAGATGCAACATTCCCGCAATGAAAAGCAAAGGTGCTACGAGCACACTAAGAGACTCAGTAAGTGTACGGCTGTTCAACTGCCTCCCAGCATACATAAGGGGGATTACCAATAGACCTCTGGCTGTCTTCAAGAAGGCGCTGGACAGGCACCTAAAGTCAGTATCTGATCAGCCAGGCTGTGGTTATGTTGGTTTACGTGCGGCCAGCAGTAACAGCCTGGTTGAACGGGCAGTGATTCACCACGAGGCCTGGTCTCAGACCGGGGCGCGGGGGCATTGACCCCTGAAACCATCTCCAGGTATACTCCAGGTATATCCTACAATTTTCTCCTGGCAAAACAATTCCATCTAAATAATGCCAGGAATATTGTAGACAGAAATTGATAAACTAAGATTTACTAGCAGCTCATATCATTTTGATATTATTTGCATTATTATTTATATTATTATTATTATTATTATTATTATTATTATTATTATTATTATTAGTAGTAGTAGTAGTAGTAGTAGTAGTAGTAGTAGTAGTAGTAGTAGTAGTAGTAGTAGTAATAGCAGGAGCAGCAGTGTATGCACTAAAACAGAACCAAACATTTTAGATCATTCATCGGCATAAAAATAAAGAAACTGGCATCCTGCCTCCTCTCTGCGTAACTTGACAAGAAAAACGGTGACATCTGTCAAAAGCATCTTCACCAGAAAAAAACATCTCTGTTCTCAAGTTATTTTACCTGAGAGAATTTAATGTGGCAGACGAGGACAGTCACAGACACGTCCATTGACATGCGGAGCAGCAGGCATTGTCTTCAACAGAAGTGTCATTAAAAGCTTTACTACGTCAGTGGTATACTGATCGTGTGTGTGGAAAGTAACAGAATATAATTCCACGTTGGAAAACTAAGTCCTGAACGGTAGCAGCAGCTACACACCAACGTAACTTCTGGTAGTCACTGGTCTTAAATAAGAGTATGTATCTTTAAAGTATATGATAGAATTCAGTGATGATAACTGTCTGTGAAGAAACATCGAAATAAATAGGTTTATCAGTGAAAGGTCCAAACACACATGGAGACATACTTTTCTTTTGTATTTCATAAAGAGCTAAACCCATGTTAGATAAATCCCATTGCGACAGAAAAACACAATGATAAGGTGTTTGCATATTTCGATCTTCAGCAAAGGTCTTGAACACTCCTCAATTAGGGGTCGATAAATACAGCCTACTGGTTACCGTTGTTTGTTTGTTTCTGTTTCTTTGTGGGTTTGAGACCCTCATCTAGTGTTTCCGGGAATGGTTGCTCTTCAACCGACCTGCCATGAGCATTTATTACTTGAGTTAATCTGACTCAAAAGTCAACTACAGTATGAACTTAAATGAGGCACTGACCAGGAATTTTACCAGGTAAGGCAGTGAGGTGTTATGGTAAAGGTCCTCGTACTAGGATGCTTAGAATATTAGAGAAAAGAGAGAAAAGAGAGAGAGAGAGAGAGAGAGAGAGAGAGAGAGAGAGAGAGAGAGAGAGAGAGACTGGTACAATGCAACATACTGATTTGTGTAACATCTTCATTTAGTGAAAAAGTGGATAGCATAAACAGTGATAGTGAGAAGGCAACACTTCCAGCTCGTCGGCCCACTGCCTGCCCTCACAACCCACCCCGCTATAAACACCCCCACCCACGATACTCCACCCCACCCACGATACCACCACCCACTCTCTCTCTCCTGTGAACTTCATTGCAAACCTACAAGCCTCCTCTGGGATGACTTCACATTGCAAAATAGCAAGAATATCTACGCTATCTGGCTATTGTCCCAGTAGTTACTTCAGTGTTTGTGGGTATACCACAAGGGACAAAATTCTTCTTAGATATAAGGAGCCTACTTGTTCCAACTACTGCCACACAGATTGCATTCCAGAAGAAGAATTTTGTTGCAGCCAGGATGAAAATTTCAGAAAATTGAAGGATATCCATAATCCTGTGGTATATGTGGATACATGCCTGGAGCTACAGGAGGAAGGTTCAGAAGTCCTACCTCAGGGACTTCTGTCCAAAGATCAAGACTGCCCTCTTGGGCTGTGTTGTAAAGTTGCAGCTAAGATAATCCATCACAGGGAAGTACTTCATGAGCTCCTCAAATCATTAGATAACCTCCAAGCTATTGTAGAAGGTCAGTGCAAGCCTACATCAAGTGACGTAAGCTGCTCAGCTGATGGTGACACTATTGACAAAGACTGAAGTCCCACACTGAGCTTAACTCAGGGGTAAACAACTGGTGGAATTCTGTCATCGCTAAGGCCCCACAGACTGACAGAGTTCAAAACACTACCTTCGGGAATTCTAACACAATTCCTCTGACCACCACAGAGGGAACATATCCTCTTCCCAGCAACGAAAAAAGCCTTGGATCTGTTAATTCTCCTACACCTGACATCTCTGCTTCAGCCACTGCCAGCCCACTTGACAGTGCACATACCATCTCTGATCCTACACCTGTCAGCACTCCTGCCGACACTATTCCAGAATCTGGCAGCAGTGCTTCATCAGCAAGTTCTGAGTCAGGAGTTTCTCCAAAAGAGATTGGTGCAGTTAATAATCAGGGAACTATCACTTCACCTGATCATCTACTGCGCCAAAGTACAAACAGCAGGGACACATCTGTCAGAACTGGTCGAGGACGGGGCAGAGGACGTGGAGGAGGACGTGGAGGAGGAAGACATCTACAGCCGTCTCAACCTCCACTAACACAGTTCCAGCGGCAGAACCTGAGGACAAATCTGCAAAACGCAGGAGGTGGAACGCAGGCGGGAGAGATACATGATTATATACACCTGGAAAATCCTAGAGGGACTAGTACCGAACTTTCACACGAAAATCACTCACTACGAAAGCAAAAGACTTGGCAGACGATGCAACATCCCCTCAATGAAAAGCAGGGGTGTCACTAGCACGTTAAGAGACCATACAATAAGCGTCAGGGGCCCGAGACTGTTCAACTGCCTCCCAGCATACATAAGGGGGATTACCAACAGACCCCTGGCAGTCTTCAAGCTGGCACTGGACAAGCACCTAAAGTCGGTTCCTGACCAGCCGGGCTGAGGCTCACATGTTGGTTTGCGTGCAGCCAACAGTAACAGCCTGGTTGATCAGGCTCTGATCCACCAGGAGGCCTGGTCACAGACCGGGCCGCGGGGGCGTTGACCTCCGGAACTCTCTCCAGGTAAACTCCAGGTAAAATCATAGTCCACCCTCCCAGGCACCTAGGCTGTGCTCTCGCTGTCACCGGAAGGGGCACACCGCCAACAACTGCCTGCGAGATACCAGGTGCAATTACTGCTACAAGAAAGGACATCAGGAGGACCAGTGTCTGAAGCAAAAGGAACTTGACAGACAGGACCACCTGTTTAGAGGCCTGTTCTCAGAACAAACCAGCAGGATCTCTGAATTGGCGAACACTCTCACACGTCACCCACTCAGCTACTCCTATCTAAGCCCAGCAGGTGGTACTGTTGATAAATTAGACACATATGCAACTCTTGGGTATCTTTATTGAGGAAACGTTTCGCCACACAGTGGCTTCATCAGTCCATACGAAGGAGAAACTTGAAGAACAGGAGGAGAATGAGGTAATCAGTCCCTCAACCTTGAGTCGATGTGTTCAGTCCATCAATCTTGAATAGAATACGGCATATCAGCGGAGAAGCAGCTTATAAACCGTATGGCAGGAGAGGTGCAGCAGTCATAGGTCGTGTCACATTTGTTAAATGTGGAAGTAGGTCGTGCCCAAGAATTAGGCAAGCGAAGAATTCCTAAGTATTAAGATCCCAAGAAGTTGCAGTGTCTGACAGATTTGTAGATGAATGGTTCAGAGAACCGACATGTTGATAAATTAGACACATATGCAACTCTTGGGTATCTTTATTGAGGAAACGTTTCGCCACACAGTGGCTTCATCAGTCCATACGAAGGAGAAACTTGAAGAACAGGAGGAGAATGAGGTAATCAGTCCCTCAACCTTGAGTCGATGTGTTCAGTCCATCAATCTTGAATAGAATACGGCATATCAGCGGAGAAGCAGCTTATAAACCGTATGGCAGGAGAGGTGCAGCAGTCATAGGTCGTGTCACATTTGTTAAATGTGGAAGTAGGTCGTGCCCAAGAATTAGGCACAGTCATAACAAGAATTAAGCAGTCATAGGTCGTGTCACATTTAACAAATGTGACACGACCTATGACTGCTGCACCTCTCCTGCCATACGGTTTATAAGCTGCTTCTCCGCTGATATGCCGTATTCTATTCAAGATTGATGGACTGAACACATCGACTCAAGGTTGAGGGACTGATTACCTCATTCTCCTCCTGTTCTTCAAGTTTCTCCTTCGTATGGACTGATGAAGCCACTGTGTGGCGAAACGTTTCCTCAATAAAGATACCCAAGAGTTGCATATGTGTCTAATTTATCAACATGTCGGTTCTCTGAACCATTCATCTACAAATCTGTCAGACACTGCAACTTCTTGGGATCTTAATACTTAGGAATTCTTCGCACCTCTGTGCGCTTGCTCTCCCTCTGTGGGTTTCTAGCTCTCTTGCAGTGCTCCCCTTCCTTTGTATTTGACTGGCTCGTCTTCCTTATTTCCCACTTCTTCCACTACCACTCTACTACCTCTTCTTCTTCTACTACAACTACTGTTGAAATTAAGACACATGTGCGGCGTCTGGTTGTCTTTGTTGTGGACGTTTCGCCATCCAGTGGCTGGCTGGATGGCGAAACGTCTACGATGGGGATGACCGGGTGTTGTGCATGTGTCTTAATTTCATCCTGTCGGTATTATATACAATTCTTGTACTACTACTACTACTACTACCACCTCTTCCTGCCTATATATAGCCGTCCTGCTCCACCTCTGCTAGTGTGACTTTGTCAATGGTCCAAGTCGGACCGAAACGTCGTCGTAAGCTTCTCTCTTTTATGTGAGGGTTATTTTTGTACATTGA
Source organism: Cherax quadricarinatus (assembly GCF_038502225.1). Classification (NCBI taxonomy): domain Eukaryota; kingdom Metazoa; phylum Arthropoda; class Malacostraca; order Decapoda; family Parastacidae; genus Cherax; species Cherax quadricarinatus. The sequence continues at coordinate 42,956,773 of NC_091312.1, forward strand.
TGTTGCCACCCCTACTCATCTTGAAATGATGTTCTTCAAGCTCTGCAAAAACACTAGTACCTCTGTACTAGCATGTGCAATGTACAGACCTCAGTGGCAACATGCAGACCCCATCAACTTCTTAATGGAAAATATTGACTCTCTTCTGCTACAACACAACTGTCAACATATCATAATTGTTGGTGACCTCAACCAACACCTTATACAGAGGGACTTTGATGACCTTCTTGCAGTATTTGACATGAGAAACTTTGTTGATTTCCCTACTCATATCTCTGGCTCCTCCCTTGACCCAGTAGTGAGTGATCTGGCAGAAGGCATAGTCACTTGTCAACCCCTCGGCTACGTTGGATCGCCTGACCACAAGACTGTTTTTACGACACTTAAGATCCCAACAGAACGAGGTGAGGAGTCCACACGCACAACCTGGCTATGGGAAAGAGGTAATTGGCCAGCCCTTTGCTCTGAGCTCGCCACAACCGATTTGGATGCTCTTCTCCAAGGGGATGTTGACAATCTAGTGAAAGCCTTCACTGAAACACATCCTTAATCTACAACAAGAGCACATTCCTCACCGGCAATGTGTGACAAAGCCTACAGATCAGCCTTGGTTTGGCTTTCGTTGTAGAGAGGCTGCTACTGCTAAGTACAAAGCATGGCGAAGGTATAAGAGATATCCTACCACCTATAACAGGAACTTGCACAGGCAAGCCTGTAGGCATATGGGTGACGTTCAAAAGTGGGCCATTGCTAAATGGGAGGTGGACACTAAACGAAAGCTAGCATCAGGTAGGGTAGGCTCCAAAATCTGGTGGACCCTGGTCAAGGACAGACAAGGTTATCTGCCTGATGAGCTCATTCCACCTCTAAATTGACAGGATGGGACCACCTATACTAGTAGTCAAGAGAAGGCGGACCTCTTTGCTGAACACTTTGCTACCAAAATGGAAGTTCCTGATCCAGCAAGGAACCCTTCTTGGCTAGCTGCAAGAACTGTGTCAAAACTGTCAGTGGTGACAATAAGGCAGGAGGAGGTGCATTTCCTTCTTAAATCGCTTGACCAAGAAAAGGCTGTGGGCCCAGACAAGTTGAGCCCAAGATTGCTGAGAAGATGTGCAGACCAGCTAGCAGCACCTCTAACTCGCATCTTTCAGCACTGCCTAGTACAATGTAAATGGCCCTCTCTATGGAAAGAGGCAAATGTAGTCCCTGTTCACAAAAAGAAGAGCAGAGCAGAAATCAGCAACTACAGATGAATGTCACTCCTGTCAATCACTGGTAAGATCCTTGAGACAATAATCTCAAGACAAATGACAGAGTTTTTTGACTATCACTCACTACTTTGTGATCGTCAATATGGCTTCAGGAAAGGTTACTCTGCTGCTGATCTGTTGTTAAACCTCTCCACTAAGTGGCACCAGTCATTGGATGAATCCAAAGTCAGCTGTGTGGTAGCACTGGACTTTGCTGGCGCTTTCGACCGGGTGTGGCACCAGGGCCTCTTAGCAAAACTTCAAGCACTGGGAATTGCAGGCTCTACGCTATGTCTCCTCAGTGATTACCTTCATGGTAGATCTCTAAGTGTAGTTCTCAATGGAACGGAATCAGCAAGACATCCTATTGGGGCAAGTGTTCCACAAGGAAGCGTGCTGGGACCATTGTTATGGAATGTCTACTTCAACGACCTTCTTCATCTCATCCCAGAATCACATGCATATGCAGACTACTGCACACTGACATTCACTTATCCAGGAGAAGAAATGCCAGCTGATCTAAGCTACATCAATCGCCAGCTGAGAGCTATATCAGCTTGGGGAAGTTGATGGCAAGTAACAATTGCACCTGAGAAAATGCAAATGATGATCGTCTCTAGGCACCATGATGGTAATGCTGGTGCAGTCGTAACGATGAATGGGAGGCTGTTGGCACCTGGAGAAGAAGTTGATATCCTTAGGGTGAAATTTGACTCCAAACTAACCATGAAGAACTATGTTGTAAATCTTGCAAACAAGGCAGCCAGGAAGCTTACAGCACTTCGCCGTATCTCGCATCTGCTTGACAGTAGGGGTTGCAAGATTCTGTACGAGGCACAAGTACGCTCACACCTTGAGTATGCTCCACTATCTTGGTTTGCCTGCCCCCTTCTCATCTGCGACTGCTTGGCAGAGTAGAGAACAGAGCAAGACGTCTCATCTCTCGCCTGGACCCATCCTGGATAGATTTGTCATTTCAGCAGAGCCTTCAACATAGGAGGGATGTGGGTGGCTTTACTGTTATGTACAAGGCCAATATTGTCAAAGTACCACACTTAGATCCACTTCGAGGACAGCGTGAAACAAGCTTTTATACCACAAGACGGGCAGAAAGCAGCAACTTCACTCTGGCTGTACCCTTCTCCAGAACATCACTCCATCTGAGATCATACATACCCAGGATGACTCGAGTGTGGAACACATTCGTACAGCATAATGATGTCAACGAGATAAAGTCAGTTGATCAAATGAAAATGCTGGCCCACAGATGGCTCCAACTTTATCCTGTTCCCTACTTGTATGTCTCATAACAATAAAAATGCTTTCAAATGAGCTGATGTAGGTAACAGCTCTTAGCTTGCCAATAAAGTTAGGAATCCTTAACCTGTAAATAGCTTGCCAATAAAGCTAGGGATCCTTAACCTTGTCAAATCCTGTGTAAAAGAGAGAGAGGGAGAGAGAGGGAGAGAGAGAGAGAGAGAGAGAGAGAGAGAGAGAGAGAGAGAGAGAGAAACTTCAGAGTGGGTTCAAAGGGCCAACAACAAAGACACTCAGGCAGGTTTGAATATTCTAGGCGTACAAGAGCTGTAGGTTAGGTGGGCGTGAATATTCAGAGGCCGAGGGTGTAGCCAGGAGGTCATAGTTATGCGTGTTTGGATACATAAGATTGGTAGTGTAGCTATTTACTTACAAAAAAAAAAAAGAGGCTTGGTGTTGGTGAGTAAAATAACAAAGTGTTGCGGGTGGGCTAAGCACGTTTTTTTTAAATCTTTCTTTTTGAGAATGTTTCAAACCACAAAGTCTCGGGTATGTACTATCGAATCATTAATTAACACGGAATCCAAACTATTCAGAAAGGGAAAGAATAAGGTGCATAATAGTGGTTATATAGAGAATGATGGTGTCTAGTAACACAAGAAAATCAATAAAAATGTGTGAATTAGATGTTGGCGGAGATTTAGATGGAAATGAAGAAATATTTTTTCTTGTTTGCAAAAAATACTAGAATTGTTTAAGCAATAGATCAACGAGAAAATGTTGTAATAGACATAGAATATAAGATACAAATCAAGGTTCTTAGAGACAGAAGATACAAATCATTACATTTAGAGGTAAAGATAGAAAATGCATTTTAAAAGAATATGAGTGAGAAAATATCAATGACGAGCTTTAGAAATATATTTATAGATGCAAACCAAAGTCCAAGAGTGAATATAATATGCAAATCAGTATTTCTAATGAAATAGATGAGGCTAAACATAATACGGATAGAATTTCTTTTGTGACGAAAGCGACATGGGCAGATGTGTGTAAACCAGACTCGCACCAGACAAGTTTGAAATACATTTTAAACTAGAAGAAAAGACATTTTTTGACATGTTTAGATTTTTGTCTAGCTGCTGCGGCTGTGGTGGTTCCAGGTGTCTCTTATGTAACCTCTTTTATTGCACTGTTGATTCTTTCTGTATCATTGATTCTTCTTGTGCTGTATATATTTGTTTTTATTGGTTTTTCATTTACTGGTGTTCGTGCTACTATCTTCTGCTACTGTTGCTTCTCCTGTACTTCCTCCTCCTCCTACTTCTACTGTTATTGCTGGCTCCTGATGCTGCTTTTGCTATTACTGGCTACTGCTGCTGCTGTTAGTGTTGATGCTACTTCTGCTGCTCCATGAAGCTGCTCCTGAATATGATTATCAGACATCCACCTCTGTTGCTAACTCTGAATTTAAACCTGCTGTTGATTCAATTGTCCCCCCCCCCCTTTTGTTTCTCCTGCTGCTTCTGTCCTTTCTTGGGCTGTGTCTCATGTTTTTTCCTTCTGTTTCACCTGCTGTTTCCCCTTTTTTAGCACTGGTCTTCTCTTCTGACCTGTCTCTAGCTGTTATTTACTCTCCTCCATTTCATCGACACAAACACTGAATCAATACTTTTACCGCCTTCTCAACATATGTTTTCTGCACTTTTTTTCTAAAAAAAAATTGTCATCGCATGCTACAAACTCTTACAATGTTTAGCAACAAAAAATTCACATCCACAATTTCTACTATTTTTTTTTAACGCTGTTACACTAAAAATAGATTTTGTGATTATTTGTTTTTAGCCTGAGAAAACACGCAATGCAAGTTAAAATATGATATGGTAGGGATCAATGTTTTATCGGAATGTAAGAAACGTTACTTGTAGGTATCAAAGTTTTAAACAATGTGCGCGATGCTTGGAAAGTTCTGAGTTGGTATACGTTATCTTTAGTTTCTATCCATTGCAAAAGAATCATTCAAGATAACGAGCCAGCTAGTGCTAACCTGCAGCAATAAGTCAATCCTTGTAAAAGGAACAAAAATTCCAAGTTTAAACACACACACACACACACACACACACACACACACACACACACACACACACACACACACACGGGAGACATGATAACGACATACAAAATAGACAAGGTGAACTGAGACAGGATGTTCCAGAGAGGGGATACAGAAACAAGGGGTCACAATTGGAAGTTGAAGACCCAGATGGGTCAAAGGGATGTTAGGAAGTATTTCTTCAGTCATAGAGTAGTCAGGAAGTGGAATAGCCTAGCAAGTGAGGTAGTGGAGACAGGAACCATATATAGCTTTAAGATGAGGTATGATAAAGCTCTTGGAGCAGGGAGGGAGGGGTCAGGAGCTGAGTATCGACCCCTACAACCACAATTAGGTGAGTACACACACATACACACACACACCCCAAAGGCAATTTACTCTATCACTCTGAGTGTTTGTCTACCCACATCTGGACGTAAATAACTGTTTAGCATTCTTGTTATACACACATACTAACCAGGTGGACACTCTCAGTAACACAAGAGAAGGACAGAGCGCACTATATATAATGGAAAACAAGCAGGTCACTAGTGAAGGCGTCAGGTCATCAATAACTGTGACACGTGAAGGCAAAGAATCAACCTGGAGTATCATATACGAAATGGTAGTAGAGATTATGTACTCGCCAGTTCTTTGTCCTATGGTGTTGGTAGTAGCAATTAGGGATACTTGGATACAGTGGCGCTTATCAGTGTTGAATTCTCTGTAGCTAAGCTATTTTTATTCCATTTCATGAGATGTCCCTGTTTGGATCTGTGAAAGACAACAATTTTTGGTGCCGTCTTAGTTGCATGCATTTTTTTTTGTTCTCGGGCCAGCGTAGAAAGGTTCCTATCTGTGTTTCCTACATAGATCTTGTTGCACCATGCGCATACTATAGTGTACACGCCTACTTCACTGTTTGGTTTGTCACGGGGTGCTCTCTTCCTGGTTAGGTTTCTGATGGAAGACGGGGTCATGGTAGCTACGCAAATGTTTCTAGAGCGGGTCTGTCTAGTGTTGTTGGCTACTTCTCTTACAGGTTTCTTCGGTGGTGGTATTGTTGGAACAGCTGAGTATTTTCACAGCTCTGTGATCGCATTGAAGATGTACTGTAATACTTCTACTAAGAATATAGGACCGGAGATACAGATAGCTCTAAGGAAAACCCAATGAAAACGCCTTTCGTGTGTGTGATTGTAGGGGAAGGGGTGAGTAGAAATGAGTCAAGTCATCTTTATTTGTTGCTTTTCTACAGACCTTGAAGGAAATGGTGTCTTTTTTATGGCGACCTGCCTAAAATAACAAGAACTGGCAGTTTGGCTTCGTTTTCTAGTTCAACAGAAAATTTGGAACTAGACATTGCTGGTCTTCCGAAGGAGATTTTGAATGTTGATTCTTCAGGGATATATGACCAGGATGTCATCGATATGTCTGAGCCAAGTGACTGTATTTGGGATAATACTGCGATAAACTTCACTCTTTAAGACTTTTAAGAAGAGTTTTCCAGGAGTCCGATAAACTGCAATAAACAGATGAAACTTCATCGAAGAAATGCAGGGATTCGTAGTGGGAACGAGGATGATGTTAATCTACTACGTTAGACAAGATATGAAAGCTACAATTAGGAATTCTCAAACGAGCCACATACTGCACTGGTAAAATTAACAAACTATTAAAATACTACCCAGATACAAGATATTACACATAAATCTCTCCAACAGCACAACTAGTGTTAAAGTCCAGCTCTAGTCCCAGGAACAGTCAGCAAGATGGAACCATTAAAAACAATTTTAACATCTCTACTGGGTTTCAGACAGTGTCTCTATAGAACAGACAAGAGGAAGACCTCGCACTGGTGGTGTTGCCGGGACGAGTTCTCTGTAAAAAGTAAATTAATTTGACAATATTTTGTTGTAACTATCATTTCAATGGTACGAGTGCGCTCTACCTGCATTATACTAGACTTTACTTGAAATCCTTCCATTTCTTTGAAAGAAGAATGTTTTTAAATATATATGTCGTGCCTAATAGGTAAAACTTGCGATTTTGACTTTAATAGTAACGCTCTTCTTGCCGAATAAGGCAAGGGAAAATTTGTGCATGCAATAATTTCGCATAAATCATTCTGAACCTAACGATAAAAATATATTTGATTGCTAATGTTTATTATTAAATTATTGTAAATTTATCTAAAATATGTTTAATTGAATTAGGCTAAATTAAATTAATTTGAGCTTATTATAATAAGGTTAGTAAGTTTTGTAAGGTTCTTTTGGTATATATTTTTTTATTTTACATTAACATAAATGAAAAATATATATATCGTCAAAAGTATAAGAGAAAATTTTAGAAAGGACTTAATTTTAAATAAGTTCTTGCTAATTGACCAGTTTTACAGTTGTACGTCTGAACTTAAGTTTGGTGGACATGAAATCAACTTATCATATGACACTATCAGTTAAACCATCCTACCAGCTATTTTCTTACACCACCACGTACTCCGTCACGACACCACTTGCTCCCTCACACCAACACTTACGCCCTCACACCAACATTACGCCCTCACACCAACACTTACGCCCTCACACCAACACTTGCGCCCTCACACTAACACTTACGCCCTCACACCAACACTTACTCCCTCACACCAACACTTACGCCCTCACACCAACACTACGCCCTCACACCAACACTTACGCCCTCACACCAACACTTACGCCCTCACACCAACACTTACTCCCTCACACCAACACTTACGCCCTCACACCAACACTACGCCCTCACACCAACACTTACGCCCTCACACCAACACTTACGCCCTCACACCAACACTTACGCCCTCACACCAACACTTACGCCCTCACACCAACACTTACGCCCTCACACCAACACTACGCCCTCACACCAACACTTACGCCCTCACACCAACACTTACGCCCTCACACCAACACTTACTCCCTCACACCAACACTTACGCCCTCACACCAACACTTACGCCCTCACACCAACACTTACGCCCTTACACCAACACTTACGCCCTCACACCAACACTTACGCCCTCACACCAACACTTACGCCCTCACACCAACACTTACGCCCTCACACCAACACTTACGCCCTCACACCAACACTTACGCCCTCACACCAACACTTACTCCCTCACACCAACACTTACGCCCTCACACCAACACTTACGCCCTCACACCAACATTACGCCCTCACACCAACACTTACGCCCTCACACCAACACTTACGCCCTCACACCAACACTTACGCCCTCACACCAACACTTACTCCCTCACAACACCACTTCCTCCCTCATACCACACTTCTGGCTACTCCCCACATCACCAGCTACTTCACAAATCCACAAGCTACTCCACCTCTCCACCAGCCACTACACCACTCTACAAGCAACTCCACCAGCTACTCCATCACTCCACCAGCTACTCCAGAACTCCACTAGCTACTGCACCAGCTACTCCACCAGCTACTCCACCACTCCAGCTACTCCACTCCACCAGCTACTCCACCACTCAACCTACTACTCCAACTACTGCACCAGCTTCACCACTCCACCAGGTACTCCACAAGTTACTCCACAAGCTACTCCTACTACTAGGAGACTTTAACTTTAGCCATATTGATTGGAATTTCTTGACTGGGAATTTAGAATCATACGATTTCTTAGAAGTAGTTCAGGATTGTTTTTTGAAGCAGTTTGTGACAGAACCTACAAGGGGTAATAACCTGCTTGACTTAGTTCTGGCAAACAATGAATCCCTTGTTAATAATTTAGAAGTTTCAGAGGAACTGGGTGCTAGCGACCACAAATCAATTACATTTAGCATTGAATGGAAGTATGATAGTAGGGATAACTCAGTAACAGTCCCAGATTTTCGATTAGCAGATTACGATGGGCTTAGAGAACACTTATCATCTGTTGACTGGGGTAAGGAAGAGAGCTATCAATATGACAGTTTTCTGAACACTATACATGCTGCTCAAAGAACGTTTATCCCTTATAAAGAAATCAGATCAAACAGAAATGATCCAAAATGGATGAATAATAGGCTGAAATATCTACTAGGGCATAAGAAACGAATTTATAGGCGTATCAAAAGAGGCGAGGGTCATCTTATGAATCAGTATATTGACATTAAGAGGGACATTAAAAAGGGGATAAGAAAAGCTAAAAGGGACTATGAAATTAAAGTTGCTAGGGATTCTAAAACTAACCCAAAAAGTTTTATCCAGGTCTATAGAACAAAAGTCAGAGATAAGATAGGTCCCCTTAAAAATAACTATGGGCACCTTACTGACAAAGAGAATGAAATGTGCTCGATTTTAAACAATTATTTTCTCTCGGTTTTTACACAGGAAGACACTAATAATATTCCAGTAATTAATTTTTATAGTGGGCCAGAAGAAGATAAATTATGTAACATCACAGTCACTAGTGAAATGGTTGTGAAGCAGATAGAGCAACTGAAGCAAAATAAGTCACCGGGTCCTGATGAGGTTTTTTCAAGGGTTCTTAAGGAATGCAAAATGGAACTCTGTGAACCATTAACTAATATTTTTAATTTATCTCTTCAAACAGGTGTAGTGTCTGATATGTGGAAGATGGCTAATGTAATTCCTATTTTTAAAACAGGGGACAAGTCGTTACCGTCAAATTACCGCCCAATAAGCCTGACCTCAATTGTAGGCAAATTACTAGAGTCAATTATAGCTCAAATTATAAGAAGCCATCTCGATAAGCATAGGTTGATTAATGATACTCAGCATGGATTCACAAGAGGCCGGTCTTGTCAAACTAATTTATTAACTGTCTTCAGTAAAGCTTTTGAGGCTGTTGACCACGATAAAGAATTTGATATTATTTACTTAGATTTTAGTAAGGCTTTTGATAGAGTTTCGCACCATAGACTGTTAAAGAAAGTGGCAGCTCATGGCATTGGAGGAAAAGTGCTCTCGTGGATCGAGTCATGGCTCACTGACAGGAAGCAGAGAGTGTCCATAAATGGGGTTAAATCCGAGTGGGGATCTGTAACAAGTGGCGTTCCACAGGGATCAGTCTTGGGCCCGTTGTTGTTTATAATATATATCAATGATCTTGATGAGGGAATTACTAGTGATATGAGCAAATTCGCCGATGACACAAAGATAGGTAGGATAATTGATTCAAACGTAGATGTTATGGAACTTCAGGAGGATTTAAACAAACTCTATTCTTGGTCAGAAAAGTGGCAGATGCAGTTCAATGTAGATAAATGCAAGGTTCTGAAGCTTGGGAGTGCCAATAACCCTAGTACTTATAAGTTAAATGATGTAGAACTTAGCCATACAGATTGCGAAAAGGACTTGGGGGTTATGGTGAGCAGCAACCTTAAACCAAGACAGCAATGCCTAAGCGTACGTAATAAGGCAAATAGATTACTGGGATTAATATCAAGAAGTGTAAGCAACAGAAGTCCAGAGGTCATACTGCAGCTTTATACATCATTAGTAAGGCCTCACCTACATTATGCAGCTCAGTTCTGGTCTCCATATTACAGAATGGACATAAATTCGTTAGAGCAATAAAATGGTATAAAATACCGACAGGTTGTTAGGTAAGACACATATGCAACAGTTAGGTATCTTTAATTTCGATTACATCGTCTTCAAGTCTCTTCTACTTCTATCAACTTTTCTGTACTCGACTGAAGAAGCCTACTGTGTAGGCGAAACGTTTCGAAATTAAAGATACCTAACTGTTGCTTATGTGTCTTACCTAACAACATAAATTCGTTAGAAAACATTCAGCGTAAGATGACTAAATTAATACATAACATTAGAAATCTTCCTTATGAAGAAAGATTGAAGACTCTTAAGTTACATTCACTTGTTAGACGAAGAATGAGGAGAGACCTGATCGAAGTGTATAAGTGGAAGATAGGTATTAATAAAGGGGATATTAATAAGGTCTTGAGGATGTCTCTCCAAGAGAGAATCCGCAGTAATGGATTTAAATTAGATAAGTTTAGATTTAGAAAGGACATATGAAAGTATTGGTTTGGAAATAGGGTAGTTGATGAGTGGAACAGTCTACCTAGTTGGGTTATTGAGGCTGGGACTTTGGGTAGTTTCAAATTTAGGTTGGATAAGTACATGAGTGGGAGGGGTTGGATTTGAGTGGGACTTTCACATCAGAGCTTATTTCTTGGGTGGCATTGAAAATTGGGTTGGGCAAATATTTTGTTAGTGGGATGAATTGTAAACGACCTGCCTAGTATGTTGACGTGTACTTAGCTCAGTGTTGACGTGTACTTAGCTCTGTGAAGACCTGTTTGCGCGCTCTCTACGAATTGATGCAAGATGCCCTCCATCGAGCAACTTTACCAATAGCTTAAGGAAGAATTGAGGATCGCGAAGTTGGAGATTCGGCGACTGACCGAGGAAAACAAGAAGATTCGTAGTACATAAGAACATAAGAACATAAGAAAGGAGGAACACTGCAACAGGCCTGTTGGCCCATACTAGGCAGGTCCTTTACAATTCATCCCTCTAACAAACATTTGACCAACCCAATTTTCAATGCTACCCAAGAAATAAGCTCTGATGTGCAAGTCCCACTCAAATCCAACCCCTCCCACTCATGTACTTATCCAACCTAAATTTGAAACTACCCAAAGTCCTAGCCTCAATAACCCAACTAGGTAGACTGTTCCACTCATCAACTACCCTATTTCCAAACCAATACTTTCCTATGTCCTTTCTAAATCTAAACTTATCTAATTTAAATCCATTACTGCGGGTTCTCTCTTGGAGAGATATCCTCAAGACCTTGTTAATATCCCCTTTATTAATACCTATCTTCCACTTATACACTTCGATCAGGTCTCCCCTCATTCTTCGTCTAACAAGTGAATGCAACTTAAGAGTCTTCAATCTTTCTTCATAAGGAAGATTTCTAATGCTATGTATTAATTTAGTCATCCTACGCTGAATGTTTTCTAACGAATTTATGTCCATTCTGTAATATGGAGACCAGAATTGAGCTGCATAATCTAGGTGAGGCCTTACTAATGATGTATAAAGCTGCAGTATGACCTCTGGACTTCTGTTGCTTACACTTCTTGATATAAATCCCAGTAATCTATTTGCCTTATTACGTACGCTTAGGCATTGCTGTCTTGGTTTAAGGTTGCTGCTTACCATAACCCCCAAGTCCTTTTCGCAATCTGTATGGCTAAGTTCTACAGAACCTTGCATTTATCTACATTGAACTGCATCTGCCACTTTTCTGACCAAGAGTAGAGTTTGTCTAAATCCTCCTGAAGTTCCCTAACATCTACGTTTGAATCAATTATCCTACCTATCTTCGTGTCATCGGCGAATTTGCTCATATCACTAGTAATTCCTTCATCAAGATCATTGATATATATTATAAACAACAACGGGCCCAAGACTGATCCCTGTGGAACGCCACTTGTTACTGATCCCCACTCGGATTTAACCCCATTTATGGACACTCTCTGCTTCCTGTCTGTAAGCCATGATTCGATCCACGAGAGCACTCTTCCCCCAATGCCATGAGCTGCTACTTTCTTCAACAGTCTTTGGTGCGGAACTCTATCAAATGCCTTACTAAAATCTAAGTAAATAATATCAAATTCTTTATCGTGGTCAACAGCCTCAAAAGCTTTACTGAAAAAAGTTAATAAATTAGTTAGACAAGACCGGCCTCTTGTGAATCCATGCTGAGTATCATTAATCAAGCTATGCTTATCGAGATGGCTTCTTATAATTTGAGCTATAATTGACTCTAGTAATTTGCCTACAATTGAGGTCAGGCTTATTGGGCGGTAATTTGACGGTAACGACTTGTCCCCTGTTTTAAAAATAGGAATTACATTAGCCATCTTCCACATATCAGACACTACACCTGTTTGAAGAGATAAATTAAAAATATTAGTTAATGGTTCACAGACTTCCATTTTGCATTCCTTTAGAACCCTTGAATAAACCTCATCAGGACCCGGTGACTTATTTTGCTTCAGTCGGTCTATCTGCTTCACAACCATTTCACTAGTGACTATGATGTTACATAATTTATCTTCTTCTGGCCCACTATAAAAATTAATTACCGGAACACTACTAGTGTCTTCCTGTGTAAAAACCGAGAGAAAATAATTATTTAAAATCGAGCACATTTCATTCTCTTTGTCAGTAAGATGCCCATAGTTATTTTTAAGGGGACCTATCTTATCTCTGACTTTTGTTCTATATACCTGGAAAAAAACTTTTTGGGTTAGTTTTAGAATCCCTAGCAACTTTAATTTCATAGTCCCTTTTAGCTTTTCTTATCCCCTTTTTAATGTCCCTCTTAGTGTCAATATACTGATTCATAAGATGACCCTCGCCTCTTTTGATACGCCTATAAATTCCTTTCTTATGCCCTAGTAGATATTTCAGCCTATTATTCATCCATTTTGGGTCATTTCTATTTGATCTAATTTCTTTATAAGGGATAAATGTTCTTTGAGCAGCATGTATTGTGTTCAGAAAACTGTCATATTGATAGCTCTCTTCGTTACCCCAGTCAACAGATGATAAGTGTTCTCTAAGCCCATCATAATCTGCTAAGCGAAAATCTGGGACTGTTACTGAGTTATCCCTACTATCATACTTCCATTCAATTCTAAATGTAATTGATTTGTGGTCGCTAGCACCCAGTTCCTCTGAAACTTCTAAATTATTAACAAGGGATTCATTGTTTGCCAGAACTAAGTCAAGCAGGTTATTACCTCCTGTTTTGAGTCCTCAGGTCAAGAAGGGAAACTGGTCAGTGGCTAGACAGCAGGGAACGAAGTTGACGATCAAGAAGACGAATGGAAAGATAGAAACGATGAAGAAGAAAGAGACTGCCGTGGAAACTGTTGTGGAAACATCTAATACATTCTCAGTGCTACCCGACGAATGTGAGTCGACTACTGGGAACATCACGACGAACGACACCAAGGAAGGTAAGAATATTGTTGTTGTTGGGGATAGCCAAGTTAGGTATATGGATAGGGCGTTCTGCTTGAAGGACAGGAGTAGGAGACAGAGAGTTTGCTTTCCTGGGGCTGGGATGGAGGATATTGTTAGCCGTCTGGATGACATCATGAGAGGTAATGGGAGCAATCCTATTATCTGTCTCAGTGCTGGAGGCAACGATGTTGGCAGACGTAGGAGTGAAGACCTGATTAGCAGGTATAGGTCAGCAATAGAAATAATTAGGAGTAAGGGTGCCAACCCTGTCATATGTGGTATTTTGCCAAGGAGAGGAGTTGGAAATGAATGGTTGTCCAGGGCAATTGGTGTCAATTGCTGGCTGGACAAATACTGTAAGGAAATGCGGTAACATTCATTGACAACTGGGACCTCTTCTATGGCAGAAATGACATGTATGCCAGGGATGGGGTTCACTTATCTAGGTCTGGGGTGGTAGCACTGGCAACTGCAGTGGAGGGAGCTGTTAGCACTTTAAACTAGGAATAGTTAGTGGTATGGGTTTTGGCAGGAAAGCAGTGAAGTCCCAGTGTAGTAATATTACGAGTTCTAGGGGAACTAGTAATAAGCAGAACGAGGTAGATATTGAAAAGCCAGGGACTTTGGGTGATAAGGACAGTAATAGGTTTAGTAGAAAAACAGAAATGAGCAGGAAGGGTAAAGAGAAAGGAGAGTCTTTCAATGTTTATTATGCTAATTGCCGTAGTGCTAGGAATAAGATGGACGAGTTGAGATTAGTTGCTAGTGCATGTAACATAGATGTATTTGCCTTAACTGAGACGTGGTTTAATTCAAAAAGTCGGGACATGCCAGCGGAATGTCATATTCAGGGCTTTAAATTGTTCCAAGTAGATAGAAGTATCGGGAAGGGGGTTGGGGTGGCATTGTATGTCCGAGATCGCTTGAACTGTTGCATAAAAACGGGTATTAAGTCTGAAGTAACACATACAGAGTCTGTTTGGATAGAATTTTCAGAGGGGCATGAAAAACTGATTTTAGGAGTGATATACCGTCCCCCAAACTTAGATAGGGACCAAGGGAGACTTCTATGGGAGGAAATTGTTAAGGTCACAAAGCACGATAATGTAGTAATTCTAGGAGATTTTAACTTTAGTCATATTGATTGGAATTTCTTGACTGGGAATTTAGAATCATACGACTTCTTAGAAGTAGTTCAGGATTGTTTCTTGAAGCAGTTTGTGACAGAACCTACAAGGGGAAATAACCTGCTTGACTTAGTTATGGCAAACAATGAATCCCTTGTTAATATTTTAGAAATTTCAGAGGAACTGGGTGCTAGCGACCACAAATCAATTACATTTAGCATTGAATGGAAGTACGATAGAAGCGATAACTCAGTAACAGTCCCAGATTTTCGCTTAGCAGATTACGATGGGCTTAGAGAACACTTATCATCTGTTGACTGGGGTAAGAAAGAGAGCTATCAATATGACAGTTTTCTGAACACTGTACATCCTGCTCAAAGAACGTTTATCCCATATAAAGAAATTAGATCAAATAGAAATGACCCAAAATGGATGAATAATAGGCTGAAATATCTACTAGGGCATAAGAAAGGAATTTATAGGCGTATCAAAAGAGGTGAGGGTCATCTTATGAATCAGTATATTGACATTAAGAGGGACATTAAAAAGGGGATAAGAAAAGCTAAAAGGGACTATGAAATTAAAGTTGCTAGGGATTCGAAAACTAACCCAAAAAGTTTTTTCCAGGTCTATAGAACAAAGTTAGAGATAAGATAGGTCCCCTTAAAAATAACTATGGGCACCTTACTGACAAAGAGAATGAAATGTGCTCGATTTTAAATAATTATTTTCTCTCAGTTTTTACACAGGAAGACACTAACAATATTCCAGTAATTAATTTTTATAGTGGGCTAGAAGAAGATAAATTATGTAACATCACAGTCACTAGTGAAATGGTTGAGAAGCAGATAGAGAGACTGAAGCAAAATAAGTCGCCGGGTCCTGATGAGGTTTTTTCAAGGGTTCTTAAGGAATGCAAAATGGAACTCTGTGAACCATTAACTAATATTTTTAATTTATCTCTTCAAACAGGTGTAGTGTCTGATATGTGGAAGATGGCTAATGTAATTCCTATTTTTAAAACAGGGGACAAGTCGTTACCGTCAAATTACCGCCCAATAAGCCTGACCTCAATTGTAGGCAAATTACTAGAGTCAATTATAGCTGAGGTTATAAGAAGCCATCTCGATAAGCATAGGTTGATTAATGATACTCAGCATGGATTCACAAGAGGCCGGTCTTGTCTAACTAATTTATTAACTTTCTTCAGTAAAGCTTTAGAGGCTGTTGACCACGATAAAGAATTTGGTATTATTTACTTAGATTTTAGTAAGGCTTTTGATAGAGTTCCGCACCATAGACTGTTAAAGAAAGTGGCAGCTCATGGCATTGGGGGAAAAGTGCTCTCGTGGATCAAGTCATGGCTCACTGACAGGAAGCAGAGAGTGTCCATAAATGGGGTTGTGATGAATGGTTTGAAAAACCGACAAGTTGAAGATTGAGACACTTATGCAACATATGGGAATCTTTATTCAGGAAACGTTTCGCCACACAGTGGCTTCATCAGTCCGATACAAAGTAGAAAGGCGTAAGGAGAGGAGGAGTTTGAGGTAATCAGTCCCTCAGCCTGGAGTCGATGTGTTCAGTCCATTGATGGACTGAACACATCGTCCAGAGGTCATACTGCAGCTTTATACATCATTAGTAAGGCCTCACCTAGATTATGCAGCTCAATTCTGGTCTCCATATTACAGAATGGACATAAATTCGTTAGAAAACATTCAGCGTAGGATGACTAAAATAATACATAGCATTAGAAATCTTCCTTATGAAGAAAGATTGAAGACTCTTAAGTTACATTCACTTGTTAGACGAAGAATGAGGGGAGACCTGATCGAAGTGTGTAAGTGGAAGATAGGTATTAATAAAGGGGATATTAATAAGGTCTTGAGGATGTATCTCCAAGAGAGAACCCGCAGTAATGGATTTAAATTAGATAAGTTTAGATTTAGAAAGGACATAGGAAAGTATTGGTTTGGAAATAGGGTAGTTGATGAGTGGAACAGTCTACCTAGTTGGGTTATTGAGGCTGGGACTTTGGGTAGTTTCAAATTTAGGTTGGATAAGTACATGAGTGGGAGGGGTTGGATTTGAGTGGGACTTTCACATCAGAGCTTATTTCTTGGGTGGCATTGAAAATTGGGTTGGGCAAATGTTTTGTTAGTAGGATGAATTGTAAAGGACCTGCCTAGTATGGGCCAACAGGCCTCCTGCAGTGTTCCTCCTTTCTTATGTTATGTTCTTATGTATTCCATCACTCCGGTTACTCTGTTCCATCACTCCAACTACTCCATTCCACCAGTTACTCAGCCACTGGACCAGCTACTCCACCAACTACTTCACTCCACTCCATCTATTCTACCACTCCACCAGCTACTCTTCCACCCCGGAAGTTGAACACAATGGTGCTTTGCTCTGTGTGTCGCTCTTCTCCTGACACATTCTGCACAGCTTCTCCTTCCTCCTCCTCTTCTTGCTGCTGCTGCTCCTCTTTTTCCTTCTACACCTTCTTATTCTCCTTCTACCACTCCCCTTTTTTCATCACCACCTCCTTTTTCTCCTCATAATACAACCTTGTCTTCCTCTTCCTCCTCCAGATACTCCTTCATCTCTTCCTCCTCCTCCTCCTCTTCCTCTTCTAGACAATGAATGAAAATGATTAAAGAGGAATTACATTCATGTGCACACATGGTTTCCTATATTTGAAGACGCTTGGTCAACTGGTGGCTTTTAAATTCAATGCATATTCAAGGCAGTTGACGATGAGGTAATTAGTCCCTCTGCCTAAACGCCATTATTGTTCGGTAACTAATTACGTAAGGTACAGGAGCGCACCCTCCCTCCACTGGCATCCAGTTTCAAATCTTTCGTCCGGATGCCAGTGGCTCCTACCTTGAGAGGACTTTAGCAGAATCCTATTTTAACGAAGCGTACATTCAACCAGTTCCAAAAAGATTGAATTCGTATATCTCCAACAGCTGGAGTCATGTGCAACTCTTGGGTATCTTTATTGAGGAAACGTATTCTATTCAAGATTGATGGACTGACCACATCGACTCAAGGTTGAGGGACTGATTACCTCATTCTCCTCCTATTCTTCAAGATTCTCCTTTGTATGGACTGATGAAGCCACTGTGTGGCGAAACGTTTCCTCAATAAAGATACCCAAGAGTTGCACATGTGTCTAATTTATCAACATGTCGGTTCTCTGAACCATTCATCTACAAACAGCTGGAGTGGGGAAGACCCTTGGAGTCATACCACGGAGATCCATACATTTGTTTCGCGAAACGGTACTCAATACGCCTCAAAGGATTCTCCTGCTTGAGAATGCTGAGCCACCTCGTAACTTTCCTCGGTCTACTGAGAGACAACGAGTAGAGTTACTTAAGTCTTTCATATGCTTTGTTCCCTATTGATGATACGAGGTCTGTTGGTCTTCCCTGCTCTTTCTTAAGTTTATCGTCGTCATTTTTTTGTAATTAGGTGACCACCACAAGACAACTTATTTAGCATGGAGTGTGTGAAGAGCATTGTAGTGTGCTGATGTTACTTCGTGAGCTCCGTACTCGAAATATTTTTGTTATCAACTTAAGCATTTCTTTGATACTTTTGCTTGGAGCAAGATACTATTGAGAGAGAGAGAGAGAACATAAGAAAGGAGGAACACTGCAGCAGGCCTGTTGGCCCATACTAGGCAGGTCCTTTACAATTCATCCCACTAACAAAACAATTGCCCCACCCAATTTTCAATGCCACCCAAGAAACAAGCTCCGATGTGCAAGTCCCACTCAAATCCAACCCCTCCCACTCATGTACTTATCCAACCTAAATTCGAAACCACCCAAAGTCCCAGCCTCAATAACCCAACTAGGTAGACTGTTCCACTCATCAACTACCCTATTTCCAAACCAATTCTTTCCTATGTCCTTTCTAAATCTAAACTTATCTTATTTAAATCCATTACTTTGAGTGCTGACCTGTACTTAACTCCGTGAAGAAGTGTCTTGTTTGCTCCCGTGGACTGAACCAAGATGCCCTCCATCGAGCAACTTTACCAGCAACTTAAGGAAGAATTGAGGGCAGCGAAGATGGAGATACGGCGACTGACCGAAGAAAACAAGAGGATTCGTAGTAGTCCTCCTGTTTCGAGTCCTCAGGTCAAGAAGGGATCGTGGTCAGTGGCTGGACAGCAGGGGACGACGAAGTTGACGATCAAGAAGACGAATGGAAAGCCAGAAACGATGAAGAAGAAAGAGACTGCTGTGGAAACTCCCGTGGAAACCTCCAACGCATTCTCGGTGCTACCCGACGAATGTGAGTCTACTACTGGGATCGTCACGACGAACGACAACAAGGAAGGTAAGAATATTGTTGTTGTTGGGGATAGCCAGGTTAGATACATGGATAGGGCATTCTGCTTGAAGGACAGGAGTAGGAGACAAAGGGTATGCTTTCCTGGGGCTGGGATGGAGGACATTGTTAGCCGGCTTGACAACATCATGAACGGTAATGGGATCAATCCTATTATTTGCCTCAGTGCTGGAGGCAATGATGTTGGCAAGCGTAGAAGTGAGGATTTAGTTAGAAAGTTCAGGACAGCTATAGACATGATTAGGAAGAAGGGGGGGCGCCCTGTTATATGTGGCATTTTGCCAAGAAGAGGTGTTGGTAATGAATGGTTGTCCAGAGCAATTGGTATTAATTGTTGGCTGGATAAACACTGTAAGGATAATGCAGTACCATTCATTGACAACTGGGACAACTTCTATGGCCGAAATGACATGTATGCCAGGGATGGGGTTCACTTATCCAGGGCAGGTGTGGGTTTTCTTGCTAACTCAGTTGAGGGGGTTGTTAGGACTTTAAACTAGGATTAGTTAGAGGTATGGGTTTTTGCAGGAAAACTGTGAAGTCGCAGGGTAGTAATATGAGTACTAGGAGAACTAGTAATAGGCAAAATGAGGTGGATATTGGAAAGCCAGTGGCACTAATTGACAAGGACAGTAATAGGTTTAGTGGAATAATAGAAAGGAGCAGGAAGGGTAAAGAGAGAGGAGGGTCATTAAAAGTTTATTACACAAATAGTCGCAGTGCTAGGAATAAGATGGGCGAGTTGAGACTAGTTGCTAGTGCAGGGAACATAGATGTATTTGCCATTACTGAGACGTGGTTTAATTCAAAAAGTCGGGACATGCCTGCAGAATGTCACATTCAGGGTTTTAAATTGTTCCAAGTAGATAGAAGTATCGGGAAGGGGGGTGGGGTGGCATTGTATGTCCGAGATCGCTTGAACTGTTGCATAAAAACGGGTATTAAGTCTGAAGTAACACATACAGAGTCTGTTTGGATAGAATTTTCAGAAGGGCATGAAAAACTGATTTTAGGAGTGATATACCGTCCCCCAAATTTAGATAGGGACCAGGGGAGACTACTATGGGAGGAAATTGTTAGGGCCACAAGGCACGATAATGTAGTAATTCTAGGAGACTTTAACTTTAGTCATATTGATTGGAATTTCTTGACTGGGAATTTAGAATCACACGACTTCTTAGAAGTAGTTCAGGATTGTTTTTTGAAACAGTTTGTGACAGAACCTACAAGGGGAAATAACCTGCTTGACTTAGTTCTGGCAAACAACGAATCCCTTGTTAATAATTTAGAAGTTTCAGAGGAACTGGGCGCTAGTGACCACAAATCAATTACATTTAGCATTGAATGGAAGTATGATAGTAGGGATAACTCAGTAACAGTCCCAGATTTTCGCTTAGCAGATTACGATGGGCTTAGAGAACACTTATCATCTGTTGACTGGGGTAACGAAGAGAGCTATCAATATGACAGTTTTCTGAACACAATACATGCTGCACAAAGAACGTTTATCCCTTATAAAGAAATTAGATCAAATAGAAATGACCCAAAATGGATGAATAATAGGCTGAAATATCTACTAGGGCATAAGAAAGGAATTTATAGGCGTATCAAAAGAGGCGAGGGTCATCTTATGAATCAGTATATTGACATTAAGAGGGACATTAAAAAGGGGATAAGAAAAGCTAAAAGGGACTATGAAATTAAAGTTGCTAGGGATTCTAAAACTAACCCAAAAAGTTTTTTCCAGGTATATAGAACAAAAGTCAGAGATAAGATAGGTCCCCTTAAAAATAACTATGGGCATCTTACTGACAATGAGAATGAAATGTGCTCGATTTTAAATAATTATTTTCTCTCGGTTTTTACACAGGAAGACACTAATAATATTCCGGTAATTAATTTTTATAGTGGGCCAGAAGAAGATAAATTATGTAACATCACAGTCACTAGTGAAATGGTTGTGAAGCAGATAGACCGACTGAAGCAAAATAAGTCACCTGGTCCTGATGAGGTTTTCTCAAGGGTTCTTAAGGAATGCAAAATGGAAGTCTGTGAACCATTAACTAATATTTTTAATTTATCTCTTCAAACAGGTGTAGTGTCTGATATGTGGAAGATGGCTAATGTGGTTCCTATTTTTAAAACGGGGGACAAGTCGTTACCGTCAAATTACCGCCCAATAAGCCTGACCTCAATTGTAGGCAAATTACTAGAGTCAATTATAGCTGAGATTATAAGAAGCCATCTCGATAAGCATAGCTTGATTAATGATACTCAGCATGGATTCACAAGAGGCCGGTCTTGTCTAACTAATTTATTAACTTTCTTCAGTAAAGCTTTTGAGGCTGTTGACCACGATAAAGAATTTGATATTATTTACTTAGATTTTAGTAAGGCATTTGATAGAGTTCCGCACCAAAGACTGTTGAAGAAAGTAGCAGCTCATGGCATTGGGGGAAGGGTGATCTCGTGGATCAAATCATGGCTCACAGACAGGAAGCAGAGAGTGTCCATAAATGGGGTTAAATCCGAGTGGGGATCAGTAACAAGTGGCGTTCCACAGGGATCAGTCTTGGGCCCGTTGTTGTTTATAATATATATCAATGATCTTGATGAAGGAATTACTAGTGATATGAGCAAATTCGCCGATGACACGAAGATAGGTAGGATAATTGATTCAAACGTAGATGTTAGGGAACTTCAGGAGGATTTAGACAAACTCTACTCTTGGTCAGAAATGTGGCAGATGCAGTTCAATGTAGATAAATGCAAGGTTCTGAAGCTCGGGAGTGTCCATAACCCTAGCACTTATAAGTTAAATAATGTAGAACTTAGCCATACAGATTGCGAAAAGGACTTGGGGGTTATGGTAAGCAGCAACCTTAAACCAAGACAGCAATGCCTAAGCGTACGAAATAAAGCAAATAGATTACTGGGATTTATATCAAGAAGTGTAAGCAACAGAAGTCCAGAGGTCATACTGCAGCTTTATACATCATTAGTAAGGCCTCACCTAGATTATGCAGCTCAATTCTGGTCTCCATATTACAGAATGGACATAAATTCGTTAGAAAACATTCAGCGTAGGATGACTAAATTGATACATAGCATTAGAAATCTTCCTTATGAAGAAAGATTGAAGACTCTTAAGTTACATTCGCTTGTTAGACGAAGAATGAGGGGAGACCTGATCGAAGTGTATAAGTGGAAGATAGGTATTAATAAAGGGGATATTAACAAGGTCTTGAGGATATCTCTCCAAGAGAGAACCCGCAGTAATGGATTTAAATTAGATAAGTTTAGATTTAGAAAGGACATAGGAAAGTATTGGTTTGGAAATAGGGTAGTAGATGAGTGGAACAGTCTACCTAGTTGGGTTATTGAGGCTAGGACTTTGGGTAGTTTCAAATATAGGTTGGATAAATACATGAGTGGGAGGGGTTGGATTTGAGTGGGACTTGCACATCAGAGCTTATTTCTTGGGTAGCATTGAAAATTGGGTTGGTCAAATGTTTCTTAGTGGGATGAATTGTAAAGGACCTGCCTAGTATGGGCCAACAGGCCTGCTGCAGTGTTCCTCCTTTCTTATGTTCTTATGTTCTTATTACTGCGGGTTCTCCCTTGGAGAGATATCCTCAAGACCTTGTTAGTATCCCCTTTATTAACACCTATCTTCCACTTAAACACTTCGATCAGGTCTCCCCTCATTCTTCGTCTAACAAGTGAATGTAACTTAAGAGTCTTCAATCTTTCTTCATAAGGAAGATTTCTAATGTTATGTATTAATTTAGTCATCTTACGCTGAATGTTTTCTAACGAATTTATGTTGTTAGGTAAGACACATAAGCAACAGTTAGGTATCTTTAATTTCGAAACGTTTCGCCTACACAGTAGGCTTCTTCAGTCGAGTACAGAAAAGTTGATAGAAGTAGAAGAGACTTGAAGACGATGTAATCGAAATTAAAGATACCTAACTGTTGCATATGTGTCTTACCTAACAACCTGTCGGTATTTTATACCATTTTATTGCTCTAACGAATTTATGTCCATTCTGTAATATGGAGACCAGAACTGAGCTGCATAATGTAGGTGAGGCCTTACTAATGATGTATAAAGCTGCAGTATGACCTCTGGACTTCTGTTGCTTACACTTCTTGATATTAATCCCAGTAATCTATTTGCCTTATTACGTACGCTTAGGCATTGCTGTCTTGGTTTAAGGTTGCTGCTCACCATAACCCCCAAGTCCTTTTCGCAATCTGTATGGCTAAGTTCTACATCATTTAACTTATAAGTACTAGGGTTATTGGCACTCCCAAGCTTCAGAACCTTGCATTTATCTACATTGAACTGCATCTGCCACTTTTCTGACCAAGAATAGAGTTTGTTTAAATCCTCCTGAAGTTCCATAACATCTACGTTTGAATCAATTATCCTACCTATCTTTGTGTCATCGGCGAATTTGCTCATATCACTAGTAATTCCCTCATCAAGATCATTGATATATATTATAAACAACAACGGGCCCAAGACTGATCCCTGTGGAACGCCACTTGTTACAGATCCCCACTCGGATTTAACCCCATTTATGGACACTCTCTGCTTCCTGTCAGTGAGCCATGACTCGATCCACGAGAGCACTTTTCCTCCAATGCCATGAGCTGCCACTTTCTTTAACAGTCTATGGTGCGAAACTCTATCAAAAGCCTTACTAAAATCTAAGTAAATAATATCAAATTCTTTATCGTGGTCAACAGCCTCAAAAGCTTTACTGAAGACAGTTAATAAATTAGTTTGACAAGACCGGCCTCTTGTGAATCCATGCTGAGTATCATTAATCAACCTATGCTTATCGAGATGGCTTCTTATAATTTGAGCTATAATTGACTCTAGTAATTTGCCTACAATTGAGGTCAGGCTTATTGGGCGGTAATTTGACGGTAACGACTTGTCCCCTGTTTTAAAAATAGGAATTACATTAGCCATCTTCCACATATCAGACACTACACCTGTTTGAAGAGATAAATTAAAAATATTAGTTAATGGTTCACAGAGTTCCATTTTGCATTCCTTAAGAACCCTTGAAAAAACCTCATCAGGACCCGGTGACTTATTTTGCTTCAGTTGCTCTATCTGCTTCACAACCATTTCACTAGTGACTGTGATGTTACATAATTTATCTTCTTCTGGCCCACTATAAAAATTAATTACTGGAATATTATTAGTGTCTTCCTGTGTAAAAACCGAGAGAAAATAATTGTTTAAAATCGAGCACATTTCATTCTCTTTGTCAGTAAGGTGCCCATAGTTATTTTTAAGGGGACCTATCTTATCTCTGACTTTTGTTCTATAGACCTGGATAAAACTTTTTGGGTTAGTTTTAGAATCCCTAGCAACTTTAATTTCATAGTCCCTTTTAGCTTTTCTTATCCCCTTTTTAATGTCCCTCTTAATGTCAATATACTGATTCATAAGATGACCCTCGCCTCTTTTGATACGCCTATAAATTCCTTTCTTATGCCCTAGTAGATATTTCAGCCTATTATTCATCCATTTAGGGTCATTTCTATTTGATCTAATTTCCTTATAAGGGATAAACGTTCTTTGAGCAGCATGTATTGTGTTCAGAAAACTGTCATATTGATAGCTCTCTTCGTTACCCCAGTCAACAGATGATAAGTGTTCTCTAAGCCCATCATAATCTGCTAAGCGAAAATCTGGGACTGTTACTGAGTTATCCCTACTATCATACTTCCATTCAATTCTAAATGTAATTGATTTGTGGTCGCTAGCACCCAGTTCCTCTGAAACTTCTAAATTATTAACAAGGGATTCATTGTTTGCCAGAACTAAGTCAAGCAGGTTATTACCTCCTGTTTTGAGTCCTCAGGTCAAGAAGGGAAACTGGTCAGTGGCTAGACAGCAGGGAACGAAGTTGACGATCAAGAAGACGAATGGAAAGATAGAAACGATGAAGAAGAAAGAGACTGCCGTGGAAACTGTTGTGGAAATATCTAATACATTCTCAGTGCTACCCGACGAATGTGAGTCGACTACTGGGAACATCACGACGAACGACACCAAGGAAGGTAAGAATATTGTTGTTGTTGGGGATAGCCAAGTTAGGTATATGGATAGGGCGTTCTGCTTGAAGGACAGGAGTAGGAGACAGAGAGTTTGCTTTCCTGGGGCTGGGATGGAGGATATTGTTAGCCGTCTGGATGACATCATGAGAGGTAATGGGAGCAATCCTATTATCTGTCTCAGTGCTGGAGGCAACGATGTTGGCAGACGTAGGAGTGAAGACCTGATTAGCAGGTATAGGTCAGCAATAGAAATAATTAGGAGTAAGGGTGCCAACCCTGTCATATGTGGTATTTTGCCAAGGAGAGGAGTTGGAAATGAATGGTTGTCCAGGGCAATTGGTGTCAATTGCTGGCTGGACAAATACTGTAAGGAAATGCGGTAACATTCATTGACAACTGGGACCTCTTCTATGGCAGAAATGACATGTATGCCAGGGATGGGGTTCACTTATCTAGGTCTGGGGTGGTAGCACTGGCAACTGCAGTGGAGGGAGCTGTTAGCACTTTAAACTAGGAATAGTTAGTGGTATGGGTTTTGGCAGGAAAGCAGTGAAGTCCCAGTGTAGTAATATTACGAGTTCTAGGGGAACTAGTAATAAGCAGAACGAGGTAGATATTGAAAAGCCAGGGACTTTGGGTGATAAGGACAGTAATAGGTTTAGTAGAAAAACAGAAATGAGCAGGAAGGGTAAAGAGAAAGGAGAGTCTTTCAATGTTTATTATGCTAATTGCCGTAGTGCTAGGAATAAGATGGACGAGTTGAGATTAGTTGCTAGTGCATGTAACATAGATGTATTTACCTTAACTGAGACGTGGTTTAATTCAAAAAGTCGGGACATGCCAGCGGAATGTCATATTCAGGGCTTTAAATTGTTCCAAGTAGATAGAAGTATCGGGAAGGGGGTTGGGGTGGCATTGTATGTCCGAGATCGCTTGAACTGTTGCATAAAAACGGGTATTAAGTCTGAAGTAACACATACAGAGTCTGTTTGGATAGAATTTTCAGAGGGGCATGAAAACCTGATTTTAGGAGTGATATACCGTCCCCCAAACTTAGATAGGGACCAAGGGAGACTTCTATGGGAGGAAATTGTTAAGGTCACAAGGCACGATAATGTAGTAATTCTAGGAGATTTTAACTTTAGTCATATTGATTGGAATTTCTTGACTGGGAATTTAGAATCATACGACTTCTTAGAAGTAGTTCAGGATTGTTTCTTGAAGCAGTTTGTGACAGAACCTACAAGGGGAAATAACCTGCTTGACTTAGTTATGGCAAACAATGAATCCCTTGTTAATATTTTAGAAATTTCAGAGGAACTGGGTGCTAGCGACCACAAATCAATTACATTTAGCATTGAATGGAAGTACGATAGAAGCGATAACTCAGTAACAGTCCCAGATTTTCGCTTAGCAGATTACGATGGGCTTAGAGAACACTTATCATCTGTTGACTGGGGTAAGAAAGAGAGCTATCAATATGACAGTTTTCTGAACACTGTACATCCTGCTCAAAGAACGTTTATCCCATATAAAGAAATTAGATCAAATAGAAATGACCCAAAATGGATGAATAATAGGCTGAAATATCTACTAGGGCATAAGAAAGGAATTTATAGGCGTATCAAAAGAGGTGAGGGTCATCTTATGAATCAGTATATTGACATTAAGAGGGACATTAAAAAGGGGATAAGAAAAGCTAAAAGGGACTATGAAATTAAAGTTGCTAGGGATTCGAAAACTAACCCAAAAAGTTTTTTCCAGGTCTATAGAACAAAGTTAGAGATAAGATAGGTCCCCTTAAAAATAACTATGGGCACCTTACTGACAAAGAGAATGAAATGTGCTCGATTTTAAATAATTATTTTCTCTCAGTTTTTACACAGGAAGACACTAACAATATTCCAGTAATTAATTTTTATAGTGGGCTAGAAGAAGATAAATTATGTAACATCACAGTCACTAGTGAAATGGTTGAGAAGCAGATAGAGAGACTGAAGCAAAATAAGTCGCCGGGTCCTGATGAGGTTTTTTCAAGGGTTCTTAAGGAATGCAAAATGGAACTCTGTGAACCATTAACTAATATTTTTAATTTATCTCTTCAAACAGGTGTAGTGTCTGATATGTGGAAGATGGCTAATGTAATTCCTATTTTTAAAACAGGGGACAAGTCGTTACCGTCAAATTACCGCCCAATAAGCCTGACCTCAATTGAAGGCAAATTACTAGAGTCAATTATAGCTGAGATTATAAGAAGCCATCTCGATAAGCATAGGTTGATTAATGATACTCAGCATGGATTCACAAGAGGCCGGTCTTGTCTAACTAATTTATTAACTTTCTTCAGTAAAGCTTTAGAGGCTGTTGACCACGATAAAGAATTTGGTATTATTTACTTAGATTTTAGTAAGGCTTTTGATAGAGTTCTGCACCATAGACTGTTAAAGAAAGTGGCAGCTCATGGCATTGGGGGAAAAGTGCTCTCGTGGATCAAGTCATGGCTCACTGACAGGAAGCAGAGAGTGTCCATAAATGGGGTTGTGATGAATGGTTTGAAAAACCGACAAGTTCAAGATTGAGACACTTATGCAACATATGGGAATATTTATTCAGGAAACGTTTCGCCACACCGTGGCTTCATCAGTCCGATACAAAGTAGAAAGGCGTAAGGAGAGGAGGAGTTTGAGGTAATCAGTCCCTCAGCCTGGAGTCGATGTGTTCAGTCCATTGATGGACTGAACACATCGTCCAGAGGTCATACTGCAGCTTTATACATCATTAGTAAGGCCTCACCTAGATTATGCAGCTCAATTCTGGTCTCCATATTACAGAATGGACATAAATTCGTTAGAAAACATTCAGCGTAGGATGACTAAAATAATACATAGCATTTGAAATCTTCCTTATGAAGAAAGATTGAAGACTCTTAAGTTACATTCACTTGTTAGACGAAGAATGAGGGGAGACCTGATCGAAGTGTGTAAGTGGAAGATAGATATTAATAAAGGGGATATTAATAAGGTCTTGAGGATGTATCTCCAAGAGAGAACCCGCAGTAATGGATTTAAATTAGATAAGTTTAGATTTAGAAAGGACATAGGAAAGTATTGGTTTGGAAATAGGGTAGTTGATGAGTGGAACAGTCTACCTAGTTGGGTTATTGAGGCTGGGACTTTGGGTAGTTTCAAATTTAGGTTGGATAAGTACATGAGTGGGAGGGGTTGGATTTGAGTGGGACTTTCACATCAGAGCTTATTTCTTGGGTGGCATTGAAAATTGGGTTGGGCAAATGTTTTGTTAGTAGGATGAATTGTAAAGGACCTGCCTAGTATGGGCCAACAGGCCTCCTGCAGTGTTCCTCCTTTCTTATGTTATGTTCTTATGTATTCCATCACTCCGGTTACTCTGTTCCATCACTCCAACTACTCCATTCCACCAGTTACTCAGCCACTGGACCAGCTACTCCACCAACTACTTCACTCCACTCCATCTATTCTACCACTCCACCAGCTACTCTTCCACCCCGGAAGTTGAACACAATGGTGCTTTGTTCTGTGTGTCGCTCTTCTCCTGACACATTCTGCACAGCTTCTCCTTCCTCCTCCTCTTCTTGCTGCTGCTGCTCCTCTTTTTCCTTCTACACCTTCTTATTCTCCTTCTACCACTCCCCTTTTTTCATCACCACCTTTTTCTCCTCATAATACAACCTTGTCTTCCTCTTCCTCCTCCAGATACTCCTTCATCTCTTCCTCCTCCTCCTCCTCCTCCTCCTCTTCCTCTTCTAGACGACGAATGAAAATGATTAAAGAGGAATTACATTCATGTGCACACATGGTTTCCTATATTTGAAGACGCTTGGTCAACTGGTGGCTTTTTAAATTCAATGCATATTCAAGGCAGTTGACGATGAGGTAATTAGTCCCTCAGCCTAAACGCCATTATTGTTCGGTAACTAATTACGTAAGGTACAGGAGTGCACCCTCCCTCCACTGGCATCCAGTTTCAAATCTTTCGTCCGGATGCCAGTGGCTCCTACCTTGAGAGGACTTTAGCAGAATCCTATTTTAACGAAGCGTACATTCAACCAGTTCCAAAAAGATTGAATTCGTATATCTCCAACAGCTGGAGTCATGTGCAACTCTTGGGTATCTTTATTGAGGAAACGTATTCTATTCAAGATTGATGGACTGACCACATCGACTCAAGGTTGAGGGACTGATTACCTCATTCTCCTCCTATTCTTCAAGATTCTCCTTTGTATGGACTGATGAAGCCACTGTGTGGCGAAAC
This sequence comes from Cherax quadricarinatus, assembly GCF_038502225.1. Lineage (NCBI taxonomy): Eukaryota > Metazoa > Arthropoda > Malacostraca > Decapoda > Parastacidae > Cherax > Cherax quadricarinatus. Next base: position 42,986,276 of record NC_091312.1, read on the forward strand.
GTTTCCTCAATAAAGATACCCAAGAGTTGCACATGTGTCTAATTTATCAACATGTCGGTTCTCTGAACCATTCATCTACAAACAGCTGGAGTGGGGAAGACCCTTGGAGTCATACCACGGAGATCCATACATTTGTTTCGCGAAACGGTACTCAATACGCCTCAAAGGATTCTCCTGCTTGAGAATGCTGAGCCACCTCGTAACTTTCCTCGGTCTACTGAGAGACAACGAGTAGAGTTACTTAAGTCTTTCATATGCTTTGTTCCCTATTGATGATACGAGGTCTGTTGGTCTTCCCTGCTCTTTCTTAAGTTTATCGTCGTCATTTTTTTGTAATTAGGTGACCACCACAAGACAACTTATTTAGCATGGAGTGTGTGAAGAGCATTGTAGTGTGCTGATGTTACTTCGTGAGCTCCATACTCGAAATATTTTTGTTATCAACTTAAGCATTTCTTTGATACTTTTGCTTGGAGCAAGATACTATTGAGAGAGAGAGAGAGAACATAAGAAAGGAGAATCACTGCAGCAGGCATGTTGGCCCATACTAGGCAGGTTCTTTACAATCCATCTCACTAACAAAACATTTGCCCAACCCAATTTTCAATGCTACCCAAGAAATAAGCTCTGATAACTATCCACTCATTTGCAAGTCCCACTCAAATCCAACCCCTCTCTCTCATATATTTATCAAACCTAAATTTGAAACTACCCAAAGTCCTAGCCTCAATACCCCAACAAGGTAGACTGTTCCACTCATCAACTACCCTATTTCCAAACCAATACTTTCCTATGTCCTTTCTAAATCTAAACTTGTCTAATTTAAATCTATTTCTGCGGGTTCTCTCTTGGAGAGACATCCTCAAGACCTTATTAATATCCCCTTTATTAATACCCATCTTCCACTTATACACTCCGATCATGTCTCCCCTCATTCTTCGTCTAACAAGAGAATGTAATTTAAGAGTCTTCAATCTTTCTTCATAAGGAAGATTTCTAATGCTATGTATTAATTTAGTCATTCTATGCTGAATGTTTTCTAACGATTTTATATCCATTCTGTAATATGGAGACCAGAACTGAGCTGCATAATATAGGTGAGGCCTTACTAATGATGTATAAAGCTGCAGTATAACCTCTGGACTTCTGTTGCTTACACTTCTTGATATAAATCCCAATAATCTATTTGCCTTATTACGTACGCGTAGGCATTGCTGTCTTGGTTTAAGGTTGCTGCTCACCATAACCCCCAAGTCCTTTCCGCAAAATGTATGGCTAAGTTCTACATCATTTAACTTATAATTGCTAGGGTTATGGACACTCCCGAGATTCAGAACCTTGCATTTATCTACATTGAACCGCATCTGCCACTTTTCTGACCAAGAATAGAGTTTGTCTAAATCCTTCTGAAGTTCCCTAACATCTACGTTTGAATCAATTATCCTACCTATCTTTGTGTCATCGGCGAATTTGCTATCACTAGTAATTTCTTCATCAAGATCATTGATATATATTATAAACAACAACGGGCCCAAGACTGATCCCTGTGGAACGCCACTTGTTACAGATCCCCACTCGGATTTAACTCCATTTATGGACACTCTCTGCTTCCTGTCTGTGAGCCATGATTTGATCCACGAGAGCACCCTTCCCTCAATGCCATGAGCTGCCACTTTTTTTAACAGTCTTTGGTGCGGAACTCTATCAAAAGCCTTACTAAAATCTAAGTAAATAATATCAAATTCTTTATCGTGGTCAACAGCCTCAAAGGCTTTACTGAAGAAAGTTAATAAATTAGTTAGACAAGACCGGCCTCTTGTGAATCCATGCTGAGTATCATTAATCAGTCTATGCTTATCGAGATGGCTTCTTATAATCTCGGCTATGATTGACTCTAGTAATTTGCCTACAATTGAGGTCAGGCTTATTGGGCGGTAATTTGACGGTAACGACTTGTCCCCTGTTTTAAAAATAGGAATTACATTAACCATCTTCCACATATCAGACACTACACCTGTTTGAAGAGATAAATTAAAAATATTAGTTAATGGTTCCCTTGAAAAAACCTCATCAGGACCCGGCGACTTATTTTGCTTCAGTCGGTCTATCTGCTTCACAACCATTTCACTAGTGACTGTGATGTTACATAATTTATCTTCTTTAGGCCCACTATAAAAATTAATTTCTGGAATATTGTCAGTGTCTTCCTGTGTAAAAACCGAGAGAAAATAATTATTTAAAATCGAGCACATTTCATTCTCTTTGTCAGTAACATGCCCATAGTTATTTTAAGGGAACCTATCTTATCTCTAACTTTTGTTCTATAGACCTGGAAAAAACTTTTTGGGTTAGTTTTCGAATCCCTAGCAACTTTAATTTCATAGTCCCTTTTAGCTTTTCTTATCCCCTTTTTGATGTCCCTCTTAATGTCAATATACTGATTCATAAGATGACCCTCACCTCTTTTGATACGCCTATAAATTCCCTTCTTATGCCCTAGTAGATATTTCAGCCTATTATTCATCCATTTTGGGTCATTTCTATTTGATCTAATTTCTTTATACGGGATAAACGTTCTTTGAGCAGCATGTATAGTGTTCAGAAAACTGTCATATTGATAGCTCTCTTCGTTACCCCAGTCAACAGACGATAAGTGTTCTCCAATCCCATCGTAATTTGCTAAGCGAAAATCTGGGACTGTTACTGAGTAATCCCTACTATCATACTTTCATTCAATGCTAAATGTAGTTGATTTGTGGTCGCTAGCACCCAGTTCCTCTGAAATTTCTAAATTATTAACAAGGGATTCATTGTTTGCCAGAACTAAGTCAAGCAAGTTATTTCCCCTTGTAGGTTCTGTCAAAAACTGTTTCAAAAAATAATCCTGAACTACTTCTAAGAAGTCGTATGATTCTAAATTCCCAGTCAAGAAATTCCAATCAATATGACTAAAGTTAAAGTCTCCTAGAATTATTACATTATCGTGCTTTGTGGCCTTAACAATTTTCTCCCATAGTAGTCAACCTTGGTCCCTATCTAAGTTTGGGGGACGGTATATCACACCTAAAATCAATTTTTCATGCCCCCTCTGAAAATTATATCCAAACAGACACTGTATGAGTTACTTCAGACTTAATACCCGTTTTTATGCAACAGTTCAAGCGATCTCGGACATACAATGCCACCCCACCCCCTTTCCCTATACTTCTATCTACTTGGAACAATTTAAAACCTTGAATGTGACATTCCGCAGGCATGTCCCGATTTTTCATATTGAACCACGTCTCAGTTAAGGCAAATTCATCAATGTTACCTGCACTAGCAACTAGTCTCAACTCGTCCATCTTATTCCTAGCTCTACGACTATTTGTATAATATATATTTAAGGACCCTCCTTTCTCTTTACCCTTCCTTCTCCTTTCTGTTATTCCACTAAACCTATTACTGTCCTTGTCAATTAGTGCCACTGGCTTTCCAATATCCACTAGTTCTCCTAGTACTCATATTACTACACTGCGACTTCACTGTTTTCCCGCCAAAACCCATACCACTATTCCTAGTTTAAATATCTAACAGCTCCCTCCACTGCAGTTGCCAGTGCTCCCACCCCACACCTAGATAGGTGAACCCCATCCCTGGCATACATGTTATTTCTGCCACAGAAGAGGTGTGAGGGAAAAGTAGGTGTAAGTGGGGTTAAGGTTGTTCGGGCAACCAGGAACCATTAGCGAGTTACGTTGCGCGCGCACACACCCCAATGGCGACCTTGTCAGTGGAACGCCTTCCTACTGAACAAAAGAAAATAATGGAAAAACAAGAAAAATGATTTTTGAGAATTTTACTTAAAATTTAAATATAATAAAAAAAAAATGGCCTTCAGTTCTTGTAGTTGGGTAGGAGTAGGTATGGCCCTGGATAGTTCCTCTGATGTTATTTATGTAGGTTATCCTGGGAAGATGGTAATCCGATGTTCTGGAATCTCCTACCACTTGGATGGAGCACAAGTAGAATAGGTAAGGGCCGGTAGTTGTAGAATAATGTTAATAAGTATTATTAACACACGTCTTGCCCCTTTATCTGGCGTCTATCCTGGAAGACCACGCCAGGAACAGAGCTGACAAATAAGAGAAAATAAAACTGGTTACCCATAGTCATGATAATATAACATTTAAGAAAGAAAAAGAATGATAAATGCCAAAATCATTACTGGTAACCAGCAAACACTAGAAAAGAACAAACAGTAATACTCCTGGTAGATCACCCTACCTGATTAGGAGAAGAGTGGAGGCGAAGTGACTCTCCAAACTTCAATCCACACCAGGTAAGGTCAATATTACCAGGAGTAGAAACTTTAACAAATCGGACACCAGGAACTAGTTTTGCCCCAGCCCGCCAGAGAGGGGGGGGGGTGTGTGCGCGCGCAACGTAACTCGCTAATGGTTCCTGGTTGCCCGAACAACCTTAACCCCACTTACACCTACTTTTCCCTCACAGAGGTCCCAGTTGTCAATGAATGTTACCGCATTTTCCTTACAGTATTTGTCCAGCCAGCAATTGACACCAATTGCTCTGGACAACCATTCATTTCCAACTCCTCTCCTTGGCAAAATACCACATATGACAGGGTTCCCACCCTTCCTCCTAATTATCTCTATTGCTGACCTACACCTGCTAATCAGGACCTCACTCCTACGTCTGCCAACATCGTTGCCTCCAGCACTGAGACAGATAATAGGATTGCTCCCATTGCCTCTCATGTCATCCAGACGGCTAACAATATCCTTCATCCAAGCCCCAGGAAAACACACTCTCTGCCTCCTACTCCTGTCCTTCAAGCATAATGCCCTATCCATGTACCTAATCTGGCTATCCCCAACAACAACAATGTTTTTACCTTCCTTGGCGTCGTTCGCTGTGATGTTCCCAGTAGTCGACTCACATTTGTTAGGTAGCACTACACCTTCACTTGTGGAATTCGTCAAGACGTTCTCGATGGTTTTCGTTGGGGTTTTTAGGGATGTCTTACTCTCGTCAGCCAATGCTTCCTTGGGGCTCGTTGTGACATTCCCAGTAGAACACCCACATTCGTCAGGTAGCACCGAAAATGGGAGCGAACACACTAAACGGTAGTGGGGAAATGGCCGTTCGAAAGGGAGAAAAGTCGTTATCCTGTGTTACAAAAAACGCGATTCTAAAAGCTTAGAGATCTCCAGTGAATACTATAAAGGACTGCCCTTCTAGCATCCAGCCTGTTACTGGGTTTTCGTAACAAGTAGTCAGTATCCTTGTCCAATTATCCATTAGAAATCAGTATTATTCAATAGTGCTTCAGGATTACAACTGGTAGGCTACTAACTAGAGAAATTAAAATTTAATAAATTTATTAATCAATAAGTTGTTTAGAGGTATATTATCAAATTAAATTAAATCAATCACAGTAATGAAAATAATATCAGTCTTTCGAGTTCAATATTATTGTGCTGAAATCACATATCATATTTATAATTCTTAAGTACCGTCTGGTACATTAACATCTAATAAGATATTACAAATATGTACAAGTGTGTATGTATGTAAGTGCTCTAAGTAGTTCACTACGTCTCACGACTCGACTAGACTTAAACAAGTGACTGACAAAGTCCTCAAATAAACTTACTTCTTGACCGACTGGCAACCAGAACAGTCTGCTTGAAAAATGAAAAGAATGCTAAGCCCAATAGCCATATAACAAGTGACTGCGACACAATCAGGATCAAGGAGATAATATAACGACACTAAGTAGGGACCATCAGCAGATCCTCCACAAAAGTTACAAAACTCCCATACTACTGAATCTAAGTTCAGCATAGGAAAAACCCGACTGTGACAGTACACAGAAACCAGTACAAAATTAGGTCAGAAGCTATAGCTAAGGACCTGAGATGCTCAGAGTGTCTATGTGACACATAACCTCAGTACAACGTCGAAAATCACTAAGTCTATACAATGTTCTGTGAACAGAGTTCTACAGAACTAACAAGAATAATGAGACAGACAATCTGTCCAACCACCAAGCGAGTCTAGAGCAGACTGAATACTTCACGAGAGGTGAGGACACCCCCGCCCTATCACGTGATAGCCCCGTGGACAGCACAGCTCAGAAGCCGGCAGTATAACGAGCGACAAGCGATAATTACAGTTGTTTGACAAATATAAGCAATATAAAATTATATGAAAAGATAATATACATTATATATATATATACATAATAATCATTGTAACCCATTCAGGGGTTGCAACACCCCCCCCTCCCCATCACGACAGACGGTCGCACTAGGAGTTGCATTAATGTCTTTCACATTAATACTGATTACTCATATCAATACAATTTAATATAAAAATTTATCAGTCACTCTTGTGCCAAGCACTTCTACAATTTCACAGCGTCTGTCACTAGGATGTGCCCCTAGTACTAGGGCAGTACACAGTATCGTATCTCCGCATACTCGTGGTTATGTACATCAGTGTAGAGATAGGATAGCGTAGATGAGCTGGGCACGATGAGGCTCGATCATAATAGAGAAGACTGCATTCCACTCTTTAGTAGTGGTTGTGGAATGCAAGGTAGTACGAACATCTGAGTATGAAACAGCTTAAGCAGGTGTGTAGTGAGGGGGGGGGGTCTGCGACAGGACAGTGTTGCGTCACGCAGTACATCACCCGCACCACACTACCCACTCAACACTCAGCTTGTCTCCTCCTCACACAATAATACTGTGAATATATAAATATAATAATTAGACATGAGTATACATAGTTAATATGGGCTGGAGGGATTAAGTTACTTTACTGAATTTGACATGGCAAGTAACAAAAGGTATTTGGGCATAAAATTACGTTAATTTGATATAACTGATAATTATTAAGGACGAGACAGAGCGTCAGCAATTACATTACAATGACCACTTATGTGTTTTATACTAATAGAATAAGGTTGGATTCTGAGGGCCCACCTCATGATCCTAGCATTTTTACTTTTCATAGCGTTTATGTAGGTGAGTGGATTGTGGTCTGAAAAAACGTTAATTTTAAATGGGGAAGTGCCCAAATACACGTCAAAATGTTCCAAGGACACCACAAGAGCTACAGCCTCTTTCTCAATAGTGGCATAATTTTTCTGGTGTCGTTTAAGTTTAGATGAATAGTAACATATAGGATGGAGAATGTCAGTGGATGTTGACTGTTGGAGCAGCACAGCGCCCACTGCATAACCACTCGCATCTATATGTAAAAAGAAGGGAAGATTGAAATTAGGACTCAACACTGGAGCAGAGGAAAGCAGATGCTTCAACCTTTTCAACAAGTCTGAACAATCTCTAGTCCAGATGAACTGAACTTTGGTACTAATGAACATAGTGAGAGGTGTAGGTGGAGGTGTGTGTGTTGGCTTGCCTGTCACTTGACACGTGGCAACATCACACATGATCAGCTATTGTTTCCTTCATCTTTGGCCAAGTAAAATGTTTTGCCAGTTTACCGAGTGTCTTCTTGACACCCAAATGTCCTCCTATGGGACTATTGTGAGCAAAATCAATGGCTTGTTCACGAAATGTAACTGGTAACACTACGAAATGCTTGACTGTGGTGGAAACACTATCAGCTGACAACTTACATGTATTTTTCTCCATCAGTACACCGTTACTATAATAGTAACAATTATCGAGATCCTTTGCTTCATTCTCAGTAACTGCTATATCTCTCAGTTTTTCCAGTGACTGATCAACAAACTGATCCTTGATTAAATCATCATGAGTAAGAAATTTAACGTCAGTTGTGTCTTAACTAGGTTGATGACCGGGGGGAGTCAGTGTTAATGATCCAGGGCGCAGAGCGTCACTAAACAACATATTCAAGCCCAAATCATTGTCATCCACTAACTCAACAGGAGACAAGGATGGTTGTTGAATCTTTGACATAGCTCTAGTAACTGCGCTGAGAGGAAATAAAATAGGTTTCTCTCTACAAGCTTCAATGGCATAATTATCATCAGTGTTATTATCAATCACAAGTGGTTCTTTACATATACCAGCATGAAGGATATCGTTCCCTATCAACAAGTCCACTGACCTGATGGGAAATACACCACTGGATATACCCACTGAAATATAACCAGTATAATAGCTTGTTTCAATATACACTTTGTGCAGAGGCACTTTTATAACAGCCCCTCCATAGGCTTCTAACAATACATCTATCTTGCAATAGGTATCGTCAGTTATGGGCAGTACATCTTCTCTTAATAACGTGAGATAACTGCCAGTGTCTCTGAAAGAAATTATCTCAGTTAGATGTGATTCGTCAAATCCTACTTTATCTCTTGAAAAGTAAGGACTCATCGCTGAACGAATCTTTTCGTCAGATTCACTTTCTGACGCTAGTCATCTGTCCTGAGTAACATTATCTAAAACAGTAGGATCAGAGGTATTACTTGGATTTTGGTGCCTTTGTTGCTCGGAAGAGGATACGACTTGAGTGGGGGCGCCAGCCGCACGACTGTTTCTCGTATCTCTTTCTAACTTATAGCAATACTCTCTAGTATGTCCTTTTCTGTTACAATAGGTACATTTAACTTTCTTCTTCTCGATATCAGATTTCTGTCTAGCCACAGAGACAGATTCAGGATTGTGAGTTTTCCTGGTAAAGGTACGAGAAGTTACAGTAGCAGGTACATCAGGCCGGCAATGAGCAGCTGATTTAGGTTGCCAACTTCTAGGACAATTTTTAGTTACCTTGTTTCTCTGTGTTTTAGTACGTACAAGTTTGTGAGAAATCTCGTAATTGTCTGCTAATGCTGCAGTTTCCAGAATATCCGAGGTAGTATGATCGATCAGATATTCTTGTATGTCAGCAGACATACAGTTGTTAAACTCTTCGTGTAGTAACAACTGAACAAGGCTGTTGTAGTTGTTACACTTGGCAGCTCTACACCACCTCTGAAATGCAACTTTTTTCTCACGAGCAAACTCTACACAAGTTTGATCTTGTCGTCGTTGTAACGTACGAAATGCTCTTTGATAACTTACAGGTAACAAGTTATACGTCTCTAGAATTGTTTGTTTGACAGCGTCATAACTAATGTACTTGGCAAATGGCAAAGCTGCAGTACAGGTTTGAGCTCTTCCCGTCAAAGCAGTATGCAACAATGTTGCCCAGTGCTTACGTGGCCAGTTCATAGCACGTGCCTGGTTCTCAAACACATCAAAATATGTGTCTAAGTCACTTTCAAAAAACTTACTAACTATAGATGCAGCTTTCTGCACATTAAATGTGTCCTGTGATCTATCAGTCTGTTGTCTTCCCAGACGAACATTTTCTCTTTGGAAATCTTCTTCGTTCAATCTCCTCTGTGCCTCTATTTGTGCAGTCTGCAACATAATGAGGCGTTCAAACCTCTCAAACTGTTCCTGAGAGATAGGACCACTAGGTAATGGAGGAGTAGGGAAATTAACATGTCTTTCTGGACTGTCCTTAGGTCGGACACCTCGTCCAGCCGTCTCTAGAGTGTCTAGATCTGGTCTAGGATAAGTAGATACAGGTGTAGCATACACAGTACTAGCGTGAGGCTTAGTCATACCAGCTATACTCTGTACTATAGTGTCAGTGAGGGAAGGAGTGAGCGAGAACTGAGCTACACTAGGCTCAGACACTTTTGCAGTAGTTGTTCTTTCTTCTTCATCAAATAGAGTCATTCTTCTTCATCAAATAGAGTCATACTTCCTAATTGTGACACTAGGCTTTCTGAATCTGAATCATAATCAGACATCTCTGTATGAGCAGGAAACAATATATCTTTAATTAACGCTCTGACAGTTTCTGCGGTGTAATTCCTGTTATACGTCACACCGAGATATTTGGCTACTCGCCAACAAGTCTGAAGTTTTAATGTACTTAACTCAGACAAAGTCAGAGTATCAATTAACTGTTTCACTTTGGCATACATCACGAAAATAATTGTACTACGAGAGAGTGATTATTGGAAACTATCATCCTAATAGGAATTTTAGTGTTGGATATCGTAGAGTTAGGACTCAAAACAGTATTTCCATCTCCTTGGATCAAGAGACTCAGTCAGGTACATACATCCACCTGGTATGTTGTACAAGACTAAACTCAAAGTCTTCAGATTAGGAAAGTACTCAAAGTGTTTGATCATAGATTCACTAGTATGTCAAACTGGACAATTTCTCCAACACCTTGGATCAAGAGCCTCCCGGACAGGCCCCCATTTGTTACAAAAAACGCGATTCTAAAAGCTTAGAGATCTCCAGTGAATACTAGAAAGGACTGCCCTTCTAGCATCCAGCCTGTTACTGGGTTTTCGTAACAAGTAGTCAGTATCCTTGTCCAATTATCCATTAGAAATCAGTATTATTCAATAGTGCTTCAGGATTACAACTGGTAGGCTACTAACTAGAGAAATTAAAATTTAATAAATTTATTAATCATTAAGTTGTCTAGAGGTATATTATCAAATTAAATTAAATCAATCACAGTAATGAAAATAATATCAGTCTCTCGAGTTCAATATTATTGTGCTGAAAGCACATATCACATTTATAATTCTTAAGTACCGTCTGGTACATTAACATTTAATAAGATATTACAAATATGTACAAGTAAGTGTGTATGTAAGTGTTCTAAGTAGTTCACTATGTCTCACCACTCGACTAGACTTAAATAAGTGACTGACAAAGTCCTCAAATGAACTAACTTCTTGACCGACTGGCAACCAGAACAGTCTGCTTGAACAATGAAAAGAATGCTAAGCCCAATAGCCATATAACAAGCGACTGCGACACAATCAGGATCAAGGAGATAATATAACGACACTAAGTAGGGACCATCAGCAGATCCTCCACAAAAGTTACAAAACTCCCATACTACTGAATCTAAGTTCAGCATAGGAAAAACCCGACTGTGACAATACACAGAAACCAGTACAAAATTAGGTCAGAAGCTATAGCTAAGGACCTGAGATGCTCAGAGTGTCTATGTGACACACAACCTCAGTACAACGTCGAAAATCACTAAGTCTATACAATGTTCTGTGAACAGAGTTCTACAGAACAAGAATAATGAGACAGACAATCTGTCCAACCACCAAGCGAGTCTAGAGCAGACTGAATACTTCACGAGAGGTGAGGACACCCCCCCCCTCGATCACGTGATAGCACCGTGGACAGCACAGCTCAGAAGCCGGCAGTATAACGAGCGACAAGCGATAATTACAGTTGTTTGACAATCAAGACTTGAACTGAGCACATATTATGTACATCCTAACAACATAAGTCAAATAACAATATAACAGTCAAATTATAATATAAAGTCATACAGTTACGATTTAGCTATTATCGCAAATATAAGCAATATAAAATTATATGAAAAGATAATATACATAATATATATATACATAATCATTGTAACCCATTCAGGGGTTGCAACACCCCCCCCCCCATCACGACAGACGGTCGCACTAGGAGTTGCATTAATGTCTTTCACATTATTACTGATTACTCATATCAATACAATTTAATATAAAAATTTATCAGTCACTCTTGTGCCAAGCACTTCTACAATTTCACAGCGTCCGTCACTAGGATGTGCCCCTAGTACTAGGGCAGTACACAGTATCGTATCTCCGCATACTCGTGGTTATGTACATCAGTGTAGAGACAGGATAGCGCTGACACTACGGCTGTTTACGAGAAAAACTAGCTCACTGACGTATGGCCTGAGGAATATGGGAAGAGAGAGAGAGTACGTAGGAAAAGCAGATGACTGTATAGATGGTAAAAAAAATGAAATCAGACATTGGTCATAAACAACCGCTAACTCTTCGTCATTATCATTAGTACTGCAAATAACCCTGCTACTTCGTCGGAAAACTGTACCGCATGCGTTCTTTCCTACCTTTTGCCAACGCGCCGGTAACTGCTAGTAGGTGAACACAGGTAATTTTGAGACAGGCTTTGTAAGGAAAAAGCTGGACTGGATTCGTTTCATTAGAAACTAACTATAGACTAGTAACTTCCACGGTTCCACTGGATGTTGAGTGGCGTGTAGTACTGATAACGTTATCATGGCAGCGCCTGATGAATTTCTCAAAATCTTCAGTATATCCATTATTCATGGACAAATAGGAGTTAACAGGATCTCATTTAAAACATAAAAACATAAGAAAGAAGGAACACTGCAACAGGCCTACTGGCCTATGCGAGGCAGCTCCAGTTCTCGTACCGGCTTAAGCCAATGCCTTGACCTAGTGAGGCCAGACACGTCACTTAAGGGAGGAGCACTGCATCCGACCTAGTAGCACAAGCTAGTCAGGTCCAACTCACACCCACCCACACCAACTCATGTATTTATCTAATCTATTTTTAAAACTACACAACGTCTTAGCGTCTTTGACGGTACTCGGGAGTTTGTTCCATTCATCCACAACTCTATTACTAAACCAGTGCTTTCCTATATCCTTCCTGAATCTGAATTTTTCCAATTTAAAGTCATTGCTGCGAGTCCTGTCTATGTTAAATATTTTTAGCACGCTATTTACATCCCCTTTATTGATTTCTGTTTTCCATTTATACACCTCAGTCATATCCCCCCTAATTCTACGCCTTTCTAGAGAGTGCAGATTCAGGGTCCTCAGTCTGTCCTCATAAGGAAGATTTTTGATACATGGGATCAACTTTGTCATCCTCCTTTGTACGTTTTTCAGTGCATTTATATCCATTCTGTAATACGGTGATCAAAACTGCGCAGAATAATCTAAATGAGGCCTAACCAAAGATATATAGAGTTGAAGAACAACCTGAGGACTCCTATTATTTATACTTCTTGCTATGAAGCCAAGGATTCTGTTAGCTTTATTGTGAACACTAATGCACTGTTGTCTTGGTTTTAGATTACTACTAACCAGATTTCCTAAGTCCTTTTTGCAATCTGTAATATTAACATCTACATTATTTAGTTTATATGTGGCATGGTTATTTTCCTGTCCAACATTTAGAACTTTGCATTTGTCTATATCAAACTGCTTCTGCCACTTCTCCAACCACTGCATCAGTCTGTTCAAATCATCCTGGAGTGCTCCGTCCTCATTAGAATGAATTAGACGGCCTATTTTGGTGTAATCAGTACATTTCCTTATGTCGCTATTTATTCCCTCATCTATGTCGTTGGTCTAGTGGCTAACGCGACGGGCTGGAGTTTTGAGACTTTGACCGCGGGTTCAATCCCGGCCGGGGGTATGGTTTGTTTGCAATCGTGTCATTACGATTTCTTGAGTCATGTTGACGGCAGTGAAGGGACTTGAGCTAGAATTCGTCACGGCCATGTTAGCTGGAGATTCGTCTGTAAAAACTTGCATTTGTAGTCACAGAGGTGCCTGTGCTAACCTTCCTATGGTGTAGAAATATACATAGTTGGATGAATCTTATTGTGGCTAGCTGGTCTAGTGGCTAACGCGACGGGCTGGAGTTTTGAGACTGTGACCGCGGGTTCAATCCCGGCCGGGGGTATGGTTTGTTTGCAATCGAGTCATTACGATTTCTTGAGTCATGTTGACGGCAGTGAAGGGACTTGAGCTAGAGTTCGTCACGGCCATGCTAGCTGGAGATTCGTCTGTAAAAACTTGCATTTGTGGTCACAGAGGTGCCTGTGCTAACCTTCCTATGGTGTAGAAATATACCTAGTTGGATGAATCTTATTGTGGCTAGCTGGTCTAGTGGCTAACGCGACGGGCTGGAGTTTTGAGACTCTATGACCGCGGGTTCAATCCCGGCCGGGGGTATGGTTTGTTTGCAATCGTGTCATTACGATTTCTTGAGTCATGTTGACGGCAGTGAAGGGACTTGAGCTAGAATTCGTCACGGCCATGTTAGCTGGAGATTCGTCTGTAAAAACTTGCATTTGTAGTCACAGAGGTGCCTGTGCTAACCTTCCTATGGTGTAGAAATATACATAGTTGGATGAATCTTATTGTGGCTAGCTGGTCTAGTGGCTAACGCGACGGGCTGGAGTTTTGAGACTCTATGACCGCGGGTTCAATCCCGTCCGGGGGTATGGCAAAGATGTATGGTCCCATCATCATTCAAGAGTGATTGTTGTACAGCAGAGAATTCACAGAGCCTTCACGTCTCCCGAAATTTATTTGAGTCTGTGATCTGTTTACAAGTAGTCAGGCAAACTGTGGCCACCAGACCACGGTGCCCCGTGGCCACCAGGCCACTGGGCACGGCGATAGTCCGGGTTCGATTACCGGCGAGGGTAGAAACATTGGGCGTGTTTCCTTACACCGGTTGTCTATGTTTACCCATCAGTATAAAATGGGTACCTGGGTGTTAGTCGACCGGTGTGGGTCGCATCCTGGGACAAAACTCACCTAATTTGCCCGAAATGCTCTGCATAACAAGCGGCTTTCTATATAGTAGCATGTCATTGATGTTAGCTAGGACTGTATACCTTGTACATGTACTTGCAGAAATAAAGAAATTATTAAATTATTATTATTATTATTATTATTATTATTGTTGTTGTTGTTGTTGTTTTTACTATTCCCAGCCACAATAATTTTTAGTTTCTTCTTGGCGTTTGAATACAGATATAGTTCTTGTCAGGAGCCCATAACTTCAAAGTACTCGACTCGGAGAAGAGTCTCAGCGTGTTTGACTCGTGTAATCTGTTACCAAGAGCTAACCAATATCTTTTTAAATAAATTCACTAAAATCTGACTTGGCTGAAATATTACCATAAGAAAATGTTCAAGTTTATTTCATAATTTCTTCAATATAATATCCCTTATGTTTACTGCTTCTTTAGAGTCAATATTCGTGTGATGTTTCTTGCTCTAGTATCCCTACCATACTTGACGTCTCTTCGGGTATATGGTAAAGTACTGCCGCTATTAAAAATTGCGTGTAAATGTCCTAGGGTGTTAGGTTATGGCTACTAAACCTCACCTTCAAAGCTGTTCTGACATTCAAACGTCTCTTCCGCTCCAGAAGTACAGATCGGAATATCACTTTTCCTCATAGTTCATTTTTCTTTTTTCAAAGCTCTTCCCTAACTGTAGGATTTGACGCTTTCAAATCACTCATTTCATCAAGTTAATATGCCATCATCTCAGAGTGATAGGAAAATTTAATGCAAGTACCCAACGCTTGCTTCCGCTGAAGAAATATGGGCACTCCACTCACCACTTCTTATAGACCTTGTTACTTGCAACAAAGTTTCCGTCACTGCCATATATTCCCTCCTTTTAAAAGTTGGATTAAACTTTTCGTGAATGCTAATAAATTCCTTCATTTCTCAGAGGTTTACCATGACTCCCTGGTTGCCAGTAGGTCTTGAATATCGCCTCCATTTACACGTTTTGATTGTAATTCAACCTTATTAAGAATTTCTGCCACTGGATGCTGCATGAAGAATAATTGGACGTTGCAGTCGTACAGAGCAACGGGTGTGCGTTTGTGAGCTGCTTCAGCACATCGAGTATGTGCTCGTAATGATTTCTGGAACAGTGCTCTCACTCTATCAGACATTCCAAATTTCTGTAATATCGGATGAACCAATGAAGTTGTCAATAGCACGAAGTATTGTCACACATATCTGCAGTTCACTAGGCCGTAAAACAAAGCGACCACAAAGACACTATTGAGACATTGTTAGCTGATGCACAAGAGTTCAGAGACCCAACTCTAATATCTCAACACAAATATGTCAAGAAAATCAGATGACTTGAACAATCTGCTGTGGCAACTGGTGTGGTGCGAGTTATTTGCTTTTCCTCTTCTTGTAATATTACAATGAAAACAGTCCACACAGGAAAAGTTTCAGGATAAGGTTTTATTTTTTTAAATTGATTTTGGAAGTCTACAATCACAGCATCACCAGTCCATCCTGTTTGCAGATTTTGTACTCGCAGTATTCAAAGTAGTAGAATTTGCTTCACTTGCAGATTTGCATATGCACCATGCCAAGTTTACTTATTTAAATGATTTCAAATCCCTAGCTTTTCTGTTAATAACAGATTCCTCACAAACTATGCCCTGTGGTTAAGGAGATTTGGCCAATTGTAGCAATAGTCTGTTTTGATGTAGTTTCCGTAGTGAATGAGTCTGCATGTCTGTGTTATGGATTTCTGTGATTAATCTTTATTGTGCCAATCTTCATAACACGTCATGACAGCTGCTTGAAGGGTTCACTTTCCATCAGATGTGTTCTCAAGGAAATACAAATTTCCTGTAGAGTAGTAGATAAAGTTCCTGTCACTAGGTAGAGAGGGACATACTTTCCCAATATCTAACATACGTTGTAAAATATCATCACCTAAAGCGGTCTCAAGTCTGAGATCTTCATTGTCTTCGATCGAGGATCCCAACCGTTCATAAAAGTGGTACCAAGAATTTTGTGCATATATTTAAACTGTATCATTAGGCCAACAGTAAACAGTAGTAGTTCACGCGTATGCCTTTCTGTCAGGCACTCAAACAAGAGTTTGTGATGTAAATGGTTTAGACAACAGAGAAGTTGAAGAATAAGAATCTTGTACAACATTTGGAATCTTTATTGTTGAAACGTTTCGCCTGGATAACGAAACGTTTCTACAAACGTTCTACAAAAGTTGTGACAAAGTAGTAGCTGTGTGATTCGATTGTAGGTTTTCGTGTCCAAAGCCATCAAGTATTCTTCTCCTATTCAAACACTATTTGCATAAAATACTGTTACTGCTTTGGTATTATGCATGCAACATGGTCCCATCCATAACCAGGCCTCACGGTGGATCAGCGCCTGATCAACCAGGCTGTTACTGCTTACCGTACACAACCCTACGAACCAGAGCCTGGCTGGTCAGGTACTGACTTCAGGTGCCTGTCCAGCTTCCTCTTGAAGACAGCCTGGAGTCTATTGGTAATCTCCCTCCCAGGGGCCCAACAATCTTGGGCCCCTGGCACTTATTATGTTGTCTCAGTGTACTCATGCGCCCTGTTTTTCACTGGGGAGGATGTTGTACTATAAGGACACAAGTGCAACTAATGTGACATTTATTGTGGCAACGTTTCGCTCTCCAGGAGCTTTATCAAGCCATTACGTAATGGCTTGATAAAGCTCCTGGAGAGCGAAACGTTCCCACAATAAATGTCACATTAGTTGCACTTGTGTCCTTTTACTTTACATATTGTCGGTAATTCTACCAACTTTATTACATGTTGTACTACTTGCCGAGTCTTTTGCTTTTGTAAAGAGTGATTTCCGTGTGCAGATTTGGAACTAGTCCCTCTAGAATTTTCCAAGTGTATATTATACGCCTGTATCATCTGTGTTCCAAGGAGTACAGGTCAAGGGACTTCAACCGTTCCCAGTAATTTAGGCGCTTTATTGTACTTGTACATACAGTGAAAGTTCTCTGTATATTCTCCTGTTCTGCAAATTCGCCTGTCATCAAAAGGGCCATTAGTGTACAACAATACTCTAGCCTAGAGAGAACAAGTAATTTGAAGAGAATCATCATTGACTTGGCATTCCTAATTTTGAAGGTTCTCATTATCCCTCCTATCATTTTCCTAGCAGATGTGGTAGAGACATTGTTGTGATCTTTGAAAGTGAGATTCTTTGACATTATTACTCCCTGGTCCATCACATTAGTTTATCGATCTAATGAATGGTTGGAATTTCTTTTATTCATTTAATTTTTTTCGAGTTTTTAATAACGGAGTAATTAGTGGGTCTAGTAATTGGTGGATCTATATCTTCATTACACCTACCATGCCTTTTGTGGAATGGTTCTAAGACAGAAAGAGTTAATCAGGGGAGAAGATGTGATGAGCTATATAACACGTGCCATTTAACTGAATGTATGTACTGTCAATATGGAAATATGTATAAAAACACTTTCTTGAGAGTAAATATTGTTTGGATCACGTTTACAGGCCAAAACATGTGTTTAATATGAGACCTTAAAAACTGAAACTCGTTCATAATGGTTATTTTAAAGGTTTTATGAAGTTTGCTGCCAGTCACCTTGATACATTCATCAATGCTGACGTCACGCACCGCAGTGACATCATGCACATTATTCATCTATAGGCCGTGTCCCATGTAAAAAAAAATTATTACAAGAGCTGCAATGAAGGATAATTTTTTTCTCCATATGCTTCCCTTCTATACTACATAGCGGATTACAACTGGTACAGTTCTATATTTAAGAGGTAAAGGAGCTCTCTCCTCTACTATCCTGATATCAAGTCTGTAAATAGAGTGGCAGCCAGAATGTACTGTAGTTTGTTTTTCTTTGCACGTAGCCTAGATATGGACCCAGAAGTCTGCTGCTATCTGCTGTTCCCATGTACCCAGATACCGCCCCCTCTCGAGCCCCCCCCCCTCCCACTGACACCCACACCAACTACCTCCCTACCTACCTACCTACCTACCTACCTACCTACCTACCTCCCTACCTCCCTCCCTCCCTCCCTACCTACCTACCTCCCTCCCTCCCTCCCTCTCTCTCCCTCTCTCCCCCTCTCTCTCTCTCCCTCTCTCCCTCACTCTCTCTCCCTCTCTCTCCCTCCCTCTCTCCCCCCTCCTCATCCTCCTCCTCTCTCTCCTTTTTTGTTTACACAATGGTTTTACAAGGTTAGGTTAAGAGTTCCTACCTTCATTTACAAGATCAGAGGTAACTTCCTTAATTCATTTTGTGATGTAGTTCAGCTGGGCTTGTGAGGTCTCTGGGGAGACCTAATTTGACCAATTATATGGTCACACCTTGCCTTGGCAGACGTCTGTAGCCACGCCCACGTCTGAGGTCTTTTGTTCTTGACGGCGTCAGACCTAGGCGTCAGGTCGTACACGTGGTTGTGGAGGGTGCTTGGACCACCATAAAAGCCCAAGGAAGAGCATGATCAGGAGATTCGAGTGGAGCTGCTGCTGGGGTGCAGAGCTCCTGAGCAGAGATTCGAGCGGAGCTGCTGCTGGGGTGCAGAGCTCCTGAGCAGAGATTCGAGCGGAGCTGCTGCTGGGGTGCAGAGCTCCTGAGCAGAGATTCGAGCGGAGCTGCTGCTAGGGTGCAGGGCTCGGGAGAAGGCTGCTGAAGTCGCTGGAGGAGACTGTTGGAGGCATTGGGCAGAGTACTGGCTTGGCGCAGTACTCGTGCTCTGTAGGTCTTGGGACCTGTGGCTTAGTTCCTGTGATGAACTGTCCTCTGAACTATATTGTAAGTTATATTCATTTTGGTCAAGCTAATTGTGTTCCCTGTCTCACTGGTTATACAAACCATCCCATTTATCTAAACCACAATAATGTTCTCCTGTTCCCAAATATATTATTGTACAAGGACTTAATAATAAACTGTGTGAGTAGAATAGTAATATTCACTGTCCCCGTCATTTATTCTTATTTCCATTTATGTTTAGTTAAAGTAGTGAGAGGGTGAGTAGTGTAGTGTGGAGTGTAGAGTAATGAGAGGTGAAGCTGTAGTCACCAGTGACCTCACATTACCTACCAACCTCCACACTCATCCCTCCTAGCACATTAACCAACCTCCGCACTTATCCCTCCTACTGCCTCGCCTGTCCCCTACCTACTGACTCCCTCCTCTTACCCCCATATTCCCCTAATCATCACTCCCCTACATGACATGGTGTCTAAGCGGTGGTGGTTCTTATTATTTTTATAGTAGGAACCAGTCCCATGTGCCTTATTTTTGACTGCTCGGTTATACTTATGCTACCATTTGATTTTGTGTGTTATTATAATATTATAATCCTAGTGACCTTAACTGACCTTTTCTTGACAGTGGGTCTGAATAATTGTTTGGGTGTAATATATTTGGTGGAGTTGGTTGTTGGTTTGAGATAAATGGTGGAGAATATCAGTATTTGGGTGAGACTTTTGGGGGAAGCAATTACTGGCCGAAATTTAATATTTACAGAGGAATGAGAAGTCACCCAGCCCGCCTTGGAAGACTAGCCCACAACTGTCACCCACTGAAGAGATGCCTATGATTATTATCCACCTGATGTGCCAAGTCACCCAGCTGATGTGCCCCAGTAGATGTATTGCTGCCTTGGTCTGTCATCCATTGTAGTGGGTGTCTGTCTGCGTCACCCAGCCTGTGACCATCACCCAAGGACCGCCAGTTACCTGCAGTTGCCAGGGATGGGTGACTGCACCTCTGTTAATCACCTGAAGTGACCTCACCACGTCATCTCACATCGAGCATCTGACCATAGCCTGCTGCTGCTGCTGCTGATGTCGGCTTCTTATGATGCTGCAGTTTACTGAGATGCTGTAACCTTGCTGCGATGCTGTGGCCGTGCTGTGTGCTGCTGTGATACGGCCGTGTTGTGATGTTGAGATGCTGCGGCCGTGCGGTGATGTGGAGACGCTGCAGCCTTGCTGTGATGCTGGGACCGTGCTGCGATGCTGTAGCCGTGCTGTGGCCGTGCTGTGTGCTGCTGTGATACGGCCGTGCTGTGATGATGGATATGCTGTGGCCGTGCTGTGATGCTGCCTAGCTCAAGAGGAGGAGATGGCGGTGATGCTGCAGTGGTGTATGAGGGATTCTGTCTGGTGTGCCAGGATAAGAGTCTATGATGGAGCTGCCATTCTCGGAGATGTGGAAGGATGTGAGCCGCGGAGATGGACTCCAGCTGCTGGGACCAGCCTGCTTTCAAGGGCGGTATGGAGGTGTATCCTGCCTTGCTGGTCGGCCTGTACGACCGGTATGTGGGGATGCCCTGCCAGCCATGAGAGACAATTGAGAGTGTGAGATGTCCCCAGCCTACTTTGACTTGCTAGAAGTGTTAGTGTTACCTGGGTGGAATAAGGCAACCTTGAATACGGTCCAGTGATTATGGCCGCCTTGTTTTATGAGGCCAGTGAAACCTAGTAATGGCATAGGATAATGGAGGGTCTTAGCTGCGATGCCTGCCCTGTCTCGATTTTCAGATGTTGTAGTGTGCATGTGAAGTGTGCCGAAAATGCGACCTTGGTGGTCGTGAAGTGGTCCAGTTGCAGTTACTTGAAAGAATGCAACCCGTTGGAGCAGTTTTCCACGCCATAGAAGCCTAGAGAGGTTTGGCCCAATGGATAACGTGCGAGGGTGACTAGCATTGGCTAGTGCATTTCTAGTAGAAGTAGGGAAGGCACTGGAGCCCGATATTTAGGTTTAAGGAGAAATGACGGGTAAGGAGGCTTTGCACCAGAGAGCAACTATTATGCTGGCCAACTGCGAGTTGTACTGATTATGCTGCCTTGTGGTAGATGAGAAGGTTGAGGGAAATATATGTAGTTGAATAATTTTGTATTATGTATAATTTTGTCTTTGTATTGTAATAGATTTAAGGGATTAGGATTAAAATAGTCTAATAACTAGGACAAATTGTCCTAGTTCTCAGATATTTTAAATTGGGGGAGAAAGGGGGATGTGATGTAGTTCAACTGGGCTTGTGAGGTCTCTGGGAAGACCTAATTTAACCAATTATATGGTCACACCTTGCCTTGGCAGACGTCTGTAGCCACGCCCACGTCTGAGGTCTTTTGTTCTTGACGTCTTCAGACCTAGGCGTCAGGTCGTACACGTGGTTGTGGAGGGTGCTTGGACCACCATAAAAACCCAAGGAAGAGCATGATCAGGAGATTCGAGCGGAGCTGCTGCTGGGGTGCAGAGCTCCTGAGCAGAGATTCGAGCGGAGCTGCTGCTGGGGTGCAGAGCTCCTGAGCAGAGATTCGAGCAGAGCTGCTGCTGGGGTGCAGGGCTCGGGAGAAGGCTGCTGAAGTCGCTGGAGGAGACTGTTGGAGGCATTGGGCAGAGTACTGGCTTGGCGCAGTACTCGTGCTGTGTAGGTCTTGGGACCTGTGGCTTAGTTCCGGTGATGAACTGTCCTCTGAACTATATTGTAAGTTATATTCATTTTGGTCAAGCTAATTGTGTTCCCTGTCTCACTGCTTATACATACCAGCCCATTTATCTAAACCACAATAATGTTCTCCTGTTCCCAAATATATTATTGTACAAGGACTTAATAATAAACTGTGTTTGAGTAGAATAGTAATATTCACTGTCCCCGTCATTTATTCTTATTTCCATTTATTTATGTTTAGTTAAAGTAGTGAGAGGGTGAGTAGTGTAGTGTGGAGTGTAGAGTAATGAGAGGTGAAGCTGTAGTCACCAGTGACCTCACATTACCTACCAACCTCCACACTCATCCCTCCTAGCACATTAACTGCCTCCACACTCATCCCTCCTACTGCCTCGCCTGTCCCCTACCTACTGACTCCCCCCCCCCGCTTACCCCCATATTCCCCTAATCATCACTCCCCTACATGACAATTTTGAAGTTTTTTTTATTTTTATGAGACATATTAATAGTTTCTCTCTCTCTCTTTTTCCTCCAAACACAAAAGACACACACACACACACACACACACACACACACACACACACACACACACACATTTTTGCATTGCACAGGTGTTTCTTTCATCGTTTGTAAAGTTTGTATCTGAACTACAGGTGTTAGGCTCCTTCCGGTGCTCTTTTTGTCCCCACTCCCTCAGACACCCCCACTCTGCTCTCCACAATGTTCTGCCCCCACCCATCCTCTCGCGTTCTAAATTCCTTCCTTTGCCTTATTCTACCTTTCTCTACTTTCCTCTACCTCCTTCACTCGCCTTACCTCTACATCTTACTAACCCCTCCCTGCCTCTACCCAATTCTGCCCTCTTCCTCCATTTCCTTTCTCTCTCCCTCATCCTACTACGCTTTCTCTCTTCCTAATACAATAATTTGAATGGCGAGTCCATCATCGTGTTTGTGAGGACCCTTCAGGTCACATGTTAAGTCAATTGGGAAGGAAAATATTATCTTCCACGTTGTCTTGCGTTAAATCTCAGGCAATGTTCGTATTTCATCATTACTACCACCACCAGTATCACCACCACCACCAATATCACCACCACCACCAATATCACCACCACCACCAGTATCACCACCACCACCACCAGTATATGCCCAGCTGAGTATATTTCACGCTATTCTGGTGCTGCCACCTATAGGCCTACCAATCTCAGCCTGCACCATGCATACCCTCCCTAACTTGGCACCAACCCAACCTTGAGTCAACAAGGTTTACTCGGTCTCTCCCGGGCATGGCACTCCGGGCCTGGGCAACTAAACACACTGCCTGTGTACGAGACCCAAATAAAGTAACGTTGCCTCCAAAGAGCCTTATCAATCATCCTCTGGCTTACACACTCACCAAATCAATTGTAATACAATGGTGGAGTCAGTGGTCACAGCAAGTATGTTGCCAAGAGACAGGAAGGAAGCCGAAAATAACAAAAAAAGGCACAATACCGTGACTGTGTGACTCTGTAAATGGTCAAATTCGGACCGAAACGTCGTCATAAGCTCCTCTCTTCTATGTGCGGGTTATTTGTGTAAGGAAGCCGATGTTGTCTGCCCTTCATTGCCCCATAAAAGAAGCATCCGTCTCTATATGAGCTGTCCTGAAGTTGTGTCTGCAAGTTTCATCATTCAAACACAGGATCAGCAGGATCCGGGCCGAAATTTACTGAATTTTCCTCGAGAAATCTTCGTGGCGTCACCTGGATCTTCACAGCGTCCCACGCTGTTCTTCATAGTCACGTGTTCAGCGTCACCTGTATGCTTCTGTTGTTGCTGTACAGCTAAGCATGGCTATTTCAGCAAGTTTGTGTGGTGCTCTGCGTCCAGTGTGGTTGACTCTCCACGTGTTTAGTGGGAAGGGGAAGAAGAAGCGGCCGAAGTCCCTGCCTCACCTACGCTCATCTCACACTACCATACATCACTACACTCTCACACCTCTGCCGTTTTTCTCTGAATCCAGTGTGAATTCTCACCAGAGCTGTGTATCGGTGTGCCCGAGGTCACTCGAAGCCACGTTGATCACGAAGCCTCGTGTGGATAAGGCCACGTGGATCTACAAGCCACGCGGAGCGAGCCACGTGAATTACCAAGCCAGATGTCCAAAGAGCCACATGCTGCTCTCTCCGGGATATCACCACGCTGCCTGACATCACCTCGCGACGACACTCCACTACGTCAACCACGAAGTCTGCCCGACGTCACCTCGCGACGTCACCCTGGACGTCTGCCAGACGTCACCCCAGGACGTCTGCCTGACGTCACCTCAATGTCTGACCAACGTCACATTGCAATGTTACTCCAGGATGTTTCCTGACATCACCTCCCGACGTCATCATGCTGCCTGACGCTACTTTGCGATGTCACAGTTGCCCGACGTCACTATATGACGTCTCCACGCCATACGCAACGTCACCCAGGACGTATACCTGACATCACCCTGGACGTCTTCCTGACGCCACCTTGAGACGTCACCAACGATGCTGCCCAACGTCAACCCAGGATGTAACCTCGTGACGTCAACCTCAACGTCTGCCCGACGTCACCTTACGACGTCACACCAGGATGTTGCCTGACGTCCTGGAGGTGACGTCTGCCCAACGTCACCTCGCAATGCCACCCCACGACATTCCTCACGACGTCACACCTGACATCACACGATGTCACATCGACAGTGTTAAGGTTTCACAGTGAGCAATTAAGATTTTTGCATAGAAAAGCATCATCTGTTAGTGCAAGCCATGTTGTAACCGCATGTGCAGTGAGTGTATGTTCAAGTTTTATTTGGGTCCCCATTGTGTGGTTTGAGCCCAGATGTGTGTGTGTAGACCACAACATGGTCTGAGCCCAGACCATTGGTAACACCCTCGTGTTACATGTCACCGCGTTGTGACCGTTTGACAACTGACACTAGTCAGTCCAGGTGTCAGATTATGAGTGTCTAAGCCCCATGTACAGAAAGGTCTCATGCTCACTGCTCGTAGATGCCATGCCTGAGTCGTCCTGCTACGACTCCCCATTGAGATTCGTTTCACTCCACCTCCTGACCGTCAGAGTGCAGTTATGTGTAGAAAATCAGTCTGAGGAAGCTTAGACTTACCTCTGCTATGGCTCCAACTATCGAGAGGATGACATCGTCAAGCCACAGTAGCCCTGTTGGCAGGCGACTCGAACTCGTGTCACAGCTTCAGTGAACAGCCTGCACAAAGTATGATGTCTCCATGACTGTTAGCCAGCTCACTCCAATTATGGTGTATGCTGAACGACTCTACCTGAGTCGTCTCTGCTACGACTCACTCCACTCTCCCCAGCAGTGACAGCCCCAGTGACAGCAACAGTCAAGAAATGTCCTGAGTTTCTTGCCAGAAGAAGTCCTGCCCAGTTGCCGAGTACTGATGACGCCTCACTCAAAGGCACCAACAGGTTGTGCCCCAGGTTGAGTGAGCCCTGCAGTGACTACACCATGACTGCTTCATCATTCCAGAGGAGACCATACCCAGTTACTTCACAGCTCAGCTGCAGCGATGTCTCCTGTGTTGCAGTATCTGTCCAAACGCAGGAAGGCATGCAGTGACACTCGCCAAGGCTCACTGCCTTGGATCAAGATGTTTAGCACACCCCCTCATTTTTTTCTTCCCTCTCTGTAGGAAGATTTCTTTTGTTCATGTTCACATGTATATATGTTTTTATTCAGTGTTCTGTGCCCTGTTCCTTACAGAGACCAAGTTTTTTTTTCAGTCAATCATGGTCGAGGATTACCATGGGTAGGAGGCCGAGCGATGTATGCCCAGCTGGCTTATTTCGCGCCATGCTGGTGCTGCCACCTATAAGCCTACCAATCACAGCCCGCACTATGCTTACCCTCCCTCACTTGGCGCCAACCCAACCATGAGTCAACAAGGTTTACTCGGTCTCTCTCTCCCGGGAATGGCCCTCCGGGCCTGGACAACTGAAACACACTGCCTGTGTACAAGACCCCAAATAAAGTAACGTTGCCTCTAATTAGCCTCGTCATTCATCCTCTGGCTTGCACACTCACTAAATCAATTATAATACCAGTACCATCTTCACTACCACCAGTACCACCAAAACCA
Source organism: Cherax quadricarinatus (assembly GCF_038502225.1). Lineage (NCBI taxonomy): Eukaryota > Metazoa > Arthropoda > Malacostraca > Decapoda > Parastacidae > Cherax > Cherax quadricarinatus. The sequence goes on from NC_091312.1 coordinate 43,012,313, forward strand.
TCAATACCAGTACCACCAACACCATCAATATCACCAGTACCACCAGTACCACCATAATCATCAGTACCACCACCACAATCAGTATCACCACCACTACCACCAGTACCACCTCCACCAGTAGCACCATCAACAACAGCACCAGCAGCAACAACAACAACAACAGGACCACCACCACCATTACCACCACTACCACCATCACCTTTATCACTACCAGTACCACCTCCACCACCACCAGTAACAATACCACCATCAACACCACTGCCACCACTACACACACCACAACCACTATCAATACCACCACTACAACCACCACCATTCCCACCAGCACCACCCTCTCCACCATCACCACCCTCTCCACCATCACCACCACAGCCACCACTACCACCACCATCACTGTCTAAACCGTATGTGCAACGAAGAATATTTCTGCCATAATACCAAAGGGAATACTGGGCCAATTAATTCCTTCTCCCAGGAATCATTCTGCATAATCTGATTAAAATTAATTGCTATATTCTTTTTCTCATCTGAGTCCAGACTGTGGAGGACAAGCCAGTCTCTAATTAATCTTATCTAACTGTGTAGCGGAATTAACAATATTGACCTCAGAATCATGTCAGCAGCAAGTTTGCATAATATAAGTACTTTCCTGTATTATATATGTATATATATATATATATATATATATATATATATATATATATATATATATATATATATATATATATATATATATATAAAACAGAACTACGGCTTGGCCAAGACTCGATCTTGCGTTCCCATGCCCAGTCCTGTGTGAACTGAGCAGAGTAAACATCACTTTAACCATTGGACCACCTTCCTTAAACAAGGGGCGCCCTGCAGTACTGAGTGTGTTATCCTGGTGCAAGGACATTCGTGGTCATGGGGCCTCGGAGACTAATTTGAACCTCATCATGTTTGGTGTACCAGCCTTCACGAGCAGTCTGTATATCAGTGAAATCACGAAACAAGTGATTTTTTAAACGTTTACAGAACTGCAGCTTGGTCAGGACTTGATTCTGCATTCCCATGAAATGTGAAATGAACAGAGTACGCATCAAACTATCCATTGGACAATAACTACATATGTACATATATATACATAATATATATATATATATATATATATATATATATATATATATATATATATATATATATATATATATATTATTATAGCCACGAACAAGTGGTACATAATCAACAACAACATTGCGGCTAGTCGGAGAATCGAACTCGCCTCATGGCAAGCAAATATTCACGATGGTCTGTACCACTGGACCATACAATCCTACAAACAACTTGAGCCTAGCGAACTAGGCTTGCTTGAAGTTGTGAGGACATACAATGATGTGGTTACCTCATAGCTAATTTCATTCTAGTCCCCGTTTGGTATGTTACCCTCCTCATTATTTTAACCATGAACAAGTGGTGATCAGAGGATCCCAGTGGTGGTCAGAATCTCTATTCGTGTTAGGGTCACTATCTACTCAGTGTGTCAAGAGTCACGTCCATCTCTGACCCCCCCCCCCCTCCATCGTCATCAACAACGGCTCAGCGTTCCAAACCACGACACAGAGCTACGTGCTTACAACACCGGCACAGCACCATTCTCCACTACGTATCGTATACATATTAGCTTTGAGTCACTAATTATTTTTATATTTCATTTTTAATTTCTTTGATTCAAGTAGGATTAATTTCATGTTAAAGTGTTTTATATTCTTTACTAGTTTTACATTATTAATAAAACTGTTTATATATTAATACTATATGAGAATCTGATAGGGCCGTTGAACCTTCACTATATTATATATATATATATATATATATAGGAGGTGAACGTATTCAGATATTTGGGAGTGGACGTGTCAGCGGATGGGTCTATGAAAGATGAGGTGAATCATAGAATTGATGAGGGAAAAAGAGTGAGTGGTGCACTTAGGAGTCTGTGGAGACAAAGAACTTTGTCCTTGGAGGCAAAGAGGGGAATGTATGAGAGTATAGTTTTACCAACGCTCTTATATGGGTGTGAAGCGTGGGTGATGAATGTTGCAGCGAGGAGAAGGCTGGAGGCAGTGGAGATGTCATGTCTGAGGGCAATGTGTGGTGTGAATATAATGCAGAGAATTCGTAGTTTGGAAGTTAGGAGGAGGTGCGGGATTACCAAAACTGTTGTCCAGAGGGCTGAGGAAGGGTTGTTGAGGTGGTTCGGACATGTAGAGAGAATGGAGCGAAACAGAATGACTTCAAGAGTGTATCAGTCTGTAGTGGAAGGAAGGCGGGGTAGGGGTCGGCCTAGGAAGGGTTGGAGGGAGGGGGTAAAGGAGGTTTTGTGTGCGAGGGGCTTGGACTTCCAGCAGGCATGCGTGAGCGTGTTTGATAGGAGTGAATGGAGACAAATGGTTTTTAATACTTGACGTGCTGTTGGAGTGTGAGCAAAGTAACATTTATGAAGGGATTCAGGGAAACCGGCAGGCCGGACTTGAGTCCTGGAGATGGGAAGTACAGTGCCTGCACTCTGAAGGAGGGGTGTTAATGTTGCAGTTTAAAAACTGTAGTGTAAAGCACCCTTCTGGCAAGACAGTGATGGAGTGAATGATGGTGAAAGTTTTTCTTTTTCGGGCCACCCTGCCTTGGTGGGAATCGGCCAGTGTGATAATAAATAATAAAAATATATATATATATATATATATATATATATATATATATATATATATATATATATATATATATATATATATATATATATGTCGTGCCGAGTAGGCAGAACTTGCGATCTTGGCTTAAATAGCAACGTTCATCTTGCCATATAGGACAAGTGAAAATTTGTGTATGCAATAATTTCGCCAAAATCATTCTGACCCTAACGAAAAAAATATATTTCACTGTGTTTGTTTAGTATTAAATTATTATAAACTAATCTAAAATATATTTAGTTGGGTTAGGCTAAAATAAATTGTTCTTGTTATAATAAGGTTAGGTAAGTTTTCTAAGATTCTTTTGGTGCAAAATTAAAAATTTTGACATTAACATTAATGAAAAAATATATCTTTAAACGTATAAGAGAAAATTTTAGAAAGGACTTAATTTTAAATGAGTTCTTGCTAATTGACCAGTTTTACGTATTCGGCACGACATATATATATATATATATATATATATATATATATATATATATATATATATATACATATATATATATATATATATATATATATATATATATAATGTATGCAAGGAATTCGCAAGAGCAGGCGAAATATACACAAACACTGATCTCTGGCTGAAGGAGACTCGAACCTACGAACCTTGTTCGTAGGTTTGAAATACCCGAAACCCGAGAAATGTAATTGATAAATCATTTAAAATTGCTAGAAATATTTTCACAACCCAAAAAGGGACAACCAACCTTATTCAGCTAAAAATATGTTGGTTCTCCCTTACCATGGAAACTTGGTTGATATGCCTTCTCTTCGTAAGACTTTTAATATCAAAGCTGTATTTAAAAATCTTGATACAGTAAAAAAAAACTTTTGATAAAGAATTCCCCCCAAAATGCTGACGGATGTGTCTATAAGATTCCTTGTAAAATTTGCGATAAAGTTTATTACGGTCAAACTGGTAAAAATCTCGAACTTAGATTAAAACAACATAAATATAGCATTAGAACTGGACAAGATTCTATTGCTCTATTTATTCATGTGAGAGATTTTAACCATCCAATTGATTTTCAAAAAGTTGAGAAAGTTGCATCAAGTCCATGGTTGACAGAAATATAATTGAATCTTGTTTCATAAAAAGCAGTTTTGAAAATAATATGTATATTTCCTTAGGTTTATATAAACTAGACTCAGTTATAATTAATAAAATTTGGTTAGAGTTTAATACTACATTGGACAAATAATAAACCTTATTTCTTGGGTAGAATATTTTGTTAGTGGGATGTCGTGAGGACCTGTCTAGTTGGACCAGCAGACCTACTGCAGCGTTCCTCTTTTCTTATGAGTCTGGTATTGTCGCGCGTCAGGTGTTTCTTTGTTGTGGGGTTTGACTGTGAGGTGTAGTCTAAGCCCTTTAATTGCCTTCCTTTGATGTATTACTTTCATAGTTCCTTGACAATGTGAGTAGTCACGAAAGCACTTGGAATTTCACTACTCTTTCATATATATAGATATATATATATATAATATATATATATATATATATATATATATATATATATATATATATATATATATATATATATATATATATATGCATGCAATAATATCACAGTAAACAGGGGATTTCAGAATATGCAAAACAACCACTGTGGAAGAATAATGGCATTCCAAGCGCTTTCGTGGATATTATATTATATATATATATATATATATATATGAGAGAGAGAGAAAATGTTTAATGAATAAAAGCTCACTCACATTCAGTTACAAACACGCAGACATACACAAAGGGCCGGAAACACGAAGAGGAAAATTAAGGGAGTCAACAAAGAAAATTTTATAACTCATAATGTTAAAAAAAAAAACTGAGAATGATGGTAAGGTGTGGGCTTAGCTAAGAACTAGTAACTACATGGTGCTCAGTACTGAAAAGTTGGTAGAAAATGAGAGCAGAGAGATGAGATAATAATAGACCAATTTACAGAATATATCATTTGCATAGATGGGAAATATTCGAAATTGAATCCAATGGGGCTGAATCGAATGTTCAGTTAATACACAAAGTTGGCAGAGAACCTCGACAGGGAGTGCCTCGAGGTAACAGGAAAGTTCATTCTTCACACGAGATACACTGAGAGCCCTTGTTTTAATCAAACCTGTATAGTTCTATTGGGAAGGAGCGCTGAACATAGAATAGCAAGCAGAATGGCTAGAATGAAACTGCAATGATAAGAAATAAACACAACATCAGTTAGGAATTACACAGCAGCAAACATTGCAAGACATTTAGCAGACAATTTAAGAGGTATTTATTGCAGAAACCATGATGGTGCTAGAAAACAGATATGAAACACCAAAAGAGTAGACTCAGGATAAAATTAAAATGGAAAAGGAAGTAATTATACTAAGAGTTGGACGCATCACACGCCATGGGGACCTGACTATGTATCACTATGGATTCAGAAATAAGGTTAGTTTAAGTTAGTTTAATATGTTTATTATGCACCCCATACCCATCCTGTGGGCGGTAGTCAAAAGATTACAGAGGTACATAATGGGTCCAGGGACTGGGCCCCAAAGTTTTGATGGCTGAACTAGGTACAAGATAATGAACTCACAAGTTACAAAGGTAATGAATACTGTAAGAATGGTTACTTACGTTTATACATGGCTACAATCATGAACAAATTTTTGAGTAATGAGCAATTCACACTTCCACACACGGTCACAACTGTAGTGAGTTATTGGTGCAAATGTTGATTGTTGAGTCACACACACACACACACACACACACACACACACACACACACACACACACACACATATATATACAAATTCATACACACAAACACACACACACACACATACAAATTCATACACACACACACACACACACACATACACTCATACACACGCAAACACAAACACACACACACACACACACACACACACACACACACATGATGGGTGCAGACGTGGGTACACAAGGCTCCGAGAACCTTCGTGTTTTTGAGGCGTGCAATAACCGCTAGCAGTAATCAGTGGTAGTGACAAAGTCAGTGAACAAACCTGCGAGTGATAACTATAGTTATTAGTTGAAAAAAATCGAGGGGAAACCTAAATTCAGTATTTTCTTTTAAAGTGCCAAACCGTTGTGGATCTACTAGGCTGTTGCCACACAGATACAAACATAAAAAGATCAAAGTGAGTGTGGAAACGGGTGATCAAGAATTACCAGCGTTTGGGCAACAAGTGAAATGTGGGGCACCGTAATGTGAGAGTGAAAAAGTTAATAAGCAAAAGGAGAAAGAAAAAATAAAATATACAACAAGGGAAGGTGGCAGTAGGCCTACTGAAGCAGTGACGTCACAACAGTTTGTATGCCATTATACATATAAAGTGAAACACCGAATGTGAAGTGTATTCTGTAATAAGTGAAAAGTGAAATCACTTGAGGAACGCGGGATGCATGAGCATATATGGTTATAAACATCACGGGTGAAGGAGTTACAAAATAGTGATAGAAGGCCTATGTAAGACGACTACGTCATCAGCTTCTGGCAACTTGTCATCACACCGCTGCCAGCGCAAGTATTTCACCTGTTGAGGTTGCATTTTGCAAGGTTGAGTCTGGTCCTGCATCACTGTTAGATACTGGTCACTCACTCCTGCAAGCCATTACCAGAATTAGAGTAGAAATAGCATAGAGGAGAGTGCAAGGAGTAAAGCGGTAGTGAGGGATAATGTCAGACACTTAAGCTGAGACAAGCTAATTTTTACAACCTAGCTACTTTCTGAATTTTAGAAGTAGAATCGATAAGTGTTACAAGTATTGGTAAGCTTAGAATTACTGGTATCTACCGGTATTTATTAGCAGTATGAATACTTAGAAGTGGGGGCACACACACACACACACACACACACACACACACACACACACACACACACACACACACACACAGACACACACACACACACACACACACACACACATACACACACACACACACACACACAACACACACACACACACACACACAGGAACAAGCACTTGTAAGCTGTAGTACACACGCAAACACACACATACACAAGATTTCACACCGTCCTGTGAACTGACCATCTGAACCTCGCTCCTTCTCTCTCCCTCTCTTCCCTCTCCCATCTCTCCCCTCTAACATCTCTTACCTCTAACACCTCCCCCCTCTAACATCTCTCCCCCTCTAACATCTCTTCCCTCCCATTATCTCTCCCCTCTCCCTTTCCCCATCTCTCTCCCCTCCTCCCCTCCCTCTCCCCCTAGCCTCTCTCTCCCCTCTCGCTCTTCCATCTCCCCCCTCTTCCCCCCTTCTCCCCCTCTCTCCCCCCTCTCCCTCCCCCCTCTCTTTGCCTTCTCTCTCTCTCCCTCTCTCTCTTTCCCTCTCTCTCTCTCTCTCTCTCTCTCTCTCTCTCTTGCTCTCTCTCTTCCCCATTTTCCCTTCTAACTCTCCCCCTCTCCTACCCTTCCCTTCACTCTCTCTCCCCCTCTCTCTCTCACTCTCTCTCCCTCTCTCCCTCTCTCTCCCTCTCTCTCTCTCTCTTGCTCTCTCTCTTCCCCATTTTCCCTTCTAACTCTCCCCCTCTCCTACCCTTCCCTTCATTCTCTCTCCCCCTCTCTCTCTCACTCTCACTCTCTCTTCCACTTTTTCCTTCTCACTATCCCCCTCTCTCTACCTTCCCTTCTCTCTCTCTCTCTCTCTCTCTCTCTCTCTCTCTCTCTCTCTTCTCCATTTTCCCTTCTCACTCTCCCTCTCTCCTTCCCTTCCCTTCTCTCTCTTTCCCCCTCTCACACTCTCTCTCCCCCTTTCCCTTCTCACTCTTCCCCTCTCTCTCTCCTTCTACCTTTCCCTTCTCTCTTCTCTCTCAAAAAAAAAAAATGGTGGGGACTCGCAGGAACCAAGGATCAGATGAGTATGGTTCTGGTAGGGAGGAGTGGATGGAGGAGCAGTGGAAAAGGATGGAACAAGAGTGGGAGAGAAAATTAGGAGAGCTTTCTGAAAAAATGGAGAAAGAGCTCTCTGTGAAATTGGAAAAGAGGTTGGAGAAGGAGACAAAGAATTGGGAGGCACAAGTCGAAACTGCAGAAGCCAAGATAAGGGTCCTAGAAGTTGAGATAAATAGGCTGAAGCGAGTTACAGGGGCAGTGACCAGAGAAGACACAGCATGTGAAGCTGTGAGGCCGAACAGGAAGGAAGGAATTATGAATTATGCTAAGGTCATATCAGCCTGCCAAGGAGGACTAAGGAGTGAAAGGGAAGAACAGCTGGTTGCAGATGGAGAGGGTGATAGGTCGAATGCTGAGGCACAACCATGCTATCAAGAGCCACTGGAAAAATCAAGGGAGAAACTGACCACATACAGGCAGGATCCAGAGTCACAGAGGGTGAGGCAATGGGAGGAGGAAAGGGCAAAATCAGTGTTTATCCATGGGCTTCAGGAGAGAGAGGAAAGGACACACACTGAAAGGCAGCAGGAAGAAAGAAAGGAGATTGAGAAAATCATCACGGAAATAGGTGAAGAGATGGACGAGATTGTAAATTTTCAGAGAATAGGGGGGTACTCGAAGGGGAGAAACCGACCAATCAAGCTGATTCTCAGGACGGAAACAGTGCAGAACAGGATCCTCCAAGAGAAACCACGATTAAAATACTCGGAAGAGTACAAGAGGGTGTTCCTAGACAGAGACAGAACAAAACAGAACGACAGCAGCTGAGGGAGAGGACAAAAAAGCGAGAGGAGCTAGGAAAAGAGACAAGGATGGAACCAGCAGAGGTCAGTCAGAGCAGAACAGAACAGCAAGGGCAAGCACACACACAACTATTCTCAGAACCATATAACCTATCACACCATCCCAACACACACTACAGTCCATACCCACAGCCTCCACCCAGCACCGAGCTATAGAATCCCACAGTATGCCACCAGGTCTCCCACCCTCACAGGCCCCCCAAAGCACAGTGTTGGAAAGGAAACTTAAGGTATGGTACACAAACGCTGATGGAATAACAAATAAGTGGGAGGAGTGGCATGAAAGAGTCAAAGAAGCATCACCGGACATCATAGCTCTCACAGAAACCAAGCTTACAGGTATGATAACAGATGCCATCTTTCCAACGGGATACCAAATCCTGAGGAAAGACAGAATGAACAGGGGGGGTGGAGGAGTGGCATTGCTGATCAAAAATCGCTGGAATTTTGATGAGCTGGAGAGAGGAGACAGCGGAGAAGAGATTACATAGCGGGAACGCTTCACTCTGGAGGTCCCAAGGTGGTAATAGCAGTGATGTATAACCCACCGCAGAACAGCAGGAGACCAAGGCAAGAGTACGACGAGAGCAATAGAGCGATGGTTGACACACTGGCTAGAGTGGCCAGAAGAGCTCATGCATGCAGGGCAAATCTCCTGATCATGGGTGACTTTAACCACAAGGAGATCGATTGGGAGAACTTGGACCCACATGGGGGCCAAGATACATGGAGGGCTAAGATGATGGAGGTGGTACTGGAAAACTTTATGTGCCAACACGTAAGGGACACTACAAGAGAGGAGAGGAGAGGATGAACCAGCAAAGCTGGACTTAGTATTCACCTTGAGTAGTGCAGATATCGAGGACATCACATATGAAAGACCCCTTGGGGCCAGTGACCACGTGGCTTTAAGCTTCGAATACACAGTAGAGCTACAAGTGGAGGGAGAAGCAGGAAGGACAGGACGAATGAAGCCAAACTACAAGAAAGGGGATTACATAGGAATGAGGAACTTCCTGAACGGGGTTCAGTGAGACAGAGAACTGGCAGGGAAGCCAGTTAATGAGATGATGGAATATGTAGCAACAAAATGCAAGGAGGCTGAGGAGAGGTTTGTACCCAAGGGTAACAGGAGTAATGAAAAAGCCAGGATGAGCCCATGGTTTACCCAAAGGTGCAGGGAGGCAAAAACCAAGTGTGCTAGGGAATGGAAGAAATATAGAAAGCAAAGGACACAGGAGAATAAGAAGAGCAGTCGTAGAGCCAGAAACGAATATGCACAGATAAGAAGGGAGGCCCAAAGACAATATGAAAACGACATAGCAGCGAAAGCCAAATCTGACCCGAACCTGTTGTATAGCCACATCAGGAGGAAAACAACAGTCAAGGACCAGGTAATCAGGCTAAGGAAGGAAGGAGAAGAGACAACAAGAAATGACCGTGAAGTATGTGAGGAACTCAACAAGAGATTCAAAGAAGTGTTCACAGAGGAGACAGAAGGGGCTCCAGAAAGACGGAGAGGTGGGGCACACCACCATGTGCTGGACACAGTGCACACAACCGAGGAAGAAGTGAAGAGGCTTCTGAGCGAGCTAGATACCTCAAGGGCAATGGGGCCAGATAACATCTCCCCATGGGTATTGAGAGAGGGAGCAGAGGCGCTATGTGTACCCCTAACAACAATATTCAATACATCTATCGAAACAGGGAGATTGCCTGAGGCATGGAAGACAGCAAATGTAGTCCCAATCTTTAAAAAAGGAGACAGACATGAAGCATTAAACTACAGTCCAGTGTCACTGACATGTATAGTATGCAAAATCATGGTGAAGATTACCAGGAGAAGAGTGGTGGAACACCTAGAAAGCAACGATCTCATCAACAGCAGCCAACATGGTTTCAGGGATGGGAAATCCTGTGTCACAAACCTACTGGAGTTCTATGACATGGTGACAGCAGTAAGACAAGAGAGAGAGGGGTGGGTGGATTGCATTTTCTTGGGCTGCAAGAAGGCGTTTGACACAGTTCCACACAAGAGATTGGTGCAAAAACTGGAGGACCAAGCAGGGATAACAAGGAAGGCACTACAATGGATCAGGGAATACTTGTCAGGAAGACAGCAGCGAGTCATGGTACGTGGCGAGGTGTCAGAGTGGGCACCTGTGACCAGCGGGGTCCCACAGGGGTCAGTCCTAGGACCAGTGCTGTTTCTGGTATTTGTGAACGACATGACGGAAGGAATAGACTCTGAGGTGTCCCTGTTTGCAGATGACGTGAAGTTGATGAGAAGAATTCACTCGATCGAAGACCAGGCAGAACTACAAAGGGATCTGGACAGGCTGCAGACCTGGTCCAGCAATTGGCTCCTGGAGTTCAATCCCACCAAGTGCAAAGTCATGAAGATTGGGGAAGGGCAAAGAAGACCGCAGACGGAGTACAGTCTAGGGGGCCAGAGACTACAAACCTCACTCAAGGAAAAAGATCTTGGGGTGAGTATAACACCAGGCACATCTCCTGAAGCGCACATCAACCAAATAACTGCTGCAGCATATGGGCGCCTAGCAAACCTCAGAACAGCATTCCGACATCTTAATAAGGAATCGTTCAGGACCCTGTACACCGTATACGTTAGGCCCATATTGGAGTATGCGGCACCAGTTTGGAACCCACACCTAGCCAAGCACGTAAAGAAACTAGAGAAAGTGCAAAGGTTTGCAACAAGACTAGTCCCAGAGCTAAGAGGTATGTCCTACGAGGAGAGGTTAAGGGAAATCAACCTGACGACACTGGAGGACAGGAGAGATAGGGGGGACATGATAACGACATACAAAATACTGAGAGGAATTGACAAGGTGGACAAAGACAGGATGTTCCAGAGATTGGACACAGTAACAAGGGGACACAGTTGGAAGCTGAAGACACAGATGAATCACAGGGATGTTAGGAAGTATTTCTTCAGCCACAGAGTAGTCAGTAAGTGGAATAGTTTGGGAAGCGATGTAGTGGAGGCAGGATCCATACATAGCTTTAAGCAGAGGTATGATAAAGCTCACGGCTCAGGGAGAGTGACCTAGTAGCGATCAGTGAAGAGGCGGGGCCAGGAGCTCGGACTCGACCCCCGCAACCTCAACTAGGTGAGTACAACTAGGTGAGTACACACACACACACACACACACACACACACACACACACACAAACACACACACACACACACACACACACATGCACACATGTGGTAATGCTTTATTTACAGCTAGCAAAGTCAGGGTATTTCTCCAGAATGGTCTGTAATATACCACTGTGGATAAAATACTTAGCCATTTCTTGAACACTTCTGAGTGAGTTGTTTCTAAATTCATTAATTTTATCGCACTCCAGTACATAATGACGCAGGGTGTGACAATAGTCCATCTGGCAAAGTTTACATTTCGTTTGGTTTACATCTGGTGGTGGTGATTTAACCTGCCAAAGATACTTGTAACCCAGCCGGAGCCGGGCGGTAGTGACATCCAAGAGTCTGCTTATTTTGTTGGATGCACCATAGACATGTGGCTCCTCCTGCATGATAGAATGATCATAGATGGACTCACTGGTGTCAATCTCCCTGAGCCTTAAGTCCATAAAATTCAGTTGAAGTTCTTTTCGTATTGTTCTCAAACTACTACCTGACAAGCCAAGATTGTAATCTACTCCCTCTTTGAAAGCATACAGCTTAGCCAATTTATCAGTTCTATCATGCATCTGAAGACCAATGAGAGATGGAATCCAGAGCATGTGCACTCTGACTTCACTGTCCACAATCCTACCATACCTGTGTCTGGCTTCTGACACAAGCATGCCACAATTTATGCTTAATGAGTTGAGATGTGTGAATCTGTATCAGTGATGTACATTCATTACATACGTAAAAACTAACAGGTAACTGGAAACGTGATCCAAATATGCAAGTAGAGGGACAGGTAAGAGGCATTTATTTACGGGTTATTATCACTGACATTTATACTGTCCAAAGTATTGAAAAAGATAATCAGGAAAATGTTGGTTGAGCACTTCAAAAAAAGTTGAGATTTTATTTTTTTACCAAAAATAATCAACACTGATTTAGGAAAAGCAGGTCTTGGCTCACTATCTACTGGAATGAAAAGCAAAGATGAATTAATTGCATATTCTTAAGCTGTAGGAATCCACTTGACAGTGCACACCGCCAGAGATTGATTCACAAATTATGGGGATAAACAGCAATGCAAAGTAAAGCTCTGCAGAAGATCATAGAATACCTAACGAACAGAAGACAGAGGATGATATGGGATTGTGTAACTTGTGGGGGTTTTGAAGCATCAGAACTAGGGCCATTACTGTCTTTAATTTATGTAAATGACATGAACAAAAATTGAAGACTACAGGAAGACTCGAGAAAAATGCATTAATGGTCAATTAAGTTGTTCCTGGATTTCAAAGTGCAAGGTCATGAAAATTGGGAGTGGAAAGAGATAACCAGACACATTACAGCTTGACATGCCAGAAATTACAAATATCGCTCAAAAAAAAAATGTATTGGAGTAAACATAACCCCCAACATATCGCCAGAAAAGTGCATAAATCACAAAACATCTGCAACATATGTGAAGTTAGTTACACTCACAACTGCTTCCAGAAACTTCAATAAAGAAACTTTAATGGCTGTATACACGACTTATGTGAGGCCGCTCATGAAATATGCAGCACCAACCATGAGCCTCGACCGGGTCAAGAATGCATGAGAACTAGTAAAGATCAAAAAGTTTCCAAAAAGATATAAACACCAGGGAAGACACGACTACAGCATACAAGATACTTAGAGGATTTCACAAGAGATCAAGAAAAACTTAAAAATGTGAGGCATAGGGGCGAGAGGTTACAGAAGGAAGCTGAACACGAGTCACAAAATGACGAAAGGAAGTACTTTTTTTAGAATCAGAGTGATAAATAAGTGGAATGAACTAAACTGGGAAATGATAGAGACAAACTTACTTCACAGTTTCATGAGTAGGTATGACAGGGGCCACAAGGCCATGAACCAATGATTCTAGCGACTTAAGTTTAAAAGGCAGGGCCAAGCGCTGCGATTTAAACCCCGTAACACAACTCAATGAATACAGCTCAGTGTGTAAACACACTTCACTAGCTGTAAGCTACATGCAAATTATAACTATTTCTTTAAGTAAGTATAGATAGTCACATCCGTTTTAATGATCGTATTGCTCAAATGCTGTGTATTAATTCATTTATTTTTTTATTGAGCAAGACAAACTGAGAGCAATTTTAGAATTTTTAAAATAGGCAAAGTCCCTCATTCAGCAATCAACATCCATTTTGAAATCAACAGCATTGAAATCACGGCGGACGAGTTCTAAAATTATTGTCGGTACGCAGAATACAGCGGATTCAGGTTTCCGCTGAGTTTGTATAAACAACAACAACTTAAATCTTCATTTAACGCCTATAATTCCACAAATAAGTTACTCTGAAATACATGTAGTTTACCCTTCCTGTTGTGTCTGGTGTTTCGGTATGTCCATTGACGTGGTTTGTATTGAGTATCTGTAACTTTTGTGTCTGGTGGACAAATGCAAAACATGATCTATGAACACGCATGTCAACTTAATTTTTAAGATTTTTCTTCGCCTTCCGATTCTCTTAAATAATATTTTGGATGCTTGCTTATTATTACACGTTCCTACGTTCTCTTCGTTCAAGAAAATCCTTATGATGATGATTTATTTTTTTAATGGAAATGGTAACATTATTTGTTATGCAATATGCAGTTGAAGAAAATTCCTAGTTTTTGTCTAAAAACATTTTTTGATATACATGCTCAGTATATACATATATGAGGCCAAAAGAGAAAGAGTGCAGGGGAAAGTAGGGTGGTTTAGAAGAGAGGGAAAAAAATATAGGATTGAAAAAGGGGGAAAAGGGGAGAGAGAAGTGATGATGAGTGAGGGAAGCTAAAAAGCTGAAATCAGAGAGGATGACAGAGAAGGGGGCAGAGAGAGAGAGAGAGAGAGAGAGAGAGAGAGAGAGAGAGAGAGAATGAGAATCAAGAATCAAGAGGGCCATTGCTAAATGGGAGGTGGACACTAAAAGAAAGCTAGCATCAGGTAGGGTAGGCTCCAAAACCTGGTGGTCCCTGGTCAAGGACAGACAAGGTTATCTGCCTGATGAACTCATTCCACCTCTAAATCGACAGGATGGGACCACCTCTACTAGTAGTCAAGAGAAGGCGGACCTCTTCGCTGAACACTTTGCTACCAAAATGCAAGTTCCTGATCCAGCAAGGGACCCTCCTTGGCTAGCTGCAAGAACTGTGTCAAAACTGTCAGTGGTGACAATAAGGCAGGAGGAGGTGCATTTCCTTCTTAAATCGCTTTACCAAGAAAAGGCTGTGGGCCCAGACAAGTTGAGCCCAAGATTGTTGAGAAGATGTGCAGACCAGCTAGCAGCACCTCTAACTCGCATCTTTCAGCACTGCCTAGTACAGTGTAAATGGCCCTCTCTATGGAAAGAGGCAAATGTAGTCCCTGTTCACAAAAAGAAGAGCAGAGCAGAAATCAGCAACTACAGACCAGTGTCACTCCTGTCAATCACTGGTAAGATCCTTGAGACAATAATCTCAAGACAAATGACAGAGTTTTTTGACTACCACTCACTACTTTGTGATCGTCAATATGGCTTCAGGAAAGGTTACTCTGCTGCTGATCTGTTGTTAAACCTCTCCACTAAGTGGCACCAGTCACTGGATGAATCCAAAGTCAGCTGTGTGGTAGCACTGGACATTGCTGGCGCTTTCGACCGGGTGTGGCACCAGGGCCTCTTAGCAAAACTTCAAGCACTGGGAATTGCAGGCTCTACGCTATGTCTCCTCAGTGATTACCTTTATGGTAGATCTCTAAGTGTAGTTTTCAATGGAACAGAATCAGCAAGACATCCTATTGGGGCAAGTGTTCCCCAAGGAAGCGTGCTGGGTCCATTGTTATGGAATGTTCTACTTCAATGACCTTCTTCATCTCATCCCAGAATCACATGCATATGCAGACGACTGTACACTGACATTCACTTATCCAAGAGAAGAAATGCCAGCTGCTCTAAGCTACATCAATCACCAGCTGAGAGCTATATCAGCTTGGGGAAATAGATGGCAAGTAACATTTGCACCTGAGAAAACGCAAATGATGATCGTCTCTAGGCACCATCATGGTAATGCTGGTGCAGTAGTAAGGATGAATGGGAGGGTGTTGGCACCTGGAGAAGAAGTTGATATCCTTGGGGTGAAATTTGACTCCAAACTAACCATGAAGAACCATGTTGTAAATCTTGCAAACAAGGCAGCCATGAAGCTTACAGCACTTCGCCGTATCTCGCATCTGCTTGACAGTAGGGGTTGCAAGATCCTGTACGAGGCACAAGTACGCTCACACCTTGAGTATGCTCCACTTTCTTGGTTTGCCTGCCCTCCCTCTCATCTGCGACTGCTTGACAGTAGAGAACAGAGCAAGACATCTCATCTCTCGCCTGGACCCATCCTGGATAGATCTGTCATTTCAGCAGAGCCTTCAACATAGGAGGGATGTGGGTGGCCTTACTGTTATGTACAAGGCCAATATTGTCAAAATACCACACTTGGATCCACTTCGAGGACAGCATGAAACAAGCTTTTATGCCACAAGACGGGCAGAAAGCAGCAACTTCACTCTGGCTGTACCCTTCTCCAGAACATCACTCCATCTGAGATCATACATACCCAGGATGACTCGAGTATGGAACACATTCGTACAGCATAATGATGTCAACGAGATAAAGTCAGTTGATCAAATGAAAATGCTGGCCCATAGATGGCTCCAACTTCATCCTGTTCCCTACTTGTATGTCTCATAACAATAAAAATGCTTTCAAATGAGCTGATGTAGGTAACAGCTCTTAGCTTGCCAATAAAGTTAGGAATCCTTAACCTGTAAATAGCTGTCAATAAAGCTAGGGATCCTTAACCTTGTCAAACCCTGTGTAAAAAAAAAAAAAAAAAAAAAAAGTCAGTAAGACAATCGTCTCTTCGGAAATTGCTAAAAGCAGATTTTCCAAGTGTAATTAGTCGTGGTGGTTTCCAGTATAGCAAAACAGCTTAACTGTATCCCTAGCTGGATGGTCGAGGACCCACGTCTACAGAGCAAGACTCTGGACACTATACGAGTCCTGGGGATAACACTTTCTCTCACAGCGTCTCAGAAAGACATGACCCAGGAATAACCCATTTGCTATATTTACATTTTCTTTATTTCTTTCCTTGTTATCTATGAATCACTATATCACTCGATTCTTCTGTTATTTTAAGGATTATGTCTATTTATCTATCAACCATCTGATTAATGTATTTAAGAAACTTTCCCTTGAGCTATCTATAGGTCAGTCAAACTCCGTCACTTTTGTTATTGTCAGGCAACTTTCTATTGGAAAGGGAAATGTGTAATTTTATAGTTTTTTTTTTGCTTTACTTGTTGTTAATGTTTTACTTGTTTAAGTTGTTTTAGTTGCTATTTAGTTTTTTTGTGGCTGCAATCAGTTCAGTGCTTTGCATATGAAAAGTTGATAAATTAGACATATGTGCAACACTTGTGTATCTTTATTGAGGAAACGTTTCGCCACACAGTGGCTTCATCAGTCTATACAAGGGAGAATGGTGATGAACAGGAGTTTGAGGTAATCAGTCCCTCAGCCTTAAGTCGATGTAGTCAGTCCATCAATCTTGAAAAGAATACAGCATATGTGCGAAGAAGTGTCTTATGTACTGTAGGCAGGAGAGGTGCAGCAGTCGTAGGTAGTATCATATTTGACCAATGTGGAAGTGATACCACCTACGACTGCTGCACTTCTCTGCCTCCAGTATATAAGCCACTTCTTCGCACATATGCTGAATTCTTTCCAAGATTGATCGACTGACCACATCGACTCAAGACTGAGGGACTGATTACTTGAAACTCATCCTGTTCTTCACCATTCTCTTTTGCATGGACTGATGAAGCCACTGTGTGGCGAAACGTTTCCTCAATAAAGATAACCAAGTGTTGCACATGTGTCTGATTTATCAACTTGACGGTTCTCTGAACCATTCATCTACACATGAAAAGTGCCTATTTCTCTCTCTCTTTCTTTTTTTTTCTTTTTGGTGTCTGGTACTTTCGCATAGCGAGGTGTACCTGAATATGATGTATGCAGCATTAAACGGGAAAATAAAATTAGTCCTGCAGCTTTCCCCACCTACATATGCGCTCGCATCAGGAGTGACATGGTCCGTGGTACTCGGCACCTGATGTTTGCAGCATTCGTGGCTCAGTGGTCGAAGGAATCTCAGAATTTTGGCGGGCTTTTCCTGAGGCGTGCTAAAATATCTGGGGGGTTGAATCCCTGGCTAGTTATAGTATTGTTATTTGCTTAAAACCACTCATTCGTGGATGAGTGGTTTTCATTATTATATATATATATATATATATATATATATATATATATATATATATATATATATATATATATATATATATATATATTTATAGGGGGATAAGTCTGCTGGGTATACCTGGTAAAGTGTATGGTAGAATTATTATTGAAAGAATTAAGAGTAAGACGGAGAATAGGATAGCAGATGAACAAGGAGGCTTTAGGAAAGGTAGGGGGTGTGTGGACCAGGTGTTTACAGTGAAACATATTAGTGAACAGTATTTAGATAAGGTTAAAGAGGTCTTTGTGGCATTTATGGATTTGGAAAAGGCGTATGACAGGGTGGATAGGGGGGCAATGTGGCAGATGTTGCAAGTGTATGGTGTAGGAGGTAGGTTACTGAAAGCAGTGAAGAGTTTTTACGAGGATAGTGAGGCTCAAGTTAGAGTATGTAGGAAAGAGGGAAATTATTTCCCAGTAAAAGTAGGCCTTAGACAAGGATGTGTGATGTCACCGTGGTTGTTTAATATATTTATAGATGGGGTTGTAAGAGAAGTAAATGCGAGGGTCTTGACAAGAGGCGTGGAGTTAAAAGATGAAGAATCACACACAAAGTGGGAGTTGTCACAGCTGCTCTTTGCTGATGACACTGTGCTCTTGGGAGATTCTGAAGAGAAGTTGCAGAGATTGGTGGATGAATTTGGTAGGGTGTGCAAAAGAAGAAAATTAAAGGTGAATACAGGAAAGAGTAAGGTTATGAGGATAACAAAAAGATTAGGTGATGAAAGATTGAATATCAGATTGGAGGGAGAGAGTATGGAGGAGGTGAATGTATTCAGATATTTGGGAGTGGACGTGTCAGCGGATGGGTCTATGAAAGATGAGGTGAATCATAGAATTGATGAGGGAAAAAGAGTGAGTGGTGCACTTAGGAGTCTGTGGAGACAAAGAACTTTGTCCTTGGAGGCAAAGAGGGGAATGTATGAGAGTATAGTTTTACCAACGCTCTTATATGGGTGTGAAGCATGGGTGATGAATGTTGCAGCGAGGAGAAGGCTGGAGGCAGTGGAGATGTCATGTCTGAGGGCAATGTGTGGTGTGAATATAATGCAGAGAATTCGTAGTTTGGAAGTTAGGAGGAGGTGCGGGATTACCAAAACTGTTGTCCAGAGGGCTGAGGAGGGGTTGAGGTGGTTCGGACATGTGGAGAGAATGGAGCGAAACAGAATAACTTCAAGAGTGTATCAGTCTGTAGTGGAAGGAAGGCGGGGTAGGGGTCGGCCTAGGAAAGGTTGGAGGGAGGGGGTAAAGGAGGTTTTGTGTGCGAAGGGCTTGGACTTCCAGGAGGCATGCGTGAGCGTGTTTGATAGGAGTGAATGGAGACAAATGGTTAATACTTGACGTGCTGTTGGAGTGTGAGCAAAGTAACATTTATGAAGGGGTTCAGGGAAACCGGCAGGCCGGACTTGAGTCCTGGAGATGGGAAGTACAGTGCCTGCACTCTGAAGGAGGGGTGTTAATGTTGCAGTTTAAAAACTGTAGTGTAAAGCACCCTTCTGGCAAGACAGTGATGGAGTGAATGATGGTGAAAGTTTTTCTTTTTCGGGCCACCCTACCTTGGTGGGAATCGGCCAGTGTGATAATAAAAATATATATATATATATATATATATATATATATATATATATATATATATATATATATATATATATATATATATATATATATATATATATATATATATATATATATATATATATATATATATAGTCTCTACATCCACAGCAGGACTCGAACATGCAAACTCTACATGAGAGTAACCAGTACTTTACCACGGAGCTAGACCCCAGATAAGTATGGGCGCCTAGTCGGAGCCAGACGATGTTTCCCGTACCCCCGGGCACCAAGCTCGTTTTGAAAGTTATTTCATCAAATCCTGCCACATGCAGTGGACAACGAAAGAGATTTGAAATGCTTAACAATTCCCAAACAGGCGAACTTATTTACATTGTGCCTACGTCCATAGCAGGACTCGAACCTGCAAACTCTGTACCAGAGTAACCAGTACTTTATCACGGAGCTAGACCCGTAGACTTCCTATCCCCACGGCTCAAATCCGGGCTGCCGATTTCCCTGACTCCCTTCATAAATGATATCTTCCTCACACTCCAACAGCACGCAAGTCCTGAAAAACATTTGTCTCCATTCCCGACTATGTAATACGATCACGCATGCTTGCTGGAAGTCAAAGCCCTTCGCACACAAAACCTCATTTACCCCCTCCCCCCAACCTTTCCTAGGCCGACCCCTACCCCGCCTTCCCTTCGTTAGAGATTTATACACTCTCCAAGTCATTCTATTTCGTTCCATTCTCTCTACATGTCCAAACCACCTCAACAACCCCTCCTCAGCCCTCTGGATAATAGTTTTGGTAATCCCACACCACCTCCTCCTCCCTGCATTCTCATATCCAATCTTGCGTCACCTAACTTTTTTTCCTCATCACCTTACTCTTTCCAATATTCATTTTTAATTTTCTTTTACATACCCTACAAAACTCATCCTCTAACCTTTACAACCTCTCTTCAGAATGCCCCAAGAGCACTAATATATATATATATATATATATATATATATATATATATATATATATATATATATTAGGTTAGGTGTGTAGAAGAAAGGGAGACTACTTCCCAGTAAAAGTAGGTCTTAGACAGGGATGTGTAATGTCACCATGGTTATTTAATTTAGTTATAGATGGGGTTGTAAGAAAAGTAAATGCTAGGGTGCTCGGGAGAGGGGTGGGATTAAATTATGGGAAATTAAATACAAAATGGGAAGTGACACAGTTGCTTTTTGCTGATGATACTGTGCTTATGGGAGATTTTAAAGAAAAATTGCGAAGATTAGTGGACGAATTTGGGAGTGTGTGTAAAGGTAGAAAGTTGAAAGTGAACATAGAAAAGAGTAAGGTGATGAGAGTATCAAATTATTTAGATAAAAAAATGGATATCAAATTGGGGAGGAGTAGTATGGAAGAAGTGAATGTTTTCAAATATCAGGAAGTTGACGTGTCAGCAGATGGATTTATGAAGGATGAGGTTAATCATTCATAGAAGTGATGAAGGAAAAAAGGTGAGTGGTGCACTGAGGTATATGTGGAGGCAAAAAATGTTATCTATGGAGGCAAAGAAGGGAATGTATGAAAGTATAGTAGTACCAACACTCTTATATGGGTGTGAGGCTTGGGTTGTAAATGCTGCAGCGAGGAGGTGGTTGGAGGCAGTGGAGATGTCCTGTCTAAGGGCAATGTGTGGTGTAAATATTATGCAGAAAATTCGAGGTGTGGAAATTAAGAGAAGGTGTGGAGTTAATAAAAGTATTAGTCAGAGGGCTGAAGAGGGTTTATTGAGGTGGTTTGGTCATTTAGAGAGAATGGATCAAAGTAGAATGACATGGAGAGAGTATAAATCTGTAGGGGAAGGAAGGCGGGGTATGGTTCGTCCTCGAAAAGCTTGGAGGGAGGGGGTAAAGGAGGTGTTGTGGGCGAGTGGTTTGGACTTCCAGCAAGCGTGCATGAGCGTGTTAGATAGGAGTGAATGGAGACAAATGGTATTTGGGACCTAACGAGCTGTTGGAGTGTGAGCAGGGTAATATTTAGTGAAGGGATTCAGGGAAACCGGTTATTTTATATAACCGGACTTGAGTCCTGGAAAGGGGAAGTACAATGCCTGCACTCTAAAGGAGGGGTTTGGGATACTGGCAGTTTGGAGGGATATGCTGTGTATTTTTTATACGTATATACTTCTAAACTGTTGTATTCTGGGCACCTCCGCAAAAACAGTGATTATGTGTGAGTGAGGTGAAAGTGTTGAATGTTGAAAGTATTTTCTTTTTGGGGATTTTCTTTCTTTTTGGGTCACCCTGCCTCGGTGGGAGACGGCCGACTTGTTGAGAAAAAAAAATTATTATATATATATATATATATATATATATATATATATATATATATATATATATATATATATATATATATATATATATATAAAGTATACAAGAAATGATGTAGGGCGTAACGACAGTAGTTTGTTGGACTACATATTGGTAAATATAAGACTGTTGGGAAAGCTTCAAGATATAAATGTTTATAGAGGGGCCACAGATAGATCAATTTTTAGTTGTAGCTACAGTGAGAGTAAAAGTTAGATGGGATACAAAGAAAATAGAAGCAGCAAGTCAGAGAGGCAGTTAGGGTAAGATATAAACAACTATTAGAGGATAGATGGTCTGGTGAGAGAGGCAATGCAGTCGAAGATGTGTGGGGTAGGTTTAAGAATGTAGTGTTAGAGTGTTCAGCAGAAGTTTGTGGCTACAGGAAAGTGGATGCAGGAGGGAAGAAGAGCGATTGGTATAGTGATGTAAAGAGAGTAGTAAGAGATAAAAAGTTAGTATATGAGAGGTTTTTACAAGGTAGAAGTGATACAAGGAGGGAGGAGTATATGGAGAGAAAGATAGAGGTTAAAAGAGTGGTGCAGCAGAAGGAGTTTGAGGTAATCAGTCCCTCAGCCTGAAGTCGATGTAATGAGCCCATCAATATTGAAAAGAATACATCATATGCTCTAACTTTTAGGTATGACCTACTTCCACATTTGGATCTGTCAAATGTGATACCACCTACGACTTGATTACCTGAAACTCCTGTTCTTCACCATTCTCCTTTGTAACGACTGATGAAGCCACTGTGTGGCGAAAATTTTCCTCAATAAAGATAACCAAGCGTTGCACATAAGTATTTTTTCATAAACAGTAGTGAATAGCACGGCGTCATGCAAGAAACAAACGACCATAACTTGTGGACAGATCATACATTAAAGGCATGTGGTATGTGGTATTCAGGCTTAATTCAGAGAACTGGAGCACAGATCCAATTCACTAGATCAAAAGCTCCTCACCAGCATCAAGGAACCTTCCTTGAAGGAAAACCTCCCTTAATACTGAAACTGAGTTCAGCATTACCAAAACCCAGACTACGGCAGTTCATAGATGTCACAACAAATGTAGGTCGAAAGTTTAACTTGGGACCAGGGTTGTACAGTGTATCTCCTCGACACACAACCTCTGCAAAATGTAAAATATCACTAAGTCTAAATAATGCTCTGTGAACAGAGTTGCACAGAGGTATGAGAAGTATGTCCCGGCTCCCCACGGAGACGTACTCTGCAGAAAACAGTCTAAATCACAAGAAATGACAGCAGTCTAAGCATGCTGTCTCCATGAACAACAAACAGAAGAGAGAGATGTTTCTCCTAAGAGAAACAACAATAGAGAGAGGGTGAGGCAAAGACATCAGAAGTGTTACGTGACTTGTCATAGCTACTCCACAGACAGCGCCTCACACAAAACTGCCTAATGAGCGGGCAGGTAGTTAACAAGTGCTGGCAGCCAATCAGAACTCTCCAACAGCGAGTACAATGAGAGGTGTAGTTGTTAAATGCTACCTACATACATACATACATATAGCTAATATATTAAGTCAAATAATATCAAGCAATATATTTTCATTTTAGCTACTAATGAAAACAAAAGCAATATAAAATTACATGAAAATTCAATATATACAGTGTCCTTTTCAGGGGGGGGGGTACAACACAAGGTTCTTTCATGCCATGAGATGAATAACCAGTGCTGGCTTAATACTTCGTGAAACGTGATGCAATCTGGATTTCATACGGTAAACACAGACACCAAATGCAGGAGAGAATTGTTTGTGCAGATCCCAAAATTTACAACAGAAGCTTACAAGATTCCTTCATAGTACTGAAATTGTGTTTGCGTCATCGAGACTTGTCGATACCAAGAGATTATTATTATTATTATTATTATTATTATCATCATCATCATCATATTCATGGAAGAGCTGGAAGCCATAACGGTTATACAGCTCCAAGGGAAAGGGAGAAATTCAGTTTTGATCAAAGGATGAGAAGGGCAGCATCAATTACACGGATCAGAAGCCCTTCACCTGCACAGAGTCACCCTCCTGGAAAGGGAACCAAAACAGGAGAGTTAATCAACGCAGGTTGCTGTAAAGAACAATATCGAAAATAATGATTCTACAACACACCAGAACTTACATTACCAAGCCGGGGCAAGCAACGACTGCAACGATTCAACAGTCATCATTAACGAATTTGATAAAGCAGTAGAAGAGAAGAATAAAAGTCACAGTATAGTTGCTGCGATATTCAACTGACCCGTAATATCTTTGCTGTGATAATCAACAACTCACTATAACTTGGCTGTAACAATCGGCTACGACAAACAGCAAATGACCCGCACTACCGGGGCAGCGACAAACAACTGATCTACAGTACCGGGAACGAACAATAGCTGACCCATAGTACCGTGGCTGCAATAATTGAAAACTAACCAATAAGAGCGTGGTAGTAACAATTCCCATTTAACCCTCAATATCTTGCTGCGAAAATTCACATTTAAATCACACTTCAATGGGCGCCATTGTTTACAAGTAACTGATATAAGCATCGAATGAAGCGAAACATCGAACTCAAGTTTTCTTTCTAAACTGTGGGTTAATTGTGCTTCGGAAAAGGTTGTATAGAAGCAGAAGCCGCTTATACAAAGTGAAAACATTAGCTGAAAATATTAGCTACGTTCGTATTTTGGAATTGACTTCTCTAAATTTGACGCCAAAAAAGTATAATCTCCCTCTTAGGCCATCCTCTCGTGCTGTGTGATGTGTTGTTGTGTGATTGTGTGTGTACATGCTCTTGTGTGATTGTGTGTGCACATGCTCTTGTGTGATTGTGTGTGCACATGCTCTTGTGTGATTGTGTGTGCACATGCTCTTGTGTGATTGTGTGTGCACATGCTCTTGTGTGATTGTGTGTGCACATGCTCTTGTGTGATTGTGTGTGTACATGCTCTTGTGTGATTGTGTGTGCACATGCTCTTGTGTGCTTGTGTGTGTACATGCTCTTGTGTGCTTGTGTGTGCACATGCTCTTGTGTGCTTGTGTATGCACATGCTCTTGTGTGATTGTGTGTGCACATGCTCTTGTGTGCTTGTGTGTGTACATGCTCTTGTGTGCTTGTGTATGCACATGCTCTTGTGTGCTTATGTATGCACATGCTCTTGTGTGCTTGTGTGTGTACATGCTCTTGTGTGCTTGTGTGTATACATGCTCTTGTGTGATTGTGTGTGCACATGCTCTTGTGTGATTGTGTGTGCACATGCTCTTGTGTGATTGTGTGTGCACATGCTCTTGTGTGATTGTGTGTGCACATGCTCTTGTGTGCTTGTGTGTATACATGCTCTTGTGTGATTGTGTGTATACATGATCTTGTGTGCTTGTGTGTGCACATGCTCTTGTGTGATTGTGTGTGCACATGCTCTTGTGTGATTGTGTGTGCACATGCTCGTGTGATTGTGTGTGCACATGCTCTTGTGTGATTGTGTGTGCACATGCTCTTGTGTGCTTTTGTGTGTACATGCTCTTGTGTGATTGTGTGCACATGCTCTTGTGTGCTTGTGTGTGCACATGCTCTTGTGTGATTGTGTGTGCACATGCTCTTGTGTGATTGTGTGTGCACATGCTCTTGTGTGATTGTGTGTGCACATGCTCTTGTGTGATTGTGTGTGCACATGCTCTTGTGTGATTGTGTGTGCACATGCTCTTGTGTGATTGTGTGTGCACATGCTCTTGTGTGCTTCTGTGTGCACATGCTCTTGTGTGATTGTGTGTGCACATGCTCTTGTGTGATTGTGTGTGCACATGCTCTTGTGTGATTGTGTGTGCACATGCTCTTGTGTGATTGTGTATGCACATGCTCTTGTGTGATTGTGTGTGCACATGCTCTTGTGTGATTGTGTGTGCACATGCTCTTGTGTGATTGTGTGTGCACATGCTCTCGTGTGATTGTGTGTGCACATGCTGTGTGATTGTGTGTGCACATGCTCTTGTTAGCTGGTATGTCCATACGAGAAATTTTCCTTGTTTAATGCTGCGGGAAATAAGATTTCCAACTCTATTCTGTTAAATTGTACATCCAAAGGCTTCTGTTTTAATTGGGAAAAATTACCATGTTTGAAATAGGAGGAATTATTTATATTGCATTTTCGTTTGGAACAAGACTAGTCCCTGAGCCAGAGACTAGCCTTGTTGTAAACCTTTGCACTTTCTCTAATTTCTTGACGTGCTTGATCAGTTGTGGATTCAATACTGCTGCTATATTCTCAAGTATGTGCCTGAAGTACCCGATGTACAGTATCGTGAATGACTCCTTACTTAGGTATGAAAACGCTTTTTAAATTTTGCAGGTGCTGCAGCAGTTATTTGG
Organism: Cherax quadricarinatus; assembly: GCF_038502225.1. Lineage (NCBI taxonomy): Eukaryota > Metazoa > Arthropoda > Malacostraca > Decapoda > Parastacidae > Cherax > Cherax quadricarinatus. Next base: position 43,038,612 of record NC_091312.1, read on the forward strand.
TTGATGTGCACCTCGGGAGATGTGTTCGGTATGATACTTACCGCAAGATCCTATTCTTTGAGCGACATTTGCAGCCTTTGATCCCCCTAGTATAACCCCAATCTACATGACTTCGCACTTGGTTTGGTTAAACTCCAGGAGCCAGTTGCCTGTCCAGATCCTTTTGTAGCCCTACCTGATACTCGCCCTCTTGAATTCTCCTCTTTATCTTCACATCGTCTGCAAACAGGGACACCCCTGAATCTTTCCCTTCTGTCATGTTATTCACATATACAAGAAATAGCAACGGCCCATGGACTGACCCTTGTGGGACCCGGCTCGTCACCTGCGCCTACTCTGACACCTCAAGTATCATTACTCATCGTTTCCTTCCTGTCATGTATTCTCTGATCGATTAAAGTGACTTTCTTGTTATTCTTGCCTGCTCATCTAGCTTTTGCAGTGAATTCTGGCGCGGAACTGTGTGAAAAACCTTCTTATAGTCCAAGAAAATGCAATGTACCCACCGCTTTCTCTACCTCCTGTCTTACTTCTGTTACCTTGTAGAAAAACTCCAGTAGATCTCTTACACAGGATTTCCCCTCCCTGAAACCGTAATGGTTATCGGATAAGCTTATTCCTATCAAGGAGTGTGTGTGTGTGTGTGTGTGTGTGTGTGTGTGTGTGTGTGTGTGTCTACTCACCTAATTGTACTCACCTAATTGCGGTTGCAGGGGTCGAATCATAGCTCCTGGCCCCGCCTCTTCGCTGATTGCCACTAGGTCCTCTCTCTCCCTGCCCCATGAGCTTTATCATACCTCGCCTTAAAACTATGTATGGTTCCCGCCTCCACTACGTCACTTTCTAGGCTATTCCACGGCTTGACTACTCTATGACTGAAGAAATACTTCCTAACATCCCTTTGATTCATCTGAGTCTTCAACTTCCAATTGTGACCTCTTGTGTCTGTGTCGCTTCTCTGGAACATCCTGTCTTTGTCCACCTTGTCTATTCCGCGCAGTATTTTATATGTCGTTATCATGTCTCCCCTGACCCTCCTGTCCTCCAGTGTCATCAGGCCGATTTCCCTCAACCTTTCTTCGTAGGACAATCCCCGTATTATTATTATAATCAAGGGGGAAGCGCTAAACCCGGGGGATTATACAGCGCCTGGGGGGGGGATGTGGAAGGCATTCAGGCTTAATTCGGGGAACTGGAGCACAGATCCAATTCCCTAAATCAAGAGCCCCTCACCAACATCAAGGAACCTTCCTTGAGGGGACAATCCCCGTAGCTCTGGGACTAGTCTTGTTGCAAACCTTTGCACTTTCTCTAATTTCTTGACGTGCTTGACTAAGTGTGGATTCCAAACTGGTGCTGCATACTCCAGTATGGGCCTGACGTACATGGTATACAGAGTCTTGAACGAATCCTTACTGAGGTATCGGAACGCTATCCGTAGGTTTGCCAGGTGCCCGTATGCTGCAGCAGTTATCTGATTGATGTGCGCCTCAGGAGATATGCTCGGTGTTATACTCACCCCCAGATATTTTTCCTTGAGTGAGGTTTGCAGTCTTTGGCCATCTAAACTATATTGTGTCTGCGGTCTTCTTTGCCCTTACCCAATCTTCATGACTTTGCATTTGGCAGGGTTAAACTCAAGGAGCCAGTTGCTGGACCAGGCTTGTAGCCTGTCCAGGTCTCTTTGTAGTCCTGCCTGATCCTCATCCGATTTGATTCTTCTCATTAACTTCACATCATCTGCAAACAAGGACACTTCCGAGTCTATCCCTTCCGTTATGTCGTTCACATATACCAAGAACAGCACAGGTCCTAGGACTGACCCCTGTGGAACCCCGCTTGTCACAGGCGCCCACTCTGACACCTCGTCACGTACCATGACTCGTTGTTGCCTCCCTGTCAGGTATTCTCTGATCCATTGCAGTGCCTTTCCTGTTGTGTGTGCTTGATCCTCTAGCTTTTGCAGTAACCTCTTGTGAGGAACTGTGTCGTGTGTGTGTGTGTGTGTGTGTGTGTGTGTGTGTGTGTGTGTGTGTGTGTGTGTGTGTGTGTGTGTGTGTGTGTGTACGTACTTCACATTTGTACTCACCTATTTGTGGCTGTAAGAGTCGATTCATAGCTCCTGGCCTCCCCTCTATGTTAGTCGCTACTAGGTCCACTCTTCCACAGCTCCAAGAGCCTTATCATACTCTTTCTTAAAATTATGTATGAATTCTGCCTCCACTACGTCTCTCCAGATTGCTCAACTACCTGACAACTCTAAGGCTGTGTGTGTGAGAGCTAGAGAGCAGGGTAGGGTGAAATGCCAGCTGCTCTCAGATACATTAATTACCAGCTAAAAATTATAACAGCTTTTGGAAAACGATGGCAGGATATATTTCCTTCTGATATAACACAAATGATGTTCTCTAAGCATCATAATGGTAGTGCTGGAGCAGTGGTAAAAATGAATGGAAGAGCGTTTGAATTTCTAGATGAGGCTGATATCTTTGGGGTAAATTTGATTCCAAACTCACTATGAAGAACCAATTTGTAAATCTTGCAAGCAAAGCAGCAAAGAAACTAACAGCAGTAAAACGTAAAACGTACCTGCTCGACAGTAGAGGCTGCAAGACTCATTAGGAGACACAGGTACACTCACCCCTTGAATATGCTTCACTTTCTTGGACTACCTGCCCCCTGCTTCATCTGCGACTTCTTGACAGAAAACAGAACTGAACAAGACTACTCATCTCTCGTCTGGATCTACTTGGACAAATTTGTCATTTCAACAGATCATTCAACACCTGAAATACGTGGGTGACCTTCTGTTATATACAAATCCAATACTGTCCAGGGACTACACTTGGCTCGGCTCGTGAACAGCGAGAAGACAGATACTATACAAGGGCAACAAACAGTACTACACTCTGGCTTTACTCTTAAGAATATCACATCATCTGAGAGCATTCATTTCAAGAATGACTCGAATCTGGAACATGTTCGTGCAGCCTAACGACATCGATGATATAAAGTAAGTTAATCAAATGAAATCTCTGATCCGCAGCTGGCTCCAACTTCGTCCTGATCCCTACATGCATAATTCATAACAAAAAGGCTTTAAAATGAGCTGACGTAGGTAACAGCTCTGTAAAAACCCTTGTGTAAAGAGAGAGGGAGAGAGAAGGAGAGAGAGGAGAGAGAGAGAGGAGAGAGAGGAGAGAGAGAGAGAGAGGAGAGAGAGAAAAAGAGAGAAGGAGAGAGAGAGAGAGAGAGAGAGAGAGAGGAGAGAGAGAGGAGAGAGGAGAGATGAGAGAGAGAGAGAGAGAGAGAGAGAGAGAGAGGAGAGAGAGAGAGAGAGAGAGAGAGAGAGAGAGAGAGAGAGAGAGAGAGAGAGAGAGAGAGAGAGAGAGAGAGAGAGAGAGAGAGAGAGAGAGAGATCTGCCATTTCAGCAGAGCTTTCAACATAGGAGGGATGTGGGTGGCCTTACTGTTATGTACAAGGCCAATATTGTCAAAGTACCACACTTAGATCCGCTTCGAGGACAGCGTGAAACAAGCTTTTATACCACAAGACGGGCAGAAAGCAGCAACTTCACTCTGACTGCACCCTTCTCCAGAACATCACTCCATCTGAGATCATATATACCCAGGATGACTCTAGTATGGAACACATTCGTACAGCATAATGATGTCAACGAGATAAAGTCAGTTGATCACATGAAAATGCTGGCCCACAGATGGCTCCAACTTCATCCTGTTCCCTACTTGTATGTCTCATAACAATAAAAATGCTTTCAAATGAGCTGATGTAGGTAACAGCTCTTAGCTTGCCAATAAAGTTAGATATCCTTAACCTGTAAATAGCTTGTCATTTAAGCTAGGGATCCTTAACCTTGTCAAACCCTGTGTAAAGAGAGAAAAGAGAGAGAGAGAGAGAGAGAGAGAGAGAGAGAGAGAGAGAATTAAGTAAAAAATAAAAAAAAAACTGGTAACCTCCCAGATAACAGTAACAACCAAATAAATTATTATTTTGATTGTCCTACATATTTACGATAGTCATAAATATCTCTTAAGTACAGGATGGCTCATAATTTGACTAAGTACTTGTTTACGTCGCTGGCATGAGCTGTGATGCTAGCAACAATTTACCAAGCCAATTTATATTTTTAAGGCATTATGTTTTGCTTGCAGCAATATTGTGCTATATGATCGGTGGACACTTATGGGGGTGCCAGCTGGATAAATAGCGATGCCACTAGATGGTGACACTAGTTCAGGGTGCTACTAGTGACACCATAAAGATAAGGGATATGGGCCACTTTTGAAAAAGATATTGCCGTTGTAAGAAGGGATTGGTGACACTATGGGGGAAAATGACGCACTAGGAGAATGGAAAGGTGCACTATAGGAAGAGAATACGATGGTGCTGCAAGAAGGAATGGTATTATTGAAGATGCTGAAGATCCATGGTAAAGAGCGATGCGTCACTGGTTTATATCTACTCTACCTATTATGAGATCCCAGAATTATAGCCTCTACGAGCCGGTCTCAGACCAAATCTCCTTAACTGGAAAGGAGACGTAGTAGAGCACTTCAGAAACACTTAACTAGAAGTGTATACTAAGTTTAAGAAAAAGATCGTGCGAGTTACCTCCCATTTTACGTGTTCTCGACACACACACACACAACACACACACACACACACATACATACATACATACATACATACATACATACATACATACACACACACACACACACACACACACACACACACACACACACACACACACACACACTCAAGACAGGCAATCCTGCCAAATTGCAGGTATATAATGCAGCTTTATTTTTGGACACTGAGACATGGGAATACCAGAGGTCCACACACTATGGCCCTGATCTACATTCGTTAATGGGCCCTGATCTACATTCGTTAATGGGCCCTGATCACAGGAAACCTCGTCTACTCCTGCTGTATCAATCGACTTCATTTACTCGTTCCACTACAAGATTATCTACTAGAGTCGTTGTAGGAAACTAGAGGAGGTACCTACAACTCAGTTACTAAATCTCTGGCTACATTATCGACCTCCACTTGTTCCAGTGTCTCCAATATGAAAGATTCCATTTTCCTGCCTCTGTACTAGATCGATAAAGCCCCTGGGGCGAAACGTCCCTCAGAAAAGATACTCAGGTGATGAACATGTCATACTTATCAATTTACCGGCATTACTGTATATATTTTTGACGTAATGATAGTTTCCAGTCTGAAAACTTCTCATAATATACTGGAGAAGAATCCCAGAATTTTTTACATATATCTTAGATACATTAGCAGGGAATACCTATAATGAAGGCGGGATGCCAGGAACGTTGTATTTCTCCTGTAACTACGAATAGGTAAGTGCACCGTGCCCAATGGTAGGAAATCACACAGCGCCCAGCGATAGATAATCACAGTGCTCGGTGACATAATCACGGTGCCCAGTGATAGATAATCACAGTGCCCAGTGATAGATAATCACAGTACACAGTCATTGATAATCACAGTGCTCAGTGACAGATAATCACAGTGCCCAGTGATAATCACAGTGCCCAGTGATAGATAATCACAGTGCCCAGTGTAATGAAGCAAATCGGCCCCTCGAACCGTACCTGTGTTGTGTGATAAATATTCGTTGAGATTTTATGACTGTCTTTAATGTGTACTTCTGACCTATTGTGGTAAATTCTTATAATTTTCCTGGGATTTGTGTGTAAGAATTGATGGAGATAATAATGTTCATCTGAAATTATGTGTGTGTGTGTGTGTGTGTGTACTCACCTAGTTGTGGTTGCAAGGGGTCGATTCATAGCTCCTGGCCCCGCCTCTTCACTGGTCGCTACTGGGTCACTCTCCCCGCACCATGAGCTTTATCATACCTCTGCTTAAAGCTATATATGGATCCTGCCTCCACTACATCGCTTCCCAAACTATTCCACTTCCTGACTACTCTTTGACTGAAGAAATACTTCCTAACATCCCTGTGATTCATCTGTGTCTTCAACTTCCAACTGTGTCCCCTTGTTGCTGTGTCCCATCCTTTGTCCACTTTGTCAATTCCTCTCAGTAATTTATACGTCGTTATCATGTCCCTCCCCTACCTTTCCTGTCCTCCAGTGTCGTCAGCTCTGGAACTAGTCTTGTTGCAAACCTTTGAACTTTCTCTAGTTTCTTCACGTGCTTGGCTAGATGTGGGTTCCAAACTGGTGCCGCAATATGGGCCTAACGTACACAGTGTACAGGGTCCTGAACGATTCCTTATAAAGATAGCGGAATGCTGTTCTTAAGTTTGTTAGGCGCCCATATGCTGCAGCAGTTATTTGGTTGATGTGCGCCTCAGGAGATGTGCCTGGTGTTATACTCACCCCAAGATCTTTTTCCTTGAGTGAGGTTTGAGTCTCTGTCCCCTTAAACTGTACTCCGTCTGCTGTCTTCTTTGCCCTTCCCCAGACGAATCTCCAGCTAGCGTGGCCATGACGAACTCTAGCTCAAGTCCCCTCACTGCCGTCAACATGACTCACGAAATCGTAATGACACGATTGCAAACAAACCATACCACGGGCGGGATTTGAACCCGCGGTCAGAGAGTCTCAAAACTCCAGACAGTCGCACCATATAGGCACCACATAGGCACCACTGTGACCACAAACTTGCATTTGTGGTCACAGTGGTGCCTATGTTAACCTTCATGGCTTTGTAGTTAGTGGGGTTGAACTCCAGGAGCCAATTGCTGGACCAGGTCTGCAGCCTGTCTAGAATCCTTTATAGTTCTGCCTGGTCTTCGTCTGAATGAATTCTTGTGTGTGTGTGTGTGTGTGTGTGTGTGTGTGTGTGTGTGTGTGTGTGTGTGTGTGTGTGTGTGTATCTTCAGTGACTTTTAAAAGATGTTCTGCGGCATGAGAATATTATCTCTTTCCTTATAATCTGCAAGGAATTGAATAAATAAAGTGAAAATGTTGTAATTTAAAGGAAATTAATATTTCAGTAATGAAAATATAGTACACCAGAAGTGTTATTAAATTAATTGAAAAGATGTACTGGTAGACAAAACGTTAGAAGCAACAAAAATGGCGGAGTAATACAGATCGGACCGAGAATTTGTGGAGAATTAATCTTACTTAATCAAAGCCGATAGAAATAGTATCGGCAAATATAGTGTCCTTTATAATAAGTGAATTTAACGTGTGTCTGGAAGGGTTCAGGTACAAAGTGAAACTATCAAAATAAGGATGATATGAATGAAAAACGTGAGGTGTTGCTGGTGAATCTACATTACCCACCACATGTATCATCAAGCATGTAATGTACGCCTCCCTGTGTGAAATAAATCTCACTACAGGTAATGTATCAATTTACTGGCCAATAGAAGTTTACCAGCCTGCTTGAGAGGCGTTAAAATATATCAAAACCATAATTTGGTAAGATGCATTTCTTTTTGTATAATGTATGAAATTTTATAGAACAAATAAATCAAGTTTACAATAATTTTACCTTTTTATATTCAGTCCACAACCAAATTTAATACAGCCAGTGTTACTGACTTATATTTCACTAATAAATTCAAGAACTATATGTTAAACTATATGTTTAACTATATGTTAAACATGTTTCCAACATCTTTACCAAAACATCATTCCAAGTATCTACCTCCACAACCACGACCATCAAGGACATCACCAGTAGTAGGCAGGACAAGCCTCCATCCTCTGCAGGGGTATACATAATCCCTTGCAATGACTGCAACAAGTTATACGTGGGCGAAACATCAAGGGACCTCCAAACACGTATTTCAGAACACCAATACGCAAGCAGGTCTGACGACACAAGGAATGCCTGCGTACAACACCGTAATTCACACAACCACTTGATAAACTACAGAAACTCAAGACTTATCGCCACAGAAGACAACACTCTATACCGAAGAATCCTGGAATCATCACTTATTTCTATATCCGACAACTTCAACCAGAATAGTGGCTTCTATAACATAGCTGAACCACTTGCCAAGAAACTTCTTCATCGCTATCCCACATAAGAACACTGTAGAAGGTCTGCTCAAAAACTTGTCCAGTCTCCTTTCCAAGCTACCCAAGTTTTTAGACTCTATAACCCCACTCGGTACATCATCAGATGCAGCATTCTTCACCTGACCTCAGCCGGACTATAAATACTCGCGTTCCTTCCACCCCAGGTAGTTCTGTTTGTGACTTGAAAAAGCCCACTGTGTGGGCGAAACGTAGTCAATAAAGGATCACATTATACTGCATTTGTGTTTATATTGCCATTGTGTCGGTATTTTATACCATTTATTTCCATCGTGTCAAACACTGCAGTAGAAATGGATCCTTCACACAGAGAATACCTGGACCTTCTCCTAAAAGCTTACTCACTTCGCAACAGACACAATTTTCTTCGTGATTGCATCCAAGAAATGGTCTTACCAAGATCTACTCCTCCTCAAATTGCCAACATCAAACCACCTTTCTCCGCTACAGCTCGGACCTACCTTGAAGAGTGTGCAGATGACTTAAACAATGCTACAAAGGAAGCTTTCCTCCAAGCCAGAACACTAGGCACAACACTCCGGGGCAACATGAACAGACGCACCGCCGAAATCATTCGCAGCAGAGTTACCACAGCGAATGTTCAACAGAAGATCAGACTTACTAGGAAACTACAAACACTCTGCGATAATAGTAATTGGAAAACTTTAGGAAGACCTGAAATTATTCAAAACCTTTCATCTCGTCCGCTGTCAACCACAGAAACTGAAGCCCTCAGCTTAGGCCTCAAATTCGCAACAGGAATTACGAAACCAAAACAAGACCTCAATTTCATCGCCAAAAACTACAGACACAATGACTCCGACTTCCAAAAAGGCTATCTTCAAGGCATCATCTCAGCAGCCATCTCAACACGCAGCTCCCCAGTCATACCTCGACGTTACATCAATGCACTCAAAGGTTTAGCAGAAGACACGACCATCAGGGTCACCACCGCTGATAAAGGAGGTGGTGTTGTTATCATGAACACTGACGATTACAGGAACAAAATGCTCAATCTACTTAATGACCCAGATACCTACAAACCTCTCACAACTAACCAAGTGGACAACCTTACTAAAACTTTTCTTCAAAGGACTCGCCGCATTCTGAGGGGCTCAGAACAAGGGAAGAAACTTCTACACACCGTGCCCAGCAACCCCAGACCTGCCAGAATGTACGGCCTGCCAAAGACTCACAAGCCTGGTATCCCACTGAGGCCCATATCCTCGGGAATAGGCAGTGCTCCCCACCAGCTCTCAGGAATTCTCGCCAAACACCTCTCTAAACTCTTGGGCACTATCAGTCCAGCACATCTCAAACACTCAGGTGATCTTCTCAATCGCATTCGCAACATCAACATCAGGAACAAGAAACTTTCCAGCCTTGACGTGACTTCCCTATTCACCAAAGTACCTACTACACAAGCCATCAATCTCTTGCGCAGGAAAATTGACGATTCACTTGATCTTCCCATTCCAGCCAGCGACTTCATCGACCTTGTTGAACTATGTGTTGACTTTACGTGTTTCTCTTTCGAAAATCACCTCTTTCAGCAGACTTTTGGACTACCCATGGGTTCGCCACTCAGTGCAGTCCTGGCGAACCTATACATGGAACATCTAGAAGCCGAACGTTTCTCCACCATTATTCCTTCGTCTGTCACCTGGCTCCGTTATGTTGACGACATTCTCCTCATAACTCCTAAACGCTTCAACGTTCAAGCTCTCCAAGACAAGCTCAACCAGGTCGAGCCTTCAATCCAGTTCACACTTGAAGAAGAAGTCGACAACACTCTTCCTTTCCTTGATGTCCTGCTCTGCAAAGCTGACCACGAACTTCGTTTTAAAGTCTATCGAAAACCCACCAACCAAAACGATCTTCTCCACTTCTACTCCCACCACGACACCAAAACCAAACGTGGTGTAATTATAGGCTTCTTCCTACGTGCACTCAGAATCTGCAGCAACGAGTTCCTTGAGGAAGAATGCACTATAATTGAACAAATATTTTCTAAACTCCACTATCCTCGTCACTTCATCAGAGACTGCAGACGGCGAGCATTAAACATCTTCAACACACCCAGAGAAGACACTGCCGAGAAGAGATACATAGTCCTTCCCACCAACTCCATTGCCAAACATGTTTCCAACATCTTTACCAAAACATCATTCCAAGTATCTACCTCCACAACCACGACCATCAAGGACATCACCAGTAGTAGGCAGGACAAGCCTCCATCCTCTGCAGGGGTATACATAATCCCTTGCAATGACTGCAACAAGTTATACGTGGGCGAAACATCAAGGGACCTCCAAACACGTATTTCAGAACACCAATACGCAAGCAGGTCTGACGACACAAGGAATGCCTGCGTACAACACCGTAATTCACACAACCACTTGATAAACTACAGAAACTCAAGACTTATCGCCACAGAAGACAACACTCTATACCGAAGAATCCTGGAATCATCACTTATTTCTATATCCGACAACTTCAACCAGAATAGTGGCTTCTATAACATAGCTGAACCACTTGCCAAGAAACTTCTTCATCGCTATCCCACATAAGAACACTGTAGAAGGTCTGCTCAAAAACTTGTCCAGTCTCCTTTCCAAGCTACCCAAGTTTTTAGACTCTATAACCCCACTCGGTACATCATCAGATGCAGCATTCTTCACCTGACCTCAGCCGGACTATAAATACTCGCGTTCCTTCCACCCCAGGTAGTTCTGTTTGTGACTTGAAAAAGCCCACTGTGTGGGCGAAACGTAGTCAATAAAGGATCACATTATACTGCATTTGTGTTTATATTGCCAACTATATGTTAACAATTTAATTTTCAGATGTGAGAGTTTGGGGAACTGAGGAGGTGGGCATATGTAAGTTTATTCAGGTATACACACATACAGTTACATAGATTATCATGTGTGACGAATGGTTTAGAAAACCGACAAGTTGAAGAACTGAGACACTTACGCAACACATGGGTATCTTTATTGAAGAAACGTTTCGCCACACAGTGGCTTCATCAGTCCAATACAAAGTAGAAATGGGTAAGGAGAGGAGAAGTTTGAGGTAATCAGTCCCTCAACCTGGAATCGATGTGTTCAGTCCATCACTTTTGTAGGAAATGCAGCATAGGGCCAGAGAAGTGGCTTATATACTGACTGATGAAGCCACTGTGTGGTGAAACGTTTCTTCAATAAAGATTCCCATGTGTTGCATAAGTGTCTCAATTCTTCAACTTGTCGGTTTTCTAAACCATTCGTCACATCTGTCAGACACTGCAACATCATGGGATCTTGGTACAAAGACTTCAACGCTTGCCCAACCTTTGGACGACGACCTACTTACACTAGTGGCAGGTCCCACTGTGATCCCGCCTCCTCCTGCTTCAACTCATCTCACTGCAGTATATAAGCCACCTCTCTGGCCCTATACTGCATTTCCTACAAGTGATGGACTGAACACATCGATTCCAGGCTGAGGGACTGATTACCTCAAACTTTTCTCCTTACCCATTTCTATTTTGTATTGGACTGAGGAAGCCACTGTGTGGCGAAACGTTTCTTCAATAAAGATTCCCATGTGTTGCATAAGTGTCTCAATTCTTCATAGATTAGCATACATAGCAGTATATGTGTTAAGTACCTAGGATAACCCAAAAAAGTCAGAGTGACTTATTTCCCCCTGGGTACATCGAAGGGGGAATAATGTAGTGACTCATTATTCCTGAAGTCCCGCACGTCTCTTACGTACATCAGCATCAATAAGTTGTATGTGTAATGTTTATTCTGGATTGTACCTGTGAAATTCACCCACATAATTTCTGAAACGTATGTTCTTCCCTATTTAATATGCACATAGCTCTACCTCAGGTGTAGGAAATAAATGCAATATAATTAATAGATAAACTGGGTATTGTCATGCCATCAATTTTATCATTGAAAAATATTCCAAAAACAATTGCAAATGTTTAATTAATTGAAAGTATTATTATCAGTATAATTATTTCCACTAATATCTGTAAATGATTTGTAAATATCCCCAATACTGTAAACGCTGTAAATTGACCAATGTCACTTAGGTATGTTCTATTGTCAGTGGTTCCAGTATGATTTCACAGGAATATTTGTTTAGCTGTAACGTAGTGATAAATTCATTTTTTTATGTTTCAGATTATTTTTCTAGATATTAGTATTTATTGTAATAATTACTGTGAGAGTTAATAAGGAGTATTGAAAAGAGCTGAGCTACTGTTAAAGAGTTTGTAAAGAGATTGTGTACAGGGTATGAGTTCTGTTCATCATCTTGGAGGGGACATGACGGCAAGATTTTGTAAACAAGCCCCACTCTACACCTTTGTCGGCTTGAGCAGCCTTTTTTCATTATCAGTATTCACTATCTGCTGCAAATAAGTTCATAACGCGTGTTAATGTTTATGTAAGTTAGAGGAGTCCAGATATTAACAAAGGTATTTTGTGAAATAACCACCGGGATGGTGCAGTCTCCTGTCAGTACTATTGTACTACCATAGGGAAGGGCTATTAAATGCGTGTGTCTTAAATCTTGCATTATAATGCAAAACTTGCAAATTGCATGATTAAGATTAGTGATAATTTAAGATGAATAATGATCTGTTCATGTATAACCATGTGACTACCTTATACCAGTCTTGTTCTGTCTTAATGCTGGCTTATTTTAAATAGCTATTTTCTTCTCAGCACTTTACTAGATTTGTACTTTTAGTTATCAGAGATGTGGAGTAAAACTGTTTCTCTGGTAATTTTGTCTTTAACCTGTAATCCACCCCAGTGTTCTCTCTAATTCTAATCTATAACTTCTCTAACCTATTTTTTTCATTTTTATACTATTTCATTAAATATCTGCTACTTATGCTTATCATGTTTTGTTGTAATTTTCATTTTATCTGTAATCTAACGTAGCTTCATATCTATTTTTGCTATATCAGGTGCAACACTGTCTTTTATTTTCCTGTCTCTTATCTCACTCATGCTAGCCTATGTTTCATGTTACAGTATTTTGTTTTATGTATTTGCTCAGTCTTTGTAAAGGTGATTTATGCTTGAATTTGTTCATTTTTTAATGTCTGATGATGTGCAAAGTTTTATTGTGTTCACTTTACCTTAGCAAGATTCATTTTGTTAATATATATATATATATATATATATATATATATATATATATATATATATATATATATATATATATATAAGTCTTTAATATTCTGATATGTTCTTTTTATTGTTTTTGATGCAGATGTATTAATGGTTTGTCAGTCATGTCCCTCCCTTATTTTTGTAAGATCTTCCTTTTTTATTATTAATAGAATTTGCTTGTGAGTTTTGTGACTATGTCAGAAAATACTCTTACATGGTTAAGCAGCAGCCAGACACTCCTGAAGACACGCCAGAGGTTTACTACTTAACCAAACCACTAACACTGAGGAAATTCCAGAGTTACTAGAGGCCTTGACAACTGTAGTTCTGTAGGATCAGACCAGACTTGTAATCTGGAGATCTGGAGATCTGAAGATCTCTGTGTTATCCTGAAGAAAGTATGCATAGGCCAGCTGGATCAGGGAAGTACCTAGAGACAGCATGTTAAAGTAAGGAAGTTCTGTGGAATTCTGTGAAACTGAGATCCATAATTGTTACCTGAATTCGATCATAAATTAATATGTGTCCCGCCGATGTAAGGGTTAATACTGAATTTTATATTTTTGAATGACTTAAGTGTATCTCGGTATTAATGCTTGTAAATTGTTTTTTGGTGGTGTCCTAATTTCAGATTCCCTTGTAATGTTTATTAAGTAGTGCGTTATTTTATCAGGGTATGTTTCATTAGCCCCTTGAGCCATGTATATTGGGTCCATTTCGGAAAATTTAACTGGGTGATATATGTGGTAACAATATGTTTTTTTCTCCTTCAGAGTGAAGCCCCTGATAAGGTGCCTACTGCTATATTTTCAGGAAAAGCTGCCCTAACAGCCAGTACTTATCAGGACAAGTATTTTGTCTTAATTATCTTATATTATTTCCCATTGGTTTTTTTCTGTTCCAACCTAAAGTCCGTGTCTCTCTCTTCTACTGTGACTTTAGCTACTTTTATTTCTTTTACTACCAAAAGGGCAGGTGATGGCAAGACACATTCTTAATTGAGAGAACTGAACCCTGCCTTTTTTTTCTCAGATTTTTTTTGTTTTATTTTTAGATATTTTAGTCCATCTAGTCTCCTCCTGTGGGAATAGAAACCCTAGGTAGGGTAGTACATTCGTTTCAGCAGTGATAGATAATCAGTGGCGAGTGATAGATAATCATTTCTCAGTGATAGATAATCATAGTGCCCACTTATAATCAGTATCTACTGATAGATAATCAGTGTCTACTGATAGATAATCACGGTGCCCAGTTATAAATAATCAGTTTCTAGTGATATATAATCAAAGTACCCAGTGATAGATAATCACAGTGCCCAATGATAGATGATTACACAATGCCAGCAATAGATAATCACACAGTGCCCAGTGATAGGTAATCCCTCAGTGCCCAATAATGACAGTGCCACTGATAGGTAATCACAGAGCCAGTGACAGGTAAATACACAGCAGTGACAGGCAATCACACAGTGCCAGTGACAGACTGGGATGATATCAACGTAGAAGATATTCTCACACTCATCTGAAGTAACACTTAAACCTGGAGTGGCAGACACTTGTCCTCGGCACTGGCATTCCTCAAGCTGTTCCACCTCATGAACTTCTCTTTCCTGTAGTATTTCAAGGCGCAGTAGCAGATACAATTCTATCACAGTCCAAGTATTTGAGCTAATGAGAATCCATTTTCCATTGTTAAAAGGTCTTTGAACCCCCGTCTGTTCCTGTTAACTATTTTTATTATCGTTATCAAAGGCTTTGAGTCCCGGCTTTTTAACATTACTGAACAAATCCTTTTCACTATAGGTTTC
Organism: Cherax quadricarinatus; assembly: GCF_038502225.1. Classification (NCBI taxonomy): domain Eukaryota; kingdom Metazoa; phylum Arthropoda; class Malacostraca; order Decapoda; family Parastacidae; genus Cherax; species Cherax quadricarinatus. Next base: position 43,053,672 of record NC_091312.1, read on the forward strand.
GAATGTATTGAATCTCTCCTTTTCTAGTTTCTTATTCTTTTAAACAGTCGAAACTCTCTCAATAAATTTTATATTGTTATTGCATGGTTAGAAACCTTTCCTAATCCTGTTTTACATCGGCTTTGGGAGGCTTCCACTCTGTCTAAACGTGTTTCCTTGACATTGCGCTAGGCACCATGCACGTCCTCTAAATCTTGCCGCTGAATTTCAGCTACAGTGCTAGTCGCGGAATTATGAAGGGTGAGCGCCCCGGCATAATGCCGTGACGAAAATCAAAGGCCCACCCTACAGGGGGTCTTTTTTCGTCAGTGCATTATGCCGGGTAGCAGCTGTTAGCATGACGTCACGGCCTCCCACCACACTCCACAGTGACTCCTCAGTGTTCACGTGGCTGCTGTGGTGAGAGGAAGTGTCTCACTTTTTGTCTTTCATCTGCCCCATCTTTTGTCCGGTGTTCCCTTTGATTATGGGTAAAAGGAAATATTTAACACCTGAAACTTCAGCTCAAATCATAGGACTTCACAAAGCTGGGCACCAGACGAAAGAAATAGTGGAGACTGTTGGTGCGTGTGTGAGTGTTCAGTGAGGAACTGGGTGCAGCGTTTCAAGGCTGGTGACGATGCCCAGTTACCGTCTGCCAAACATCGGCCTGACCCCTAGAAGAAGACATCTGTTCATACCTTAACTCTGTTAAAGAAGCAGTTAGTACACCTAAAATAACTGCTAGAGAATTGAAAGAAAAGAACCCACATTCTACTTTCAGCGGTGTCTGTAAGAACTGTTAACAGACGTGTGTGTCAAAACTGGGCTACAGTAGTCACTCCCAGATTAAGAAACCGATATTCTCCAAGCCACAGAAGAAATGTAGGCTGGATTATGTATAGAAATATCTTCATTGGATTCCTCAACAGTGGTTTGAAGTACTTTGGAGTGATGAGGCAACCTTCACTGTCACCTGTAACCAGGGGGACATGTGTACCGGCCCAGAGATAGTGACCCGCTAGACCCACGATACACCTGTGGGATCACCAAACATCCAGATTTGCTCATGGTTTGGGGGTATTTAAGTGCTCAGAGTGTTGGTGAACTTGTGCTTATCAAAAAACAGTATATGAACCAGTATAATTACCTGGAGTTGTGTGACAATTTACCCGAGACGTTTGACAAGTGCGGGGCTGCGGTTTTTATGCAGGACGGTGCACCGTGTCATACTACCAAATCTGTAGTTCAGAGGCTTAAGGACTATGAAGTGAAGCAATTCCCCAGACCTAAACCTTATTGAGAACCTCTGGTCAATAGGGAAACGAAGTTCACTGGGCAAGGATATCAGTTCCATCCCGCAGCTGGAGGCTGCTCTACATGAGGCATTAAATAATATACCTCCCAAACCCTCAAGAATGTGTGTGAGTTTTCCAACACTGCTGAGAGACGTGATTAAGCATAAGGGACGCAACACCATGTATTAAAACCTCAGTGTATATATATATATATATATATATATATATATATATATATATATATATATATATATATATATATATATTGGCAGTTTGGAGGGATATATTGTGTATTTTTATACGTATATACTTCTGAACTCCTGCCTCTGTGGGAGACGGCCGACTTGTTGAATATATATATATATATATATATATATATATATATATATATATATATATATATATATATATATATATATATATATATATATATATATATATATATATATATGTGGGTAGATTGGTAAAGCACTGCGTACCTTGTTCCAAGGTTCGTAGGTTCGAGTCTCCTTCAGCCAGAGATCAGTGTTTGTGTATATTTCGCCTGCTCTTGCGAATTCTTTGTGTATATATATATATATATATATATATATATATATATATATATATATATATATATATATATATATATATATATATATATATATATATGCAATAAGTTCACAGTAAACAGGTGATTTTAAAATATGCAAAACAACCACTATGAAAGAGTAGTGAAATTGCAAGCGCTTTCGTGACTACTCATACTATAGTTCCTTGACAATGTGAGTAGTCACGAAAGCGCTTGGAATTTCACTACTCTTTCATAGTGGTTGTTTTGCATATATTTTAAAATCACCTGTTTACTGTGATCTTATTGCATATATATATATATATATATATATATATATATATATATATATATATATATATATATATATATATATTGCTCTTTTCACGTGAATGCTTCAATAAATACTGTGCCTTAAGAGAGACAAGAAGGCAAATGCTGTTGATTTCTGTATGCCTTGGGTCCGAAGGTACAGTGATAGTCACGGTTCCCCCTCACACACACGTACCGAAACACAAACACATACCATGAGAAATTATAATTATTTATATATATATATATATATATATATATATATATATATATATATATATATATATATATATATATATATATATATATATATATATATATATATATATATTTCCACGAAAGAGTGGTTTTAAGCAGTTAACAACACAGCGACTAGCTTCGAATCGAACCTTATGATTCTTTAGCACCCTCGTGGGAAGCACGCCAGAATTCCGAGAAGCCTTAGTCAACTTGGCCATCACTGCTTCAAAGGAGTGATGCAAGCATATACCTGGCCATGGAAGCTAAAGGACTAATTTCATTCTCCTCCCGTTTGGAATACGTCTTCACGAGCAGTACACATATTAATGCATCCAAGAACGAGTAGCTTCATGCAATTAATAGTACTACTACTGGCCGGGACTCGAACTCACGATTCTTTAGCACGCTTCATGGGAAGCCTGCTAAAATTCTGAGACGCCTCAGTCCACTCGGCCATAAGTGCTTCAAACATTGCTTAAAATTATTGGCAATGATATAAAAGCATTCCCCGCACCTATCGTGCACGTTTCGCCCGCCGTGGAACGCTTTCTGCCCGTCGGTATAATATATAACCAACAGTAGTAAGCCCTTACAGGTGCAAGGTACCGTACAGGTACAGATTAAGTGACTGTTATCAGTGACTGCAACATGATAATTGCAACTAGCTTAGTGGATCACTGTTAGGTGGTGATAAAGGACAATCAGAAAATTCATGAATATCTGGCCGTTAGGTCAAAGAATAACCGGAATAAAAAGGAAAAAAATCATGAATAACCAAGGAACAGTTATAATAATTGACAGTAAGGATATCGGAAGGCAGTAATTAGGAATGTATGGAGAAATTCTTCCGAACACTAGCTAGAACCTTCCTGAGCGTACGTAATATAAGTTGACATATGAACGCATTTGACCCATTTATTAACTAGAAGGTTTATATATATCATTGTTTTATATGTGTACCATCCACTAGTGCAACTTAATCTTCTGTGTAACATGACTTGTTGACAGCGATTAGTGTAGCTCAGGGCTGGTTAGTAAATTTCCAGGGCCACGTATATATATTATTGTAACCACGAACGAGTGGTATTAATGAATAACAACATTGCGACTAGCCGAGGATTCGAACCCATGTCGTTTTGACCCGCCTCATGGTGAGCGAAAATCACATGACGGTCTAACCTACGGGATTGCGTGGGCCCGTGGGTTAGATCCAAAACGACATGGGTTCCAATCCTCGGCTAGTCGCGGTGTTGTTATTGATTATATATATATATATATATATATATATATATATATATATATATATATATATATATATATATATTATATATATACATTATATATATATATATATATATATATATATATATATATATATATATATATATATATATATATATATATATATATATATATATAGGATCTTATTTATTTTAGTGTATAAAACACTCGATGGGAAAGGGAAGCTGGTTGATAAACTGGATAAGGTCGGAAAATTGAGGTTGATACACTAGAAGTTGATAGATTACAGAGGTCGATAGCAAACAGTACTGAGAACTGGAGTCAGTGCGTGTGTGTGTGTGTGTGTGTGTGTGTGTGTGTGTGTGTGTGTGTGTGTGTGTGTGTGTGTGTGTGTGTGTACTCACCTAGTTGTTGTGGTTGCAGAGGTCGAGTCACAGCTCCTGGCCCCGCCTCTTCACTGGCCGTTACTTGGTCAATCTTCCTGCTCCGTGTGTGTGTGTGTGTGTGTGTGTGTGTGTGTGTGTGTGTGTGTGTGTGTGTGTGTGTGTGTGTGTGTGTGTATGTGTATGTGTGTGTGTGAGTGTGTGTGTGTGTGTGTGTGTGTGTGTTTGATGAGCTAAACCTGTCTTGGCCATTTAGTCAAAGGAGTGTTGGAGGTCCGATCCTCCATCCACTAATTGCAGTCCGGTCTCTGATCATTCTGGCTATTGATAATAGCCATTGACAATGGGGATGAGAGAGAGAGAAAGAGAGAGAAAGAGAGAGAGAGAGAGAGAGAGAGAGAGAGGACAAGGAACAGCTATGAAGAGGGAGAGAGAGATACTGAGAAAACGAATAACCTAAATAGAAAAAATCTGTTACACTTAGCAAAATGACACAGCCTATGCAGTAACTTCTCTTCAGGAATCCAGCTTCAACAGCATTAATATATTTGAGAGAGGCTCTCTGTCTGTGTCTGTCTGCCTGTCTCTCTCTCTGTCTCTCTCTCTCTCTCACACACACAGGAGGCAGGAACCATAGTATTAAGACGAGGATTGATTAAGCTTATGGAGCAGGGAGAGGACCTAGTAATGGTCAGTGAAGAGGCGGGGCCAGGAGCTTTGACTCGATCCCTGAAACCACAAATAGGTGAGTATATACACACACACACACACACACACATCTTCTTGGACTGCAAGAAGGCCTTTGACACAGTTCCTCACAAGAGATTAGTGCAGAAGCTAGAGGATCAGGGGCATGTAACAGGAAGGGCACTGCAATGGATTAGAGAATTCCTGACAGGGAGGCAACAACGCGTCATGGTACGTGATGAGGTATCACAGTGGGCACCTGTGACGAGCGGGGTCCCACAAGGGTCGGTCCTAGGACCAGTGCTATTTTTGGTATATGTGAACGACATGATGGAAGGAGTAGACTCAGAAGTGTCCCTGTTCGCAGATAATGTGAAGTTAATAAGGAGAATTAAATCAAATGAGGATCAGGCAGGACTTCAAAGAGACCTGGACAGACTGGACACCTGGTCCAGCAACTGGCTTCTCGAATTTAACCCCGCCAAATGCAAAGTCATGAAGGTCGGGGAAGGGCACAGAAGACCGCAGACGGAGTATAGGCTAGGTGGCCAAATACTACAAACCTCGCTCAAGAAGAAAGATCTTGGGTGAGTGTAACACCGAGCATGTCTCCGGAATCGCACGTCAACCAGATAACTGCTGCAGCATATGGACACCTGGCAAACCTGAGAACAGCGTTCCGATACCTTAGTAAGGAATCGTTCAAGACACTGTACACCGTGTGCGTCAGGCCCATACTGGAGTATGCAGCACCAGTTTGGAACCCGCACTTGATCAAGCACTTTAAGAAATTAGATAAAATACAAAGGTTTGCAACAAGGTTAGTTCCAGAGCTAAGGGGAATGTCCTATGAATAAAGGTTAAGGGAAATCGGTCTGACGACACTGGACTACAGGAGGGTCAGTGGAGACATGATAACAACATATAAAATACTGCGCGGAATAGACAAGGTGGACAAAGACAGGATGTTCCAGGGAAGGGACACAGAAACAAGAGGTCACGATTGGAAGTTGAAGACTCAGATGAGTCAAAGGGATGTTAGGAAGTATTTCTTCAGTCATAGAGTTGTCAGGCAGTGGAGTAGCCTAGAAAGTGACGTAGTGGAGGCGGAAACCATACATAGTTTTAAGACGAGGTTTGATAAAGCTAATGGAGCAGGGAGAGAGAGAGGACCCAGTAGCAACCAGTGAAGGGGCGGGACCAGGAGCTAAGACTCGACCCCTGCAACCACAAATAGGTGAGTACAAATAGGTGAGTACACACACACACACTTATCTTCAGACCTTTAAGTTGTATCTACCAGGTCCATGGTTGAACGAAATGTAACGAATCAAGCTTTACAAAAATAAAGTCTTGATTGCGGTATGAATATAAGTTCAAAGTTGTATAAATTAGATTAATTTATAATGACTAATTTGTAAGAATTTTAAACTATCCCTTGATATGACCTCTGCATCAATGTACACAGTATTTTATCACACCGACTAACCTCGGTAACGCGCCCATACTTATAGCTGGGGTCTGAATGTATGGCGAGAGTACTGTGAACTTTGATGGAAAGGCGCTGTGGACTGAGAGATAATGTTTGTAAATAATTTCACTCTTTTGCGAACTGTTACGCTTTCCAAAATCTCTTTCGAAGTTGCCTGCATGTGGCAACTTCGTAGGTTCGAATCCTGTTGTGAACTGGAGTAAATGATGATGAAAGTGTTTCTTCATTTTAGGGTCAACTGCCTTGGTGGGAAACGGCTGATGTGCTTTCTATATACATATGTCGTGCCGAATAGGTACAACTTGCGATTTTAGCTTAAATAGCAACGCTCTTCTTGCCGAATAAAGCAAGCGAAAATTTGTGTATGCAACAAATTCGCAAAAATCATTCTGAACCTAACTAAACAAATATATTTCATTGTGTTTGTTTATAATTAAATTATTGTAAACTTACCTAAAATATATTTAGCTGGTTTAGGCTAAATTAAATTGCGCTTGCTAAAAGCTTAGGCAAGTTTTCTAAGGTTCTTTTGGAACAAAATTATTAATTTTTACATTAACATAAAAAAAATAAAAGTATAAGAGAAAAATTTTAGGAAGGACTTAATTTTAAATGAGTTCTTGTTAACTGAGCAATTTTACCTATTCGGCACAACATTATATATATTATATACTCAGCTCGGTTTCGGCGTTCAACAGGGCTGTGAAGCAGCTGCCCACGCAGCACGAGTATATATCAAAAACATGTCCTATGAAAAAGCCTTGGTCAAATTGGACTTTGCCAATGCTTTCAACTCAGTCAGAAGGGATGCTGCTCTCCAAGCAGTTTATAGAAACTTCCCTTCCCTTTATCCCTTCATAGAATCGTGTTATAGTGTGACTTCCAAACTATTGTTTGGGGACCATGAAATTGACTCGTGTGAATGCGTGCAACAGGGGGACCCTCTCGCCCCCTTTCTATTTTGTTTGGTCATCAAGGAAGTCACGGAGGCACTCTCCAGCGAGCTCAATATCTGGTTCCTGGACGATGGTACCCTAGCTGGCACAACAGAATCTCTCCTAGAAGACATCAGTAAAATTAAAGACATGGGAGAAAGCCTGGGCCTTTCTTTAAACCCCACCAAATGTGAAATAGTTTCTACCAATCAACAGTTGATCCAGAATATTAGTACCGTTTTACCAGGAGCACGAGCCATTGATCCAGCCAATAGCACTCTCCTCGGTGTTCCTCTTGGGTCCAACGCCATCGATCTGATCCTAGGAAAAAAAGTCTCAGACCTCCGGACGATGGAAAGCAGGATGAAAGACATTGACACACACGATGCCTTCTACCTACTCACCAGGTGCCTGTCAATCCCAAAACTTACCTATTTTCTGAGATGCTCCCCAGCCTTCAGCAGTCCAAAACTCAAGGAATATGACTCTCTCCTGAAGGCCATGCTAGAGAGTGTATTGAATCTTTCCCTTCACGATGGACAGTGGTTGCAAGCCTCACTTCCGGTCAGGCTTGGAGGGCTAGGAGTACGCAGATCCTCCCAGATTGCTCTACCAGCTTTCATATCCTCTTCCATTGCATCAAACGAGTTGATAAGACAAATTCTTCCTGACACCCTCAGTGATTCAGCAGGAATAGAAGACCCTAGCTATGCCAGTGCCATCACCGAATGGGAGACTCTTGCTGCTCCAGCACCAAACCCTAGTACAGCACTGGCTCACAGTCAAGCTGGGATGGCCCAATTGCTGAAAAGGTGCTTGCTAACATGCTCAGGGCTGCAACATCAGATAGGGAGAATGCCCATCTCCAGGCTGTGAGTGCACATCACTCCGGGGACTTCCTCCAAACAGTTCCCATATCGGCAATGGGAACGCGACTCGACCCTAAGACCCTCCGTATTGCAGTGGCTCTGCACCTTGCTGCCCCAATTCACACAGAATATATGTGTATTTGCGGCGAAGTGCAAGCAGACCAATACGGTCTACATGGTCTTAACTGTTCCAAAACCAAGGGCTGGCATGCAAGACACAATGAGGTCAACGACATCATTATGAGAACCCTTGCTACGGCTGGATGCCTGGATGCCCTGCCGAGAGGGAGCCACGATCGCTTGCAGCAAACAATACCCACAACCCAGCAAACCGCCCCGACGGGATCACCATCTATCCTTGGAAGAATGGCAAGCTCTTAGCATGGGACTATACCTGTGTGTCCACACTGGCTGACACCTATATCCATCACAGTGTGGGGCGACAGGGAGGAGCTGCTGACCACAGGGAGGAGTACAAGATCAGCAAGTACAGGGACATTAGCCAACAGTATCAATTTGTCCCAGTGGGATCAGAGACCTTGGGATCATGGGGAAAAAATGCCACACGTTTCCTTAAAGAATTGGGTTCCAGACTCATCGACACCACCAGGGACCCAAGGGCAGCCACTTTCATGTTCCAGCGCCTCAGCGTCGCCATCCAGAGGGGAAATGCTTGCTGCATACTTGGCTCACGTCCAGCCTCGGAGGAGCTGGAGGAAATTCATGATCTTTGATACATTGTGCCATTGTATTCATGTTTATATTTTTTTCTGTAAATGTATTTTGTTTATTAATAAATGTTCACATAGAATATAAAATATATAGGGGGTGGTAGAAGAAGCAAATATTCAGACAGCTCCGGGGAGAACCTTGAGTTTTCCCTGAGGTACGTTTATTGTCTTCTCTGAGGATGAGGGTCCCCATTCCAGCTATAGAGGTGGTACTTCCCTATATATTTTTAGTAATATATATATATATATATATATATATATATATATATATATATATATATATATATATATATATATATATAATGTACACACACTACCGAACAATAAATTCCGCTTTATTTCTGTCTGCTGTCATTTCAAAGAGGCACTAGGGAGAGAAAGTTCACAGACTGGTAGTGGCGGCGGTACCGGCGGCGGTGGCGGCAGCCAGCCGGCCTCACGACCCGACACACCCAAGCTCTAACAAGCCGAGTTTATTCAGGCAAACACGAATGCAAAAGTTGTGTCAGGAATAGATTGCGTTTGTAGGGTGAAATTATAGCTTCACTGCTGGTGGTAGTGGTGATGGTAGTAGTGGTGATGGTAGTAGTGGTGGTGGTAGTAGTGGTGGTGGTAGTAGTGGTGGTGGTAGTAGTGGTGGTGGTAGTAGTGGTGGTGGTAGTAGTGGTGGTGGTAGTAGTAGTAATGGTGGTGGTAGCAGTGGTGATGGTAGTAGTGGTGATGGTAGTAGTGGTGGTGGTAGTAGTGGTGATGGTAGTAGTGGTGGTGGTAGTAGTGGTGATGGTAGTAGTGGTGATGGTAGTAGTGGTGATGGTAGTAGTGGTGATGGTAGTAGTAATGGTGGTGGTAGTAGTGGTGATGGTAGTAGTAGTGGTGATGGTAGTAGTGGTGATGGTAGTAGTGGTGATGGTAGTAGTGGTGATGGTAGTAGTGGTGATGGTAGTAGTGGTGATGGTAGTAGTGGTGGTGGTGGTAGTGGTGATGGTAGTAGTGGTGGTGGTAGTAGTGGTGATGGTAGTAGTGGTGATGGTAGTAGTAATGGTGGTGGTAGTAGTGGTGATGGTAATAGTAATGGTGGTGGTAGTAGTGGTGGTGGTAGTAGTGGTGGTGGTAGTAGTGGTGATGGTAGTAGTGGTGATGGTAGTAGTGGTGATGGTAGTAGTGGTGATGGTAGTAGTGGTGGTGGTAGTAGTGGTGGTGGTAGTAGTGGTGGTGGTAGTAGTGATGGTAGTAGTGGTGGTGGTAGTAGTGGTGATGGTAGTAGTGGTGATGGTAGTAGTGGTGGTGGTAGTAGTGGTGGTGATGGTAGTAGTGGTGGTAGTAGTGGTGATAGCAGTGGTGGTGGTAGTAGTGGTGATGGTAGTAGTGATGGTGGTAGTAGTGGTGATGGTAGTAGTGGTGATGGTAGTAGTGGTGGTGGTAGTAGTGGTTATGATTGTGCTGGTACTGGTGGTAGTGGTGATGGTAGTAGTGGTGATGGTAGTAGTGGTGGTGGTAGTAGTGGTGATGGTAGTAGTGGTGATGGTAGTAGTGGTTATTTTTGTGCTGGTACTGGTGGTAGTGGTGGTCATTACTATGCTGGTACTGGTGGTAGTTGTAGTGGTATTTGTAGTGGTAGTAGTAGTGGTCGTGGTGGAAGTGGTGGACGTAGGTAGTGTTTAGCATGTGTAGACGTTTGTGTATAGACACGGACGTGTGCTCACGGACCTGTGTTGACTAGGACATTTTTAGACACGTCCATGAGGATTATTATTATTATAATCAAAAAGAAGCGCTAAGCCACAAGGGCTATACATGTGGAGGAACGGACGTGTGCAGACGAGCGATTTTAGAAACGCACATGTGAGTTTTACACGGTCGTGTGTAGACACTCGTATGTAGTTAAGAACTGAGAGTTTTGTGCCTTGCAATATAGCGCTGAAGTAACTCAACTGTGTAGGGACTGAACCTCGTCATCAACATGACAGTTACCAACGTCATCAACAAGACAGTTACCAACTTCATCAACATGACAGTTACCAACGTCATCAACATGACAGTTACCAACTTCATCAACATGACAGTTACCAACGTCATCAACATGACAGTTACCAACTTCATCAACAAGACAGTTACCAACTTCATCAACAAGACAGTTACCAATTTCATCAACAAGACAGTTACCAACTTCATCAACATGACAGTTACCAACTTCATCAACAAGACAGTTACCAACGTCATTAACATGACAGTTACCAACATCATCAACAAGACAGTTACCAACTTCATCAACAAGACAGTTACCAGCTTCATCAACAAGACAGTTACCAGCTTCATCAACAAGACAGTTACCAACTTTATCAACATGACAGTTACCAACGTCATCGGCAAGACAGTTACCAGAGTCATCAACAAGACAATTACCAACGTCAACAAGACAGTTACCAACGTCAAAAAGACAGTTACCAACTTTATCAACATGACAGTTACCAGCGTCATCAACAAGACAGTTACCAACGTCAACAAGACAGTTACCAACGTCAAAAAGACAGTTACCAACTTTATCAACAAGACAGTTACCAACGTCAAAAAGACAGTTACCAACTTTATCAACATGACAGTTACCAGCGTCAACAAGACAGTTACCAACGTCAACAAGGCAGTTACCAACGTCAACAAGACAGTTACCAACGTCAAAAAGACAGTTACCAACGTCAACAAGACAGTTACCAACGTCATCAACAAGACAGTTACCAACGTCATCAACAAGACAGTTACCAGAATGATCTACAGTTATCAGCGTCATCAACGTTGCAATTACAGGTCAATCCGGAGACAAGTTAGGCTAATTTTAGACACGAGAAAGATTAATGGGCCATTGTTGATATGACAGCTATCACCCGTGGCACAATTGCTTTAATCCCTCATTACCTGCTGCTATTTCCCCTTTAAGTAGGGTGCCTTGATGCCTTGAAGCTGCTAAAGGTCTCTTGACCCAAAGAATTGGAGACACCCTCTTCTTCCTTAGAGCAAATGCGATTACATTTTATTACCCCCATGATCCTTAAGGGTTCAGCATTACCCCATGATCCTTAGGGGTTCAGCATTACCCCCATGATCCTTAAGGGTTCAGCATTACCCCCATGATCCTTAAGGGTTCAGCATTACCCCCATGATCCTTAAGGGTTCAGCATTCAGCATTACCCCATGATCCTAAAGGGTTCAGCATTATCCCATGATCCTTAAAGGTTCAGCATTACCCCTGATCCTAAAAGGTTCAGCATTACCCATGATCCTTAAAGGTTCAGGATTTCCCCATAAGTATAATGATAATGGTGTTATGCTATCTTACAGAATTCACTACACCTAAGTCTTAAAAATCTAGTACGGTATTACCTCTCCTAACAAGACTTGCGTGGAACAAGAACATTAACGTAAATAGAGGCTTTTTTTACGTAAGCGTGTATAAAATACAAGAAAATTATTGGAATATTATGATCGTTCCCAAAACTCGTTATCATAATTAAGCTCCAAATTTTAAAATATGATAATATGGGTTAGGGTTGGCAGCAGGGCGTCCTTATAAGAAGAAAAAAAGAAAGAAGTGTTTTGAACCTCGTTTATCGAGAATACTTCAGTATTTAAATTAAAGAATAAATACACTGTGTATATACAAAGAGATACGACTTTTGAATTACATACTTCACTGACTTTTGTTGACTTTGTTAAGTTAAAAGGCTGTCCATTGCACTAGCCTCATTAAAGCTGTGTTTCACCAGTAAACCGTCAATCATGAATACTTTAATTCCTAAAACAGGAATGACGGTAATCCATTCTGGATCTTGATACTCGTACAGGACCAAACAAAATAATAATAATAATAATAATAATAATAATAATAATAATAATAATATGATTAACTCATCTTTCATAGACCAATCTACTGACACGTTCACTCCCAAATATCTGAACACATTCACTTCCTCCATACTCTCTCCCTCCAATCTGATATCCAGTCTTCCGTTACCTAATTTTTTTTATCACCTTACTCTTTCCTATATTCACTTTTAACTTCCTTTTCTTACATGCCCTACAAAACTCATCAACAAACTCTGCAACTTCTCTTCAGAATCTCCCAAAAGCACAGTGTCATCAGCAAAAAGCAGCTGTGACAACTCCCACATTGTTTTAGATTCATCTTTTAACCCCACACCTCCTGCTAACACCCGAGCATTCACTACCCTTACAACCCCGTCTATGAATATATTGAACAACCATGGGGATATCACACATCCCTGTCTAAGGCCTACCTTTACTGGGAATTAATCCCCTTCTCGCCCGTCTGCGATAGTTTGCATATATATATATATATATATATATATATATATATATATATATATATATATATTGTTTCAACAAACCGGCCGTATCCCACCGAGGCAGGGTGGCCCCAAAGGAAAAACGAACGTTTCTCTTTAAATTTAGTAATATATACAGGAAAAGGGGTTACTAGCCTCATGCTCCTGGCACTGTAGTCGCCTCTGTCGACACGCTTGGCTTACGGAGGAAGCCATGCAGGAAGATGCTTTCATAAAGTTTTTCTTTTTACGTTTAGTTTATACAGAAAGGGTTACTAGCCCCTTGCTCCTGGCATTTTAGTCGCTTCTTACCACACGCGGTGTTAACGGAGGGAAGATTGTTCTTCACTTCCCTCAAGGAGCAGCAAATGTAATAAGACGACAGAAGTCGTATGTAGCAGAGCTTTGACGTTATATCTGCATTCACTGGGCTGTTAGACAGATGATATGTCAGGTAAAGTTCCAGAGTGGCATGTCAGGTAAAGTTCCAGAGTGGCATGTCAGGTAAAGTTCCAGAGTGGCATGTCAGGTAAAGTTCCAGAGTGGCATGTCAGGTAAAGTTCCAGAGTGGCATGTCAGGTAAAGGGGATTTTGTTAACATAGCTTAAAATCCTAAAAAAAGATTCATAAATTAATCAAATTTATACAGCCCCGAGCTCGTATTCAAACTGAAATCATTACTATATTGTACGAAGCTCGATTCAGTTATATTTCACTCATCCAATGATGCCCATTTTAATGCTATATTAACGTTGATGTAATTTTAGTTTAAGACTTTTCCAATTTGCCCATAATGTTGAATACTGCACACTCAGCTATCAGTTTTTTTTTTAAATAAAAATTTTTAATTGAGAAGCATTTAAGCATTTATCATTTCAGTAATTTTAAATACAACTTTGATCTTTAAATTCTTGACAACAGAAGGAATATTAAGAAAGTTTCATAATATGGCAGAACCAACATATTCTTCATGTAAAAAGTTCCATGTAATTTTTAGGGTCATTATGTGATTAATAATTGTATACATGAGGACAAATATTTGTTGTCCTATATTCTTTATATTTAAATTCTTGGTTCCTTTTAATAATTAAAATATAAAAATAGCAATGAGTTATGTTGTTCAAACTCCGCAGTGAACTTTATGGAAGGAACATAGGTTGTCGGAAAGAAAACTGCGAAGTTTTTGAAAAATTATGTTACGTCACAACAATGTTGCCATCATTTAACTCAGTAATGGTACATAATTTGTCCACCAAATCAATATTACTCTTAGAATTACCGTTGGCAACAACGCCTACAACTGGACTCAAAATACATTCTAGCCATTTTGATAATTTCTAACCGAGCTAATTGAACTTTGGGCCTGGTGTTCGTGTTTTAATTCGCGAGTATATAGGAGGGATGCCTTTCACTAGTTTTATTTTTAACTTTAGGTGCTATTAGCTAAATCTAATGGATTCTTTCTAACTTTGCCACATTCAATTGTTGATAAGTTTAAATTGTAAAAATATATGATGTTCTATGCTTAATTGACAAGAAAATAGTCTGATTCATTATTATTGTTATAATCAAGGGGGAAGCGCTAAACCCGGAGGATTATACAGCGCCTGGGGGGGGGGAGATGTGGAAGGCATTCAGGCTTAATTCGGGGAACTGTAGCACAGATCCAATTCCCTAAATCAAGAGCCCCTCACCAACATCAAGGAACCTTCCTTGAGGGGTAGTCTGATTCAGATTTCTAATTCAGTTAAGTAGTCTAACTCCATCTATAAAATTTACTGTTAAGTTTTAATAGAATAACTCATTGCTATGGTTTATTATTTTAATTATCAAAAGTAACTAAGAATTAAAATCATAGTTCCATTGGCTCAGTGGCTGATAAATTAACAAAATGATTATTAGATACATTAAACCCAACTAAAGGCAAATTTTTCAATTGTAATGCTAAGAATAATATTAATTAGGTGGACAAATTATGACGATAACTTACTAAAATACGGGGGTCTACGATCAGCTCCCAATGCGACCAATTATGTAAGTGTATTTATGTAAGTGCGTTTGTATGTGTATGTTAAGGGGTCTGAAATGGACTAATCTAATTCACAATATTCCTTATGGGAACAAATTCGGTCAGTACTGGCACCTGAACATACTTCTGGAATGAAATAATATCGTAAACCGGGGGTCCACTTACTTACATATACTCGGTTTCAACGTTGTTTTATTATTTACGTGTGTCTTAGTTAATTACTTACCAACTTTGCTATCTGAACCCTAAACTCGTTCCATAAAATTTACTGTAGAGTTTGAACAAAATAACTACCATTTTTAGGCGCTTAAATAATAAAAGAAAACAAGAATTACAAATTGAAATTATATAGAAAACCAACGAATATTTGTTTGCTCTTATGTACATCATGACAGAGTTAAATCTCTTACATTCTCTATGTTCTTAACACCGCTGCGTATACATATTATAATAAAAAAGAAGCGCTAAGCCACATGGGCTATACAGCTGCGTATATTTAGACCCGAGTGCATAGATAACGAAATAATAAAGATTACTGAAAAAAACATTTGTTCCAAAATATCGACAAATTCACTGTTCTTTAAAATTTGCTGGAGACACATTTTGCCCCCTTAAAAATAACAAGAAACTTTATTTAACTAACAATACATGCTTGTGCCATATAATAAGTATTCTTTATACACCTCGTCTTAAGAAGTACGAAATCAAAATTTTATTTACAAATCTTAATATCATGAACAACAATTTGATTAAAAACCCCCCTTCCCGATACGCTGACGGCTGTGTCAGCAGGATTCCCTGTGCAACTTGGGAAACTGGAGACAGTCTTGCACTAAGATTACAGCAACAGACACTAAAGGGTGAAAAATCTGTATAAACAAATCAGTGGTTAAACAAAAAATAATTGATTAAAGCTTTATATAGTACTGATAACAATATGAATACCCAATGATTTAAATAACCAACATTTAATTAAAATTCATAAAATCTAGGTTGGCAAATTCCTCTTTACCTGACATGTAACCTGACTAAATTTTCAGAACGGTGGAAATGCGTCTCCCCGACGTCTATCTGTACATGTTAGATCATATATCTATTAAATAACACTTCTCTTGCTTTATTATTTTTCTTCTTCTTTGATAATGTGAGAGATCACGAAATCGCTTGGAATATTATTTCCACTGTGGTTATATTGCTTATTAAAATATTACCTAGTTTCATGTGATCTTATTTTCGCATTTGAATAACAACAAAGATTTCGTCAGAGAGAGTAGGAATTATCAAGTATAATGTAGTTTAAAATTACCAAAATTAACTTGAATCATGAGGGTTAACTAATGAAGATTTTATTCATAAAGTCAATGGAAAGTAAGTTTAAGACTTATTTTTAAAAAGGAAAATACATTTCAGATTTTTTCACAAAAATGATCATTAAGAAGAAGGAAAATGTTAAGAAAAGATGACAGGCAATATTAGTTAAGAAAAAAAAACTAATGACAAGAAATAGCGAAATTTTTTTTTAGCAAATTAGCACCATGATAAATAAATATTTGTTACAATTTATAATGCATTTTTATATAATTCCTCAATAAAGTGAACAATTAGCTAAGTATTAGTAAACTAACCGAAGATATTTCAAGTTGAAAAAATATTAGCCTGAGCTTGCTACCATCTGCAGCTCATAAGACTGCCATCCCCACGAGCCCCTTCGAGGCGGGGTAGATGGCAGACCAGAGGCCTAGCTTCTCCCTACGAGCCCCGTGAGGGCGGGGAATGTGGCTAGGCCTGGGGACACTTGGTCCCAAAGATGAGGAGGTACTTGTCCCTCCTCCCATGGGAGACTTAAGTCTCGAGACACTCCCCAGATAGGGAGCCAAGGCCGGGTCACCACTACTTGGAAAAGACCTGGACCGGGAGAATACCGGCGAATGAAAAAAAAAAAAAAATTAAGTTGAAGAAGAGCAAGTATAAAAATATAGAAAATAATCATGTTACAAACAAGATTAACTACTGAGTTTCGCATGGCAACCTGTTGTTGACCGCGGGGGTCACCGCCCCCGCGGCCAGGTCCCACACAAATGGCCAACGAACGGGAAACATATGGCCAACAGAATTTGTGAAAATAGTAAAGGGCTTTTATATATCATCAATTGAACATTTTAAGGAGGAAAGAAAAGTAGAACATAACTCCATTCATCGTCAACTCTGTGTTAATTTAGAATAATATTTTCTTTATAGTATTTTATTTGTGTCCAGCTGAAAACAACGGTCACATTCTGTTAATTAAAATCATTAATTAAGGATTTATTTGGATAAGAAAAATGAAAACAGAAAAAGCAGAATAGATTAAAATTAGAAAATTAAAATGAATACTAAAAATCCATATACAAACTTTACCGAATAAAGCAAGGGAATAAAATATTTTTTTGGTTAATGTTAACGATGGGTAATACTCAACAGTTTATAGCTAAAAAAAGTTATACAAACAAGAAACAACTGTTGAATAATAGTCTGCACATCCATGGAAATTAAAGAAAACGTGAAATAAAATCGATAACTTCCCAAACAAGAAACCTAGAGAACACAATCCAGAAATTAATATACAAAGACAAGAGGAGGACTCGAGAGAAAAACATTAGAGAGGAATAGTAATTAAAAGTCGAAGCCAAATTTTTCTAATTAGAATTGTAAAAATTCAGTGTGAAAATTAAAGTTCATAGAATAAGTTTAACGGTTTTACTTTGCTCAATATGATTAAATCTAGTGTTGTGTTATATATTGTGTAATACAGTATTACAGAGCATAGTATTTTATTCAACAAATTATTATTATTATAATCAAGTGGAGGATTATACAGCGCCTTGTGGAAGGCATTCAGGCTTAATTCGGGGAACTGGAGCACAGATCCAATTCTCTAAATCAAGAGCCCCTCACCAACATCAAGGAACCTTCCTTGAGGGGTTTATTCAACAAATAATGTGCACCTTGAAGAAATACTGCGCATGTCAAATTTACATTTGTGATTTATTTGTTTTGCCTCTGCTAATTTGTGTATTTGCAACCCACTCTCTTCTCTGTATCTCTCTCTCTCTCTCTCTCTCTCTCTCTCTCTCTCTCTCTCTCTCTCTCTCTCTCTCGCAGAATATTAAAGCGACTGAACACAATCTAATTATTTCTCAAATTTAGTGATACTCTAAAAACTGGATAAAAAAAAAAATATGAATAGCAATTTTTCAGATTTTAATCAGAGTCACTTTAAAATTTGCATAAAAATATTCTACCCTTTTAGTTTCAGAGATACTTGCTTCCCACTCTGATTTAGCGTAAATTTTATCGCTACTCTCAACAAATTCCGTATTCCTAATCTCCGGCGACTACCATGGGATAAAAATTTTTTTTATTTTTGGTTCTTCTGAAATATAGATGATTTCCTCTGAGGCTTGAAGGAGCGTCTTTCCCTGGGGTACTCAGAGAGGAAGCATCATCCCCTGGCTCATCTGGTGGGTAAACAGGACGAGAGATGGAGATGGCAGCATCCCGGCATCTCTGAAACGGACGGCCAGGATTCTAGTCTCGTTATTACAGGAAGGAGGATTCAGTGGCATGGGCCTCGCCTTGCAATCTGGGTTCGGGTGTGTACTCAAATTTGCATCTGACGTTCAAGTACCACTTGAATTTTTGATGGTGCTTTTTCGCATATTTATATATTATGATACAGACGATCGCTTTCCTACATTAATATTCCATTTCTTTTATACTGTCTACATCGGCCATCTCCAAGCTAGACAGAATAATCCAAAGAAATAAGTTGCACTCTATCTTCATTGTCAGAAGTAAAAAAACAACATGATTCAATGACTCTCAGAATCGAAACATGATCTCCCATCCATCAGAGTGCAGGCACTCAACTTTCCATCTTCAGAGTTCATGTTTACGAACTGACTGCAATGAATACTTTTGTAGATGTTATGGCCACAATCCATCACATCAAATCCCTCACACGCTGATCTAATACATTTAGTACACATACCTGCTTAATATTCAAGAGTTTACACTTCAAAACCTCCTTCACAACCTTCTTTCAACAGTTCCTAAAACGTCCTTCAGGTCTCCTTCCGTCCATCCACCATTTATTAAATAGAGTTGTTCATAGAGAACCATATTTTATCAGCATCTATATTCCGCCTTCTAGGAGAATTAATTCATTTCCATATTACCAGTGCTATAAATTTTAAGAACTACTCGATGTGACTCACTATGAGCACTTCATAACTGGCTTCACGACAGGATATAATACAACTTGTCAGTAATAATAGATTGCTGTCAGTATATGATAAATCGAACATTAAAATGGTATAAAATACCGACAGGTTGTTAGGTAAGACACATATGCAACAGTTAGGTATTTTTATTTCGAAACGTTTCGCCTACACAGTAGGCTTCTTCACTCGAGTACAGAAAAGTTGATAGAAGCTTCTATCAACTTTTCTGTACTCGACTGAAGAAGCCTACTGTGTAGGCGAAACGTTTCGAAATAAAGATACCTAACTGTTGCATATGTGTCTTACCTAACAATATGATAAATCGCCGATCGGAAGGTGAACTCTTCTGACCCACAATATATACCGTCTAGCAGTTTAACAAGATATTATTGACTTTATTACACCTTCCCTGGCACTCATTCCCCATAGTGTGTGTGTTCACTTCATAATGCACACTAATCCACCATTATTAACATATTCCACAGATCACATAATAATTTTATGTGTATATTCTTACACCGGTTATTCGAGGTTTGTCTACTGACTAACCAATATATTTACTTTCACCTGGAAACCAGGCAGGATACCTAATTACTATACATATGTGACAAGCTCCCTCCCACTCTAATCAGGTATTGCTGGAGTATGTACAGTAGAGATAATACACAAACTAAAACAACGATGAAAGACGGAGTGAACTGGGCAAAAGGGGTCAAAATTTCAGACTAATACTGATGAATAAATGAGTGGAAACCAGAGCTATTTTTACAAATGCGCCAGCACCATAAATGGTGAGTTTTTCTGGAGGGCGCGACTGCAAGCACGGACCATTAGACCATAAACTGAATTCCAGTTCACGTATATTCCACACAGCAGTCCTTCCACCTGTCTTAGTCTGGCAACACAGCTCAATGCATCAGCCCAACTAGGTCACAGCTTCTCGGTGACTTTAGATTCCTCTGCCAACAATGGGAGCAAGTGTGAGGAAATTTCTGTTATTTTTTTCAGTTTCTCTTCTGAATCTCCCAAAAGTCCTGTACAATAAGTAAAGGACAACTGTGGTACCTCCCAGATTAGGGAAGATTCATTACCTTTTCAACCCGAACATTTTCCCAACACTTCATTATTAAATATTACTGCTCTTGTATCGCCCACCGCTGTCAAAGGTGATAAATTAGACACATGTACAACTCTTGGGTATCTTTATTGAGGAAACGTTTCGCCACACAGTGGCTTCATCAGTCCATACTGATGAAGCCACTGTGTGGCGAAACGTTTCCTCAATAAAGATACCCAAGAGTTGTACATGTGTCTAATTTATCAACATGTCGGTTCTCTGAACCATTCATCTACAAACGCTGTCAAAGGTTATTAATATCTACGGTGACAGTTTTTAATGCTCATGTTTAGCATAAAATATTTCTCTTCTTTCCTGCTGACCCTGACCTGAGCTCCGCTTCCCTTACAGAAATGCTTTACAACTTTCAATAACTTACTACCTTGATAAATTAGACACATGTGCAACTCTTGGGTATCTTTATTGAGGAAACGTTTCTCCACATAGTGGCTTCATCAGTCCATACAAAGGAGAAACTTGAAGAACAGGAGGAGAATGAGGTAATCAGTCCCTCAGCCTTGAGTTGATGTGGTCAGTCCATCAATCTGTTCAAGATTAAGGGACTGATTACCTCATTCTCCTCCTGTTCTTCAAGTTTCTCCTTTGTATGGACTGATGAAGCCACTGTGTGGCGAAACGTTTCCTCAATAAAGATACCCAAGAGTTGCACATGTGTCTAATTTATCAACGTGTCGGTTCTCTGAACCATTGATCTACAACTTACTACCTATTCCTTCTATTTGTAAACTAAGTTACAACGCCACCCATTTATCCCAGTGCATGCCTTTTATCCAAGAACGCAACAGTACCTTTCGTTGATCTAAATATTTTCCAGATATATTCTTCATTGCAAACAGCTGAACCACATTTCCCATCCACTGTTTAAATCACCATCAGGAAGACACAGAAATGTGGCTTAAGGTTTAAGAAATGCTCAGTACTTTCTCAGTGCCACAATCGATTAACATAATACTAATCAAGGAGAGTGTATCTAAGGCAGTAGAAGGAAGAGGCGTGTTTGGAGGAGCCACGCATGCCGCTGAGGAAAGCTGCTTACTGAGAAGACAGCACAGTCGACAGGTCACACCCTCACTCTCTCTGCCATAAGAACAGATTCATCTCAATATCACTGCATATAATATGAAAAGTAGGACTAAAGCTTCTAGGAATATTTTCTTGCGTCGGATGCTGCTGCAGCCATCATTAGAATAAAATCTCAGAAATCCCAAGTCCTTCCATCCTTCTTCTCTAATTTATTTTTCTCTAATATTCCATATAAATCACGCGATGATCTGTGGTATTGTGAAACATCTAAACTGGCAACAGAGGTTACACACGAGAAACCCAATTTCCTTGGAAAATGATATTCCAGGAAGCCGTCATCCTTGTTTAACAGTCAAGTCTCGCTCTGTATGTAGTACCAGCATTGTTAATACGTTTGTTATTGTTTACACAGACACACAATATATATATATATATATATATATATATATATATATATATATATATATATATATATATATATATATATATATATATATATATATATATATAATGTCGTGCCAAATAAGTAAAACTGATCGATTACCAAGAACTCATTTAAAATTGCATCCTTTCTAGAATTTTCCTCTTATACGTTTAACAATATATATATTTTAGATAAGTCTACAATATTTTGTTAATAAACAATGACATATATTTATTTCGTGAGGTACAGAATGATTTTTGCGAAACTATGGCATACACAAATTTTCGCTTGCCTTATTCGGCAAGAAGAGCGTTACTATTTAAACCAAAATCGCAAGTTTTACTTATTCGGCACGAATAATAATTCCAGGCCTTTCGTGTTGTAATCAATATCGTCAGATGCTCGCAAAGTTGTAGAAATGAATAAGAAAATCTCGACAGATTCGTTCCGAGGAACTCTTTGCTAGGATAGGGTAGAAGAACAATCGGGAAACATTCAGTACCAAGGCACACGAGTGCCCAGTGCCAAAATGATTATATATTATAGTAACCAAAGATAGTCAACCCACAAGCTAGGAAGAAATATTTTTGAGTCTGCAATTTTGAAACACGATAAACATTCATTATTTAATGGTAATTGAGAGTTAAAGAAACACAGTCTAAAACTTGATTTTTATATGAATGATCTGGATTGTTTTAGGTGTCAGTGGTTGCTCTTCTGAGAGAGGCTCGATCTTTTGTCAAATACCAGACACAGCTTTATTCAGAATATAAAGTCCTTTATATTTCTGAAGTACGGGTGATAATTTTGATAATCACTGTTACTAATGTTAATTTCGTTGTGTAACTACTAAATTACCTTTGCTTGTGGGCTGACTGTCCTCAATTCCTATGATAATCTTTTTGGCAGTGACCACTCGTGTACCTGGATAATCAATGTTTCCCACCATTCTTCCTACCCTCAGTCTTAGCAAAGTGTCCCTCGGAGCGAATCTGCTAAGATTTTCTTACTCATTTATGCAACATTGCAAGCTCCTGACGGTGTGTTACTTTGCAACACGAAAGACCTAGAGCTATTATTCAACTCCCCCTGTGCTTGTTTTGCATTCAGTGTCGCTTGTTCGCGATTCTTGCATAACATGTATGTATATGTGTGTGTGTGGATATGTGCAACAATGGGGGAAAGTGTCTATACTACCAAGAGTATTTTGCCAATGGCTAGGACTCGAACCAGGAATCTTGCCCACCCCAAGAGACACTTTAGTCCGCCTCACCACCATGACACAGCGCTCGGTGGCCAATGATACCACTAGCTATGTTTTATCTAGTGCCAGACACATTCGGGGAATGGAAAATAACAGGTCTAGTATCATTCACCTCCTATTAATGGCCTCAAAAATAAATAACAATGTAACCGCGGACAATTTCTGTGTGTGTGTGTGAGAGAGAGCGAGAGAGAGAGCGAGAGCGAGAGAGAGAGCGAGAGAGAGAGCGAGAGAGAGAGCGAGAGAGAGAGCGAGAGAGAGCGAGAGAGAGAGCGAGAGAGAGAGCGAGAGAGCGAGAGAGAGCGAGAGAGACTGAGAGCGAGAGAGAGAGAGCGAGAGAGAGAGAGAGCGAGAGAAAGAGTGAAACATCATGGATGAAAAAGGATGAGACTCAATAAATTATTCGGTGGTGTCTACCTTCTACTAGCCATAGACATTATTTTTCAGTCATATAATTTTGTCGATAAATTCTTTAGACTAAGAGATGACATCCCGATCAATCTTGACCTCTTTCGTATACAAATATGCGCGTGAGTTTGCCTGGAGTTTACCTGGAACTTACCTGGAGAGGGTTTCGGAGGTCAACGCCCCGCTGCTCGGTCTGAGACCAGGCCCCATGGTGGGATCAGGATTTGATCAACCAGGCTGTTACAGCTTGCCGCACCCAAACTGACGTACGAACCACAACCCGGTTGGTCAGATACTGACTTTAGGTGCCTGTCCAGTGCCTTCTTGAAGACAGCCAGGAGTCTATTGGTAATCCCCCTTATGTATGTTGGGAGGCAGTTGATCAGTCTTGGGCCCCGGACACATGGTGTTGTCCCTCAACGTACACGTGGCACCCCTGCTTTTCATTGGGGGAATGTTGCATCTCCTGCCGAGTCTTTTGCTTACACAGGGAATGATTTTCGTGTGCAGGTTTGGTACCAATCCCTCCAGGACCTTCCAAGTGTTTATTATCGTGTATCTCTCTCGAGTGCGTTCCAGGGAATACAGATCAAGGATCTTCAACCGTTCCCAGTAATTTAGGTGCCTTATCGTACTTATGTGTACCGTGAATGTTCTTTGTACGCTCTCCAAGTCTGCAATGTCTCCTGCCCTGAAGGGGGCCGTTAGTGTACAGCAGCATCCAGCCTAGAGATCAAGCGATTTGAAGAGGATCATCATGGGCTTGGCATCCCAAATTTTGAAGGTTCTCATTATCCATCCTATCATTTTCCTAGCATATAAGGTAGATACATTGTTGTGGTCTTTGAAGGCAAGATCCTCTGACATTATCACTCTCAGGTTCTTCACATTTCTTTCTCGCTCTATTGTATGATTAGAATTTGTCGTATACCCTAATACATTTTTAATGTCCTCAAGTTTTCCATATTTGAGTAGTTGTAATTTCTTCTCGTTAAACTTCACATTTTTTGATTGGCCCATTTGAAGATTTGGTCGATGTCCGCTTGGAGACTTATGGTGTCTTCTATGGAGGTCACTGCCATGGTGATCCGGGTGTCATCCGAAAAGGAAGACACGGACTTATGGCTTACTTCTCTCTGTCCGAAATGAGGATGAGGAATAGAATGGGAGCGAGTACTGTGCCTTGTGGAACAGAGCTTTTCACTGTGGCTGCCTGGGACATTACTCTGTTCACTATTACTCTTTGTATTCTATTTGTCAGGAAGTTATAGATCCATCTACCAACTTTTCTTGTTATTCCTTTATACGCATTTTGTGTGCTATTACACCATGGTTACACTTGTCGATAGCTTTTGCAAAGTCTGTGTATACATCTATTTATCTTCAACAGCATCCAGGACTTTGTCATAGTGGTCCAGTAGCTGGGACAGGCACGACTGACTTGCTCTAAACCAGTGTTGCCTTGGGTTGTGTAATTGATGGGTATCAAAGTGGTTGGCGATCTTGCTTCTTAGAACCCTCTCAAAGATTTTAATGAAATGGGATGTTAGTGCTGTCGGTCTGTAGTTCTTTGCAAATGTTTTACTACCACCTTTGTGGAGTGGGCAGAGTGCATGGGTATGTCATTTATTGCCTTTTCAAAGTCTTGTGGAGTTAGGATAATATCCGAGATTTTTTATATGTCCAAATTTTGGGTTTCGGCCATAAAGATTTCATTTGGATTGTCGACCCTTAGTCTGGGCAGTGGCTCGCTGAACACTGAGTCGTATTGGAACTTTATATCTCACTCATTTCTTGGCTGTCATCTGTGCATTTCCCATCCCGCCTAAGCAGGGGCCCAATACTGGATGTTGTTTTTCCCTTAGATTTGGCATAAGAAATATTTTTTTTTCAATTTCCTTTATGGCTTTCAGTTCTTCCTGTGATTCTTGTCTCCTGTAAGATTCCTTCAGCTTTTGTTCGATATTTGCAATTTCACTGACCAGTGAATCTCGTCGTATTTTAGATATATTGGCCCCTCTCAGCAGCTCTGTGTAGGGAGAATCTCTCTCTCTAGTTTACATCTTTTTCTTTTTCTTAATGGAATGTGTCTTGAGCAGATCTCAAGAACCAAGGAGTTCATTTTTTCTAGGCAAATGTTCGGATCCGTGTTGTTTAGGATATCTTCCCAGCTTGTTTCACTTAGGACATGGCTGACTTGATCCCATTGTATGTTTATGTTGTTAAAATTAAATTCTGTGAAGAGACCTTCATGCCTGATCACATTTTACTGGTCAGGAGCCCTGTGCATACATGTCTGTACCTCTATTATATTCTGATCTGAGTGCATTGTCTTTTATATTACGTATCAGATCGTCGTTGTTAGTGAAGGTGAGGTCCAGCATATTTTCTAGTCTTGTAGTCTTTAATATTTGCTGGTTTAAGGTGAATTTTGTGCAGAGATTTAATAGTACGTGTGCGTGTGTGAATTTTCATCTGACCTGCCTCCCGGGGTGATCTGTGCTAAAATATTATTTTAAGGTGTCTCAAGTTGAAATCTCCTAGTAGTAAGATGTCTGGGGCAGGAGTTCGGAGATTTTCCAGACAGTGGTCAGTTTTCAAAAGCTGTTCCTGGAATTGCTGGGAAGTTGCATCTGGAGGCTTGTATACTACCACAATGACAAGGTTTTGGTTTTCAATCTTTACCGCCAAAACTTCAACTACATCATTTGAGGTGTGTCTCAATCTTCATCATTTGAGGTGTTTAGCAGCTCTGAGCAAATGAGGGAGTCAGTGACTTTCAGGTCAACCCCCCCCCCATCCCGTCCATGTTGCCTGTTTAGTCTGTCGCATCTAAATAGGTTATAACTTGGGATCCATATTTCGTTGTCATAATGATCCTTTATGTGGGTCTCTGTGAATGCTGCAAACATTGCATTTGACTCCGTGAGCAGTCCTTTGATGTAAGGATTTTTTTTTTTTTTGACAGCTTTAAACCCTATATGTTTGCAAAGGCAAATGTCGTTAAATTAGTGGAATTCAGGGAGGGGGTTATTTGCTGGCACTAATAACTGTTCTCCTGGAGTGGAGACCAATGTCTGTGCCTCTGCTCCAGAAGTGTTTTCAGTTTGTGTAGGATTGTCATTTCTTGCCAGTCTTTTGTCCCTCCTGGCCCTAAAAAAATCTCTGTCCCTGGAACTGTTGTGGCTCCCCTATTTTGTTTCCACATAGTTTTACTAGTCTGGTCTGTGAGAGGTGTAATTCCTTCAACATTGGTAAAACTAAGACGCACTTAATAACCAGTACTCAAGAACGTAAATCATAGAAGAGCTGAACTAGATTTCGGTTACCAAATCACCGTTCAGCGCTATTACGGAACATTCGTACATCTGAGGTCCCCTTGACCTGGACTTTAAAGGGATGGTTCACGTTGAGCGGCACAGTCACTCGTGCAGCTTTATGAGTCAGGTACCGGAGGGAACGATGGCTAATGTTTTTCGAAGTGTCCTTGGTGTGAATTTGTACACAAATATTTTTTTTTTATACAACACTTATTTATTCGTGAATTTGTACGCAGATATTTTTTTTTTACACCCATCTCTTCTTATATATTCGAACTAGTAAACCCGATAGGTTAATAACCCAGGTTGTCCCAAGAAAACCAAACTTTGCGGCTTATTTGCTAATGGGGTTTTACTGATGTCCTCCTTCAGGATGCCACCCAAACCTTCGAATAAGTCCTCCGCATCTAATGACTGTAAGATAACGAGACACGCGTAATTATATGAAATCAAAATTTCCTGAATGTCTGTATATATATATATTTCACTGAATTAAAGACAGACTAACCCTTTCAATATCAAATGTATGATATTTTAAAATAACAGGCCATAAAAAAGCATAGAAATAGGAGAATAAAAGATTGAGAGCTAAATAGACAGACAGATAGATGGATATAGAAAAAGAGGGGAGTAAAAATTTAACTGGAAATTCTTAAACAATAAAACACAGATCCTAACACTATATTTCTAAAAAAAAAAAAAAATACCAGAACGACTAGCCAAACAATTAAATGAAACACACGAAGACAAACAAAGAACAGAGAATACAAACAAAAAATACAAAAAAAAAAACAGACTACAAACAAACAAAGCATATAACTCAACCCACAAACACGGTAATCCTCCCATATCCAGCTCAATCCCTCCCTACCCCCTCTTAAAAAAAAGCAGAGCAAATTCCTCCCAGTTTCTCTTTGATTCGCCAACAAATCAGGCCGGGCGAACCTGTGGTCACAGTCAGATGAGACAAATCGTCGGCATTAAAGCGATGGCGAGGGCAGAATTTGCTGCGTTCTGCCACTACAGCTGATAGTGTGCCCATAAATTGTTTGATAATGTTGGGACCCCGAATGTTAGACTCACTACGCAGACCTGGTTGTCTCGGCAGCTCGGTGCTGCTTACACACTGACTGGATATATAAAGGGATGGAGGAAAGAGCAGACAAATAAATGGATGGGTGGATAAATGAGGAAGAGCTAAATAAATTGGATGCGTGGATGGATGGATAGCTGGGTGGATAGACGCCAGATAGACTGCCTCGTTCCTGCTTCCGTATCTGCCTGTTTAATTGGTTGTCACAATAGCTGGCTGAATGGCTGGCTGGCAGGCTGGATAGTTGGCTAAGTGGCTAACTAATTGGCTGGCTTTCTGACTGGTAGACTGGCTAGCTTTCTGGCTTGCAAATTAGCTGGAAGATGGATGACTTCCAAGATTACTGTATGGTTGAATAAATGGGTGACTGGCTGACTATCTGGCTGGCTGGCTGATATTTGACTGATTGGTTGACTGGTTGGGCAGCTGGCCAGTTGACTGGCTGGCTGACTGGTTGGGCAGCTGGCCAGCTGACTGGCTGGCTTGTCGAATAAATGGGATAGTGAAGGTCTGGCGTGAGAGTTTAAATATTTATTGGACCTTTATTGTATTTGTTCATAAATAGCAATTTCGGGACACGTTTCCACTTAGGTGCTGAAATTCGAGTACAGTGGAGGGACATAAACATATTCTCTCTCTCCCTTTCCCTCCCTCTCTTCCTCTCTCTCTCATATATATATATATATATATATATATATATATATATATATATATATATATATATATATATATATATATATATATAATCACTGAAACCACGAAACAAGTGGTTTTAAGTCAAAATCCCGGCCTGCGGCAGGGCCAGGATTCGACCCCACGACACACTGTTCCGCCTCAAGAGACCACACAATATGCCTGTCACATTACCAACTGAGCCATCGATCCTACAAACAACATGAGCCTAGCGAACTAGGCTTCTTTCATGTTGCGAGGACACTCGTGGCACTTGTATGCTCAAGGATTGCTTTGTAGACTGTTTGTGGAGGCGGGTATTCAAGCAGGAGGCTGAAATTAATCCTTGAGCATACAATTGCTACGAGTGTCCTCGCAACATGAAACAAGCCTAGTTCGCTAAAGAACATTCGTCTCTACACCACGTATTAATACAGTGACTCAATAACATATCTAATATTCTACATCCTGCAGGATGCCATCCACAACGGTCTGATATATCCAAGAAACTATATAAGTACAATGTCTTCCCCTCCTCAAGATACGTAGCTTCAACAACATTCGACCAATACCCAGGTAATATGTAACGCTGAGGGACTGATCACTTCTCTTTCATGGCTAAGGTAAAGAGGACCTCGTAGTCTGCTCTCCACTGTTTCTGCTGTCTTCAGTATTTAACTCACTTGCATGTTCCACTGCGGAAGGCTGCTGAGCGGGCGATACGTTTCGACACTAAATATACCCAGCTGATGCACGTGTGTTTTATTGTATGCCATTAATATAATAGTATATATAGTGTTCTTCTTGCCTTCTGAAAGCCAACACCCATTAGTCCTATCCTCCATTCCTCAAACCCTCCCTCTTACCATCCCCTATTTCTATCTTTCATTCCCTCATCCTATCCATATTCACCCTCTGTTTTCTCCATTCTCTTTCAGCTTGAGAGCCGACAGACCCATGACCCACAGCCTGACTGGTCAGGGACCGTTCAGATGACGGTGGGATGAGTCTCCACCATCCCAGGCACTGAATCACCCACACGGGTTTAATGAAAGGTAATGAAACGCTGCATGTACATCGCCTGGAAAATTTTATTACCGAAACATTTCGCCTGCGCAGCAGACATCTTCGGTCGAATACACTGAAAACAATGAAAGAAGTGGCAAGGTAAGTTTAATGTGTTCGGTCCTTCAGCCTTGAATATATCATCCGAGAAATTCACTCTCCTGCAGCTGGATTTTATGGGAAAAATTAAGCCAGATCCTATTATTTTATTTCATACTTAACAAATTTTTAATAATTTGTATGCGTATTTTAGCCAAAATTTAAATATATCAGAAAATGCTTCAGCCGCTAGTTAGATTAATATAATGGAGAGGGAAAAGGAAGGTGACTTTTATACTGGAGTCAGAGGCGAGGTGTGGCAGTGGAGACGGTGTAACACTAAACGTAGGCTACGAGAGGAAGTCAATAAACATTGGTGTAGAAGATGTCTAGTACAACACTACGGCTAAGCAATTTATTAGCGTTTCCTAATTTATTAGTGAGTCCTACCTCCTAAGACACCGTTTGGACTGCCATATCTCCCCTCCGGCTTAAATAATACAGGCAGAGAAACTGGACGCCTAACAGCACATCTTCAAGGCTGTGGACTGAACACCTCAATTAACAGGTTCATGACAGAAGGATCAGCATCTAAAATTACCTCTCCACATCTTCCACTGCAACTAGTTAAATATTGCCTCTGAATTCGACAGAAGAAGCCTGCTGTGCAGGCGAAACCTTTCGCAATAAAGATTACTAGAGGACACAGATGGGCCTCAAATATGAACGTTTCGGTATTGTATACCAATAATATAATAATATACATAAAATAAAGAACAAAAAGAGACTATCATAACAGGAACAATACACAGATATCCCGCACATAGAAGAGAGGAGTTTACGACGACGTTTCGGTCCGTTTTGGACTATTTACAAAGTCACACTAACGCAAAAGAGAGAGGGAGCCAGTATATATAGGCGAGGGGAAGAGGGACAAGATCAAAAGAGGAGAAAAATGAAGTAGTGGTGGTGGTATGGCTGGTAGTGTAAGTAGTAATAGAAGTAATAGCGGTAGTAGAAAGTATATCAGTAGAAAGTAGAGTAGTTTTAGTGGCACAAGAGAGAAAGAGGTCTACGTCAGACCGAAACGTCGTCGTAAGCTCCTCCTCTCCCCTATGTGCGGGTTATCTGTGTAGATATTAAATAATACAGTGTTCAGCAGGTGTGGTGTGGTGTGTGTGTGTGTGTGTGTGTGTGTGTGTGTGTGTGTGTGTGTGTGTGTGTGTGTGTGTGTGTGTGTGTGTGTGTGTGTGTGTGAGAGAGAGAGAGAGAGAGAAAGAATACCTATAGCTCTTACAGTTAACTGCTCCCCATTTAGTTGGAAATAAACGCTATAAAATACCGACACAGTGCAAAAATAAACACATAAGCAGTATAATGTGATCCTTTATTGTCAATAAAGGATCAAATTATACTGTTTATGTGTTTATTTTCCCCATTTAGTTAAAAGGTATTCCTTCGGGGATACCTTTGACGAGGTTGCATAATTCATATTTTCCTCTAACCTTTATTATAACGCCTAATCCAATCAGCATCAAATTTTTAACACTTGTGTACAGTAATGACGACAAAATTGTCTGAACAAATCGCATGTTCACATGCACTGTGATAAGATTTATTGAACTCATTCCCAGCATCTTGGAATGGCTGGGATAACTTGCAAAACCCTAATTGGCAGAGCTTTAAACGTTCAAAAAAGTGAAATTTACTCGTATAGGAGCAGATCTGACGATTTTATGTTTAAAATAGTGCAAAATTCTCATTTCGTTAAATCGCGTTAAATAAATCTCAGCTTACCTCCTCTGAACGGCTTCAGTATTTCATGGCTGATGCATCGTAGAGCCAGGATGGCACCTATTAGGTTTCGTTATCCTGCAGGCAAATTTGTTGTAGTAAAATATTAAATAAAAATGAAACATGACATTACTGGACTTCGTTCCATAGCTAGAGAATGACTCATCTGATCGTTTGGAAATTTTAACTACTGGTGACGTTTCCTAAACACAAGACTCACACTGACATTTGTAGCAATAAGTCCAAATCTGCTGCTTCTTTTTGGCTTCAAAATATCAACGAGAATGCTTTCTGTAACCAGAATGATAAACCCATAAGTTTAGTCCAAATTGGTGCAAATTTGAAATTTTACTGTAATTTAAATAAAAAGAATCGTTGGAATTAGATCACATACTGAAGAATGCCTTTTCAGATCGGCTTTAAATTTTTACCAATGGTGGGCTTTATTAAACATAGCTTGTTTCTTACTGTAAGCTGTGTAAACTGCATTTTTCCAATTTTATTAAACAAATTGTTTCCGCAGTAATAACTAATGAATGCCTCTTTTGATCAGCTTCAAATATTAGGCAGAGTTAGGCAACGAGGAAGTGGTAATTACAAAGGAGAAGTAAGGATGATTGGAAAATGATCACTGTCATTCAAGTCCGGGAGGACAGACCAGGTGGAGTCTAGTACAGTTGAGGAAGAGTAAACCGAGAGACAGATGAAAGAGAGGGAATAAGTATTAGGATCAAAATGGGTGGGAGTACCCACTGTGAAAATTTGTCTGGACTGCCTCCATGTGAGTTGTCTACCCTGGCAAGCTCTGTTGATACCGAGCTCTGAGGTCGGTACCTCAGCCTCACAAGTGGCTTATAGGACAGATTTTCATAAATGACTGATGTTGCAAGAAATCTCGCCTGCATGCACGTTTAAAGGACTAACTTACTCGGTGATGTAGAATCTATTCTGGTCTTCAACCTCCCTAAGCTTTAGTCCCTCTGGACTTGCCCTCAGAACCACGTGCAACCGGGAGCATTAATTCCTGCAATATTCAATCGTTATTAGTGACCTGCCTGCACCTCAGAAATTCCTATTTCCAAGGAAGGGGGGTGAATCACCTAGAATACTATGCAGAAAGTGACACTAGCTTCTAGGCTGACAAGAGATGCTGGTACGTACTGGGCATGCACTGCCCACAGCTCAACTCACTCGCAATTTTCCCCAGACACTGGCCAGGATCCTAAGAAAAAGTGGAGGTCTTGTCTTACTGTATGGGCCTGATGGAGGAGGTCATCTACGGTACATCGAGGTGCCTCCACCAGATTTCCCCAGGTCTAGTAAGTGAAGACACGTGGGGGCGCCGCCTGCTGGTCACAGCACTTGTTGCTACAATGATGTCTAGTCTTAGAAGGAAGCTCTGGCGTCTTCAAGACCCGCGCCTCGTCGTTCAAACTTGGGCTGCCAGTTCTCCCTAGCTAACATAACCTAGTGTTTGCCTACATTCGGCCTATTACTACCTATGTTAAGGTCTTAGGTCTACATTATTATTATCTACAGTTTCCTAAATAATCCTAATATTAGTGTACTAACAGTATAAACTACCTACTTCTTCCCTGAAGGGTAAATCTATCAATTAAGAAGTACCTTCCAACCACCTTCGCCAACCCAGGTGTGTGTGTTTTGGTTGGGTGTAAGGGCCACCCAACTCAGCCGTTGCATAACGGCCATGCTGGGACCTTTGTACGCCGTATCTGTCCTGTGGAACTTTAGGGGCCAAATAAATTTCCACACCCATATTTAAAACATGTAGGAGGAAAGAAGCGAGAAAAGCCTCCAACTGAATACTACGGGAGTCACAGTGAGACCCCCCTCCCCCAGAGGAAATGGTGGGCATTAAAATCTCCAAGTAACAGAAGTGGTGGCAGTGAGGAAGAAACCAGAAATGTAACATCTGGGATAGATAAGGCCCAAGAAGGAGAAATATACAAAGAACAGACTGTATACTACTTATTTAGGTGGATACAGGCTGCAGTGTAATGCAGCGAAGTATGAACAAAGAGCTGACAGTATTGAATACTGGTGCATGTAAGAAATGCACTTCCATTGAAAGTTCCATTGGGAAAAGTATCCGATGAATATAATAAATCATAGCCCGAGATGGGAGGGATAACAACAGGGCGTAATTTGGGTTCTTGTAAACAAACACAAACATGGGAAAACTGGGAGAGCAACAACTGGAGCTCACCCTGGTTACCCCTGAGGCCGCGGATATTCCACTGTAAATAAGCCATGATTTGTGAAGAGAAAGATACAAGAAATTTGAAGGTAGAGGTATCTACGGACTAGCAGGGTTAGAAAAGTCTACATGTGGATGTAGTGGAAAATTTTTAAGCAGCGAAGTATTCAGACTTTGCGAAGAAAGGAGTTGTGCAGATGGAGAAGAGTGAAGAGGAGGAATGGGAGGTGGATCGGTGTCCATCAATGGTCTAGTCTCTTCAATATATTCTGAGAGAGCTTCAAGTGTTTCAAAGGACAAGGATGTTGTATGTTGTACAATATTGGAGATAGAAGGAGAAGGGTGAGTAAAGATCGGGAGGACGATGGATTGTACGAAAGTAGGAGAAGACAAAAGGGTAGAGGGAACTAGAGAAGCTTGGGAGGGGACAAGAGTGGAAGCAACCTCGGAGGGGGCAGAAGAGGAAGAAAGTTTGGAGGGGGCAGGGAAAGAAAGGAGGAGAAGGATGAACCTCCACACTCGTAACAGAGCCAGTTAGAGGTGAAGAACCGGGTACAGAGACTGGGAAGGTAAAATGTGCAGGTTGCAGAAGGAAAGGAGGGGTGAAAAAGATTTGAACAATGGAGATGTTTTGGACTTCGGAGAAAGAGAGGGGCGATGGGGAGTAGGTGTTGTACGAGGTCTTGTAGACACAGAAACTTGCGAGTGAGAAGAGGAAAAGGTGAGAACAAAATGAGGTGCCGAGCTAGCGACCTCTGAGTCCAGGACAGCAAAAGAATTAGAGACAGGGGTGACTGAGGAAGGGGTGACCACAGAGGAGGCTGCAGAAGTTGGGACACCAGAGGAGGGGGACGTTTAGTAACTCGAGAATAAGAAATACGGAAAGTTTTCCTTGGAGGCATAGATGAGAGACTGCCGTAGCATGTGGGAGGCCTTCTGCCTCTTTGAGACAACAGATTTCACGCTCATTTAAGTAAACTTGGCAACGGCGAGAGTAAGATGGGTGAGCCTCATGATAATTAAGGTAAGAGGGAGGTAGAGTACAAGACGTATTGGAATGGTCATCGGCACCACAGACTGGGCATTCAGCCATGCACCTGCAATATTTTGCTGGGTGACCAAAATGCCAGCAATTTCTACACTGCTGCTGTGTAAGGATCGCCTTTCGAACTTGTAAACGGTGTCCCCCAATATATACAGAGAACGGAAGCTCACGGCAGTCAGAAGTTAAGTAGGCAGGGAGGACATGTCTGCTCTAAGGATTGGGAGATCTTGGAGTTCTAGCTGTTCCAGAATGTCATTGCTGCATGGCTGGAAATTCTGTTGGACAATGGTAAGGGGCAGAATTACAGTACCACTAGAAGAATTGAAGGAATGATGTTTTTCAATAATTGCAGGAATAGTATCGACAGTTGTAAGGAGACAAAGATCGTCAGCTTGGATAGCATTCTGGACAGTGATGATGTGTGTACCACTCTTTGGAGCATGAAAGGCTATATCTCTGCCAACATGGCGTAGGAGCGCCTTGCTAATACTATGGTAGAGGAAGTCGGTCGTAAAGTAATAAACTTAGTCCATTGTGTATTTCGAAACAGCGTGGAAAGGGAGTGCGTGGCATGTCGGTCTTTTCTGAGTAGAATGAGAAGAAAGCAAAGAAGTATCATCAGGTAATAGTCTTGGGCAATTAGGTGTGGGACCGGAGTTGGTCTGATGTGGGGTGGGCAAGCAGTTCGAAAACTGATGCACCATAGAGGGAGAAGCCAGAAGCATAGTCAAAGAATAATGGAGATCAGACGTATCAAAAGAGTCAGTCAGAACCCTGGTACCTGAAGCAGGTGACGAAACGGCACCAGCAAGAGGTGTAGGGGCATTAGAAATGTCTGAAGGAGTGTCAAATAATGAGGCAGGGTCAGAACAGGATGCGGTATTAGGAAGGGGCCCAGGATGAGCAGGTTCATGGATTCGGGACTCCATGGTTAGGCCTCTTCTTTCTTGTTTTTTTTTTTAGAAAAAAAAAGAAAAAAAGGGTGGGGGTAACGTGGAGGAATAGCTCCTAGAAGGCCAAAAAAAAAAAAGGGCCATAAATCCCCCTCTGTGCCCAAGAGGACCTCAGCACCACAAGTAGTGTAGATGCGGCATGGAACCCATGCCATACCCTACCCTTCATGCTAGTAAATCAACAATCTGGGATAGCAACTTCACATCCACCGAGCCACCTCGGTGGACAAAAGAGAGGGTGGCCGGTCACCCTCCACAAAGCATACCTCCTTCGGCCACCACCCCCTGGAATCTGACAGGCAGCCTCCAGAGATACACCCGTCACCCGAAAGACATCCAAAGCCACCCTCCGGGAGACCAGAGGGGGACTGGGACACCTCCAGGTGATCCAGATTCCACGACAAACTACACCACCGCCAAGAACCTTAATGGAATTGGAGGGACCTCGATACCCTTTCCCCTACCTAGGAACTAGAGTACCTGTGGGAAGAATCCCAAAGGCTAAAAATAATATGGGGGGTAATTAGGTTCGGTCAGAGGAAGGAGACCAAGAGGTCTAGTTCCTCAGACAAAGAGCCTCTTCACCGTGCCAAGGAGCCCCCCTTGAAGAAGCAAAGGAGAAATAACGATTAGTCAGTCCAGACAAAGTTTCTTAAATCTTCATCTGTCCAATATTGGTGAGTTGGTGCTCACTATAGTCTCAGTTTCATGTTTTAAACTGACAGGGAAGGAGCCCGGAGAGGTAGTTTGCTACTGTAACCGATCCACTTCAATGTTTGACGTGATGTGCGTTCAGCGATGATTTTCTGTATTTGAGGTTGAGTTACTGTATTTGTGGTTATTTGAGTTACTGTCGCTATCCTGTGAACTTGAACTAGACTGGCTACTCACTTTTTACCTTTCATTAAGAAGACGTTTTTGCCCAAAAAACTGTTGCTTATCATTGGATGTTGTGTGTTTTTCATACCATTCTCTGTAAACTCTGGAGACTTTTGTGTGAAAATCACATGATACTGGTAGTTTCTGAGATATTCCAACCACCTCATCTAGCACTAACAATTATTCCAAGGTCAAAGTCACTCAGATCATATTTCTTCCTTCCTCATTCTGATGTATGGTCTTAGACACAACTGAACTTCTTGACCATGTATGCAAACGGTTATGCACTGAAGTACTGCCACGTAATTGGTTTAAATATTTTCATTAGTGAGAAGGTGCATATGTGTACCTAATAAAGTGGCCATTGTGTGTACATAGGCCAATTCCATATTTTTCTTTCCATGTGATTACTTAAGAAATATTCTGGTCGACTATTTTGCCACTTTTAACCTCGAAATAGTTTAGTATTGTATTATTGTATTATTTTCTCCCTGATGCTATTGAGGGGTTTTTGATCCAAGGAACTGGATTTATCTTCCCCTTGCTTGAACCAAATTAAATGCTTCTCATTCCACAGACGCTATTTCACCCTGCGGATTTGTAAAGTGACATTTTACTGTGGCAACATTTCGCTCTGCAGGAGCTTTGTCAAACCGTTACAAACAATGTAGGGACACAGGGTATATAGCTATCACGTGAGATGAGAGAGTATAAGCACTGCAGGCCCACTGGCCCATGCTGTAGGTAGCAGGTGCAGCAACAGCAGCAGCAACAATAGCTCTTGGCGCTGTGATGGCAATCTGTTGCTTCGAGTAGAATTTTTGCTAATGCCTCAGAAATGACTAGGTTATCTTTAAATTGTTTAATGGTGTTTGAAACTGCGATTAAAGATGATTCATAGCATTTTACGTCTTTGGAAATTTGCTTCTTTAATCTCTGGTTGAACGTGACTGAATCTGATTAAATGGCTGGAAGAGCTCCTATGCTGTAGACAGTCGTTCAAGTTATCATTTCTGTAAGCACTGATATGTTCTCTTTGACGTGTTTGATGAGTACGTGCTGTTTCACAGACGGATATCTTTTCACAGCCTCCGCAAGGGACTGTGTAAGCCCATGCATTGACTGGTTCAAGGTTCTTCATTTTGATCCGAGTCAGGTCTTTGACGTATGTCGTGGTTGTGATGGCGACTCTAGTGTTGGCTTGTGCAAGTATTTTGGAGACGTTCAAGGCAACTTGGTTGTTGGGAAGGATTATGACTTCGTTTAAAGTAGTGTTAGTTCGTGGTAAATTGATAATTTGGAGGGCTCTTTTCTTACAGTTCTTGATGAAAAAGGAAGGAAATTGTAGCTCAGTGAAGGCTTGGTGTATATCTGCACATTTTTCATCAAGAAACTCTAGGCTGCAAATTCGGTGTGTTCCAAGGAAAAATCCGATGATGATGACTCGGTTGGTCTTAGTATCCTAACTGGAGTAGAAGTGTGCGAGATCGTTTTTGCTTGTAGGCATCCTGCAAACTTGTAATTTAGGGGTGTTATCTAATTTATGAATGAGGACGTCGAGAAATCGTAACCTGTTAGTGGACTCTTCTTCATGTATGAACTGGATGGCCGGTTCAGCTGCGTTGAATTATGATGAGAATATCGTCCACATAACATAACCATGTAACGCTGGTGAAGATGTTGGCGAAGTGTTCAGCTTCTAGGTGCTCCATGTATAAGTTTGCTAAGATGGCCCTGATTAGAGAGCCCATTTCCACACCTTAAGATGACTTAAAGATGCCTCTTCTGATTCACTTCTAATCTAAAACACTAATATTTAACTGAATTATCAACATATGCTGCACCCTGCACTGTTACAATCGCGTACATTGAGACACATGGGACTGGGATCATGAAATACGGAGATACCGTCCTCGATTCATGCAGCTACCGAAATACATTTAGTTTTCTATACTTTATAACCAACCTGTAAAAGGATGACAACCACGCATTCAGTACTTCACATGGTGTACTAATAGAGGATCTTGAGCTTTTGTTTGTATAACTTTCTTTAGTAATAATCCTTTTGAGACAGCGAGCAAAATGGGACGGAGGATGGGGAACGTGGATGGGGATGCAGAATGGGAATGAGACTGTGATGGGGTGCAAATCTTTCTCGCTTTATCACCCAACACATCCAATAATGAAAACAAGTTGCGACGTATATGAAAAAAATAATTTACAAAATAATGAATAATGTGGAAGCCAAATCGACACAATAACTTAACTTAACGTTGTTCAGACTTGGAGCTTAGATTAGTTATACTAAGTCTTGGAGAGACTAAGTGTTTACCTGGCGGCGCCAAACTTGTGGAGACACTTATCTCCTTTTAAGATCATTATATTGTTAGGCAATCACAAAAACCGTAGGGGTCATATATAGCCAGTAGGTAGGAATGTGATCTCGTTTGATACATTGAGAAATATAGTAGCTCGAATATCTTGGATCAAGAGCTCTTCGCTAGCAACATGACATCAACTGAAAAACGTGGTACGATGCAACAACAAAAGGCCATTAACATGAGGCGTTAAACCCGTATGGGTCACTACAACTATTGACTGAGGCAGGATATAAGTTATGTGACATAACATAGTTACGTCCTACATAACTTTCATTAGGGTCAGATGTTTATCAGGGAGGAAACGTGGGTTGACTTCCTATTACACTCTAGCTACGTAATACTCCCTGACACCCACAACTCTTCCTCTTGATCACTACCATCTCTCTCTCTCTCTCTCTCTCTCTCTCTCTCTCTCTCTCTCTCTCTCTCCCATACCCAATATCTTCTCCCTCCCAAATATATTTCTCGCTCACCCCATATCTATCTCCCTCATCCTTTCTCTCTCGCATTGCCAACTTATCTTTATATTCGTCACCCTCATATGTATCTCTTTCTCACCCAGTATCTCTCACTACCTCACCTACATACCTTTCGATCCCTCGCCTACACATCTTTTCCCTCTCTCACCTCCATTTCGTTCTTTTTCTGGCACAATATCTCGCCTTCATCCCCACATTTTTCTCTCCCTCACATATCTGCCTCTCACACCATCTACATCTGTCTCTCTCTCTCCTATTCACCCTATATCTCTTTCACTCACACACACACACACACACACACACACACACACACACACACACACACACACACACACACACATATATATATATATATTTCTTTCTTTCAACACACCGGCCGTATCCCACCGAGGCAGGGTGGCCTAAAAGGAAAAACGAAAGTTTCTCCTTTTACATTTAGTAATATATACAGGAGAAGAGGTTACTAGCCCCTTGCTCCCGGCATTTTAGTCGCCTCCTACAACACGCATGCCTTACGGAGGAAGAATTCTGTTCCACTTCCCCATGGAGGTAAGAGAAAATAAACAAGAACAAGAACTAGTAAGAAAACAAAAGAAAACCCAGAGGTGTGTGTATATATATGCTTGTACATGTATGTGTAGTGTGACCTAAGTGTAAGTAGAAGTGGCAAGACGTACCTGAAACCTTGCATGTTTATGAGACAGAAAAATGGACACCAGCAATCCTACCATCATGTAAAACAATTACAGGCTTTCGTTTTACACCCCCCTTTGGCAGGACGGTAGTACCTCCCTGGGTGGTTGCTGTTTACCAACCTACTACCTAGGACATTATATATATATATATATATATATATATATATATATATATATATATATATATATATACATATATGTATAATCACCCCATATTGGCCTCTTCCCCACTCCATCTCTCTCTCTCTCTTTCTCTCTCACCCCCATTTCTTTTTCTTTTTTTCACCCCATGTCTCTCATTTGCCACATATCTCTCTCATTCCATGGATCTCGCTCTATCACTACACATTTCACTGTCAGTCCCCTCACATCCCTCCCTCACCACAATATCTCCCTTGTCCCAATATTTTTCCCTCCCTCTTCTCATATCTCCCTCCTCCGATATCTCTCTCCCCCTTACCCTCCTCTCTCTCTCTCTCTCTCACCATATTTTACTGACCCTCATAACTTTCTCTCCCTCGTAACATATGTTCTTCACTTTCTGTCTCTCTCCCTCTCCTTCACTCATCTCTCTCACCCCATATCTCTGTCTCTCACTCCTATCTTCCAAAATCTATATCTTTCTCTCCAATTATCTACCTCACCTATAACCCTCTCTTCCACATCACCATATCTCCATACTCCTCCTATATCTCCATTGCTCTCTCCCTGTCTCCCTCCATATCTCTCTCTCATTTCCACCATATTTCCCTGACCATACAATCATTCTCTCAACATATGTACTTCACTCTCGTATTTCAGTCTCCCTCACCTCTCTTAGCTCATTTCTAATTTTTCCTCATCCTATAAATCTCTCCCTCATCACCAAATCTCTCCTTCACACACACAATCATTATATTTATATATATATATATATATATAATATATATATATATATATATATATATATATATATATATATATATATATATGTGTGTGTGTGTGTGTGTGTGTGTGTGTGTGTGTGTGTGTGTGTATGTATACTATACTGTACTATACCACTGAGCTAGACCCAAGATTTTGGGTCTAGCTCAGTGGTAGAGTACTGTGGACTCTGATACAGAGTTAGCAGGTTCGAGTCCTGCTGTGGACGTAAAGACAATGTTTGCAAACAATTTCACCTGTTTGCGGATTGTTAAGCGTATATATACATATATTATTTTTATATATATATATATATATATATATATATATATATATATATATATATATATATATATATATATATATATATCACCTTCTTCTGTATAAATTACTCATTTTAAAAAGAAAACCAAAAGTTTCTCTTTTTAGGTCACCCTATCTCGGTGGGATACGGTCGGTTTGATTATTAAAAAAGTTATATAGTCCCAATGTCGCACTCTCAATCACCCACATTTCTCTCTCATTCACTCCATTATATCTCTTTCCCTAACTGCATATCTCTTTCTCCCCCACACTGCCTTACATTTCTCTCCCCTGAACCCCGTATCTCTTTCTCCCTATCATCTACATATATATTTCTCTCTACCTCGCTCCAAATCTCGCTCTTGCACCCTATCTTTTCTCGCTCTTTTTCACCACCAAATCTTTCTCCCTATCTCTATCTCCGTCTTTTCCCATATGTCTCTCCCTCATACTATATATCTTTCCCTCACCCACTTTCTCTCTATGACCTCCATATCTCCCTACCTTTATATTTCTCTAGTGCTTCATATCTCCCTTTACCTCTTCCCAAAAATATCTATCTCCTTTACTTCACATCTCTCTCTCCCTTACTAAATAAATTTCTATAAAACTTTCTCGGTAACCCCACATTTCGCTCTCCTTCACTCATTATCTATTTCCCTCATACTCATATTCCTTTGTCTCATGTCTCACTCACCTACGCATCTCTCCCTCGTCCTATATTCCAGTTACCCTCTCCACCATATGTCCCTCTGTTGCATGCAAAGAGTATATTACAACTTATTCGGTGTATGTCACTCTAAGGGTTTAACGATCGATAGGGTAACCATCGTTAAATCAGTACCTTGACCAATCACAGATAAGCCCACCAAAGCTGAAGCAACATGGTTCACTTGCGGTAAGCATTGGCAGACTTGCCTACCTGTTGGTTGAGTACGGTGCACTCTCTCTAGCTTCTGCTTTGCCATCTGTCACCGTGGTGTACACTTATTATTATTCAGTCTGTACATATCTGTATACAGTGGGTGAAGGCAAATTATACATTATAGTCTACTATTGATTTTGTTTGCTCTGATTCCCATTACGACCAAGGCTATTCATTACCTGTGTTCGTAATACCCTCACCCTCCTATCTTTCTCTCCTTCAGCTCATTTCTACATCTCCCGCATCTCCCTCCCCCGCATCTCCCTCCCAAGCATCTCACTTTCCTGCATCTCCCTCTCCCGCACTCTCTCCCTCACTGTCAACTCTCTCTCACTACAATCTCTCCCTCACCGATTTTGAGGAGATACTGCTAAGTGAACTGGTGGAGATTATGATGTGTACATTGTCAAGGAAATTGATGCTCTTCGTTAACTATGGTTGATGTTGATAGCAACATTGATGACAAGAATAATGGCGCAACGACAATGATGGTTATGGGGAGCATGATAACGCTAATGGTGGTGGTGGTAGTGGTGGTAGTGGTGGTAGTGGTGGATGTGGTGGATGTGGTGGTGGATGTGGTGGATGTGGTGGTGGATGTGGTGGATGTGGTGGTGATGGTTGTGATAGTGGTGATGTGGTGGTGGTTGTTGTGATGGTTGTTGTGATGGTTGTGGTGGTGGTGGTGATTGTGGTGGTGGTGATGGTTGTGGGGGTGGTGATGGTTGAGGTGGTGGTGATGGTTGAGGTGGTTGAGGTGGTGGTGATGGTTGTGGGGGTGGTGGTGATAATTGTGGTGGTGGTGATGATAATTGTGGTGGTGGTAGTGATGGTTGTGGTGGTGGTAGTGATGGTTGTGGTGGTGGTAGTGATGGTTGTGGTGGTGATGGAGGTGGTGGTGGTGATACAGGTGGTGG
Organism: Cherax quadricarinatus; assembly: GCF_038502225.1. Lineage (NCBI taxonomy): Eukaryota > Metazoa > Arthropoda > Malacostraca > Decapoda > Parastacidae > Cherax > Cherax quadricarinatus. The sequence continues at coordinate 43,096,956 of NC_091312.1, forward strand.
TGGTGGTGATGCAGGTGGTGGTGGTGGTGATGGAAGTGGTAGTGATGTGGTGTTGATGGGGGTTGTGGTGGTTATGTCAGTTGAATTGGTGATGGTGGTTACCTGGAATCGCATCCTGAGGTCACCGCCCCCGCGGCCTGGCACAAGACCAGGTCATCGTTGCTAGCGAGATGCAGCTGGCTATTAGTGCCTGTCACTCAGTCCAGTGTATGCACCACAACCCGGCTGGTCCAAAAAAAATGTTTTGAGGAGTCTGTATAGTTCCTTCTCGAAAACAACTAAAGGTTTGTTGTTAATGTCCCTTATCCATCAAGGAAGGGTTTAGGAAGAGTCGAGGTCCCTTTGCACTTACAGGGTTCTCTCTCAGGGTAGCCATATTTACTCTAATTTTCATTGCAGATATCCAGCACCATCTACCAAGTCTCTGTTTTCGAATCCATAATTTCGGGGTGCAGAGTGGAATTTCTCCATTTTCTTCTAGATGTAGATTATGACTGATTTATCTCACCTACGTTCTAAGGAGAATAGCTCAAAACACTCTCGGCGCTCCCAGTAATTTAGGAACTTGAGCGAGTTTAAACGAACTGAGATTTCTCAGCACATTCCAATAATTTTGTCTGCCTTGAAGATGCTGTTAGCACACAGCAACAGTCTAGTGTAAAATATTTTTTCTTACAGTTGCCATAATAGCATTTTTGTGTTCTTTGAATATGATGTCTTCTGAAGTTCTCACTCCCTAGATCGTTCACATTTGACTTACGTTCTACTGAGAGGTTTCAAACCATACCACGGGTGGGGTTTGAACCCGCGGCCAGAGAGTCTCTAAACGCAGGTTCAAACCCCACCCGTGGTATGGTTTGTTTACAATCGTATCATCACGATTTCGTGAGTCATGTTGAGAGGTTTCACGTTTGTTTTTATTTCCTCTGTTCTTCTTTAACGTAGTAAATAAAATTTGTCTTAAGTGAACAATATATTGTTACCAGAAGATCACTATGAGACTAGATTATTTCAGTTTGGAGGTTCTGTGGCGTCTCTACATACCACTCTCATAATACATCGCTATGATTTATATTGGTATAAGCTACAAGAACATTGGTGGTGGTAGTGGTAGTAGTAGAGGTTGTGGTATCGGTGGTAGTGGTGGTGCAGTAGTGGTGGTTGTGGTGCGATAGTGGTATTGGTATTTGTGGTGGTGATAATGGTGTGATAATAGTGGTGGCGGTAGTGGAGTGGTGTTTGTTGTAATTGTGGTGATGGTTGTAATAGTGGTGATGATTGTTGTAATAGTGGTCGTGGTGGTGATGGTTGTGGTGATAGTGGCTTTCGTGGCAGTAGTGGTTGTGATGGCAGTAATGGTTTTGGTGGTGGTGGTGGCAGTAGTGGTAGTGGTGGTGGTGGTAGTAGTAGTGGTGTTGTAATAGTAGTAGTGGTGGCGGTGGTGGTGGTGTTAGTAGTGGTGGTAGTGGTGGTGCGGTATTGGTGATGGTCGTAGTGGTGTGGTAAGAGTGGTAATGGTGGCAGTGGTGTGGTAATAGTAGTGGTGATGGCAGGGGTGTGGTAATAGTAGTGGTGGTGGTAGTGATGTGGTGTGGTAATTGTGGTGGTGGTGGCAGTGGTGTTGATGGTAGTAGTGGTGGAGGTGATGGTAGTAGTGGTGGAGGTTGTGGTAATAGTTGCGGTGGTTGTGGTAATAATGGTGGTGGTTGTGATAATAATGGCGGTGGTAGTGGTGGAGGCTCTGGTAATAATGGTGATGGTTGCGGTAATAGTAGTGGTAGGTGTGACAGTAGTAGTGGTCTTCCTAGAGGTGGTAGTGGCGGTGGTGGTCGTAGTGGTGGTGGTGGTGGTAATTGTGGTGGTGGTCGTCGTGGTGGTGGTGATGGTGGTGCCACTAGTGGTGGTGTAGGTGGTAGTGGTTGATAATTACGTATTCATTACTTACTTGTCATGCATAGTTCTTCCACACTTTAATCTGTTATTCCGCTTCCAATTATAAGACTCTCTCTTCCTTGTCTCTCACAAGGAGAGATTATCTCTGTCTTCTCTCTCACTCCACAAGTTTTTTTTTTCACCCAAAAATATTATATCCCTATTGCTTCTTACAATAATTGATGTCTCTCAGAGTATGTCCCTCTAATCTTACCATTGTCTCTTGTTTGAGAGTATAATTTTTGTCACTCGCCTGTGAGAGACTTTCTTCCTGTCTCTCGTCTTCTTGATTCTCACCGAAGATTAGAATATTCTTCCTCTTGCGTCTAACCAAGTAGACAACGTCTTGTATCTCTCACTCATGGGAGCCTATCGTTCTCCTGTCTCTAACCTAAGCGAGACTATCTTCTTATATCTCACTCATTTATTTTCATTCTGCCTCTCTTCCAATAGAGACTATCTTTCTCTCATATTTCATCTAAGAGAGAGAGAGAGAGAGAGAGAGAGAGAGAGAGAGAGATCCTTCCTCCTGTCTCTTATTCAAGAGACTTTCTTGTCTCTAGCATAAAAAAATGTCTTTTTCGTGTCTTTCACCAGAGAGACTATCGTCACTCATCTAAAACGGTCATGACTGTGGACTGCAAGAAGGCCTTTGACACAGTTCCTCACAAGAGATTAGTGCAGAAGCTAGAGCATCAGGCGCATATAACAGGAAGGGCACTGCAATGGATCAGAGAATACCTGACAGGGAGGCAACAACGAGTCATGGTACGTAATGATGTATCACAGTGGGCACCTGTGACGAGCGGGGTCCCACAGGGGTCGGTCCTAGGACCAGTGCTATTTTTGGTATATGTGAACGACATGACGGAAGGGTTAGACTCAGAAGTGTCCCTGTTTGCAGATGATGTGAAGTTAATGAGGAGAATTAAATCTGATGAGGACCAGGCAGGACTTCAAAGAGACCTGGACAGACTGGACACCTGGTCCAGCAAATGGCTTCTCGAATTTAATCCTGCCAAATGCAAAGTCATGAAGATAGGGGAAGGGCACAGAAGACCACAGACAGAGTATAGGCTAGGTGGCCAAAGACTGCAAACCTCACTCAAGGAGAAAGATCTTGGGGTGAGTATAACACCGAGCATGTCTCCGGAAGCACACATCAATCAGATAACTGCTGCAGCATATGGGCGCCTGGCAAACCTGAGAACAGCATTCCGATACCTTAGTAAGGAATCATTCAAGACACTGTACACCGTGTATGTCAGGCCCATACTGGAGTATGCAGCACCTGTTTGGAACCCGCACTTGATAAAGCACGTCAAGAAACTAGAGAAAGTACAAAGGTTTGCGACAAGGTTAGTTCCAGAGCTAAGGGAAATGTCCTATGAAGAAAGATTAAGGGAAATCGGCCTGACGACACTGGAGGACAGGAGGGTCAGGGGAGACATGATAACGACATATAAAATACTGCGTGGAATAGACAAGGTGGACAAAGACAGGATGTTCCAGGGAGGGGACACAGAAACAAGAGGCCACAATTGGAAGTTGAAGACACAAATGAGTCAGAGAGATAGTAGGAAGTATTTCTTCAGTCATAGAGTTGTAAGGCAGTGGAATAGCCTAGAAAATGACGTAGTGGAGGCAGGAACCATACACAGTTTTAAGACGAGGTTTGATAAAGCTCATGGAGCGGGGAGAGAGAGGGCCTAGTAGCAACCGGTGAAGAGGCGGGGCCAGGAGCTAGGACTCGACCCCTGCAACCACAAATAGGTGAGTACAAATAGGTGAGTACACACACACACACACACACACACACCATTAAGTATATGTACCTGTTACAATGAAATTCATTCACAATCCGTATTACAATTGTCGACCTTCATGCAGGCTAAGAGTGTTTCCACGAAAACTTTTTACCATCAAATGTAAACCTCTCTATTTATTAAACCCACTTAAAAAATTTTTTTTTTTACACTATGAATATCTTAACGATTTAAGAATTAATAAGTGTTCATTAATGAACAAAACCCCGTTTTCTCCCTTATATCTAAAATATTTAAAGTGTATTGTGTATTTACGTGTTGCAATGATTAAGTGATAACTTAGTGTACACTGTGGTAACATTAATTGCGTAAATACAATATAAGAGTTCACAGGATACAATTAACCATGGCACTACAAATATGCAATGCAATATCTTGTAAGACGATGACTGATGAAGCCACTGTGTGGCGAAACGTTTCCTGAATAAAGATTCCCATATGCTGCATAAGTGTTTCAATCTTCAACTTGTCGGTTTTTCAAACCATTCATCACAAGACGATTTATAACACTAAGCAATACCTTCATCAACGAGATCAACATGGAACAGTAATAGCGACCATCAGATACCCTATGGTGGACACACACAGGTTCTAAAACCAAAGTCCCGTTTGCAATGCCTGACAGTATAATTCTCGATAGCCAACGGCACAGAATATCAAAAGCCAGGTTCTGGACAAAAATGGTGTCATGGCAAGAATATCTTCCAACATGCACAAGACAGCCATACTGATCCTATGGAAGACCTTACACATCGACTCACCAACAGAGATGTGTAAGAATGTGCAAAACCGTATAGGAACTTTTGAAGCGAAGAGAAGGGAAGTTTGAGCCAGCCAGCAGCAGCACTTCCACACTAAATCAGTGACAAGCAATGACCCAGAGGAAAGGAGTCCACTAAAAGTAATTTCTAGAAGTTCCTGAGAAACTAGCTAGGGTGAAGGATAATAACAGAAACACTGTTCAGTCACATATAAACTTATAGTTAATTGGTGTCATACAATAAAGAATAATGACAAAAGAGGTCACACAAGTGAGAAGGCCATGCTTCTACTTGTCCCAGCTAATAGGAAAAAGCATGAGAAAGTCAACCAGAAAATTGCAGCTTGTTAATCTGGCCACTTGACACGGCCATACCTCTCTTAAAAAATAAACTACAAACATCCTATACATTTCTGTAGAAATTGACAATAGTATAAATTTTGAACATTAAAATGGTATAAAATACCGACAGGTTGTTAGGTAAGACACATAGGCAACAGTTAGGTATCTTTATTTCGAAACGTTTCATACTATGGAACAATGCTCTTCTCCAGACTGAGGGACTGACCACCTCATAACTTTAAGGGTGATGGACTGATTACATCGTCTTCAAGTATCTTCTGCTTCTATAAACTTTTCTGTACTCGACTGAAGAAGCCTACTGTGTAGGCGAAACGTTTCGAAATAAAGATACCTAACTGTTGCATATGTGTCTTACCTAACAGTATAAATTTTACAAACGACACACGCACACACACACACACACACACACACACACACACACACACACACACACACACACACACACACACACACACACAGAGTAGTCAGTAGTCAGCCACAGAGTAGTCAGGAAGTGGAATAATTTGGGAAGCGATGTAGTGGAGGCAGGATCCATACATAGCTTTAAGCAGAGGTATGATAAAGCTGACGATTCAGGGAGAGTGACCTAGTAGCGACCAGTGAAGAGGCGGGGCCAGGAGCTTGGACTCGACCCCTGCAATCTCAACCAGGTGAATACAACTAGGTGAGTACACACACACACACACACACACACTATATTTAAGAGGAGACTGGATGGGGTATTGAACAGTGGGTCTGGTGGTAACAGGGACGGCGCTTTATTGCTGAGCTACGAAGCTGTTAATAGGGTGTTTTTGGAAGCAGAACTACTGTTTATGTTTTCCATCAGTGGCCACCGTCTGCGACACTAACGTCACGTACCACAGTCCCAGTCGTAATACACGACTGTCAATGAATTTATAGACTACATAGCTTTGACGGGGGGGGGGTGAGAATACATTAATATGCGAAAACGTCTGGGGCGGTGGGAAGAAACAGTATTCATAGATGGTGCCACTGACGGAAATTATGAACATAAGTTCTGTTTCGGAAATCTTCCTATTAAATGCCTCCGAGCTCAGCGGTAAAGCATTGGACCTGCTACCACCAAGACCACGGTTCTGTATATTCACTGACAGTCGTTTTTCAATTTAAGTTGCATTTAACCCTAGCCAGTGTCTGTTTTGCCCGTTCTCAGCCATTAACCCTTTATAAATTGCTACCCACTGAGATGCCTATTTTTCAGAAATTATCCGAGTGTTTATCGGACACTTTATGGGAATACTGCAAACACACACACACACACTTACGATAATGTTCTTGAAACCAGGAGAGAGCGGATCTAGTAGCGGCCAGCGAAGTGACATTCCAGGAGCTGTGAATCGAGCCATACAAAAACATATAGGTGTCTACATGTATTTAGTGACTACACACTCACAAACACGCGCACAGAAAAAAAAAACTGAGCCAGTGTATACTAGACAAGGTCTCTCACTATAACAACCCTTTTTCAGGTAGTACTGAGTAATAACACTATTAAATACGAGTACACTAAGTGTGGTCAGGTGTAGTGGTGCAAAGGCAGGTGTAAGATTACACGATATCAGGTTCAGAGGTCGGTGTTGGGAGTGACTAGGAGGCTGGTGGGTAGAAGAGAGATACAGATGCAGAGGTTTCATTGTTACAACTTTTCGCTCTCTACAGAGAGCAAAACGTTGTCATGGTAAAAGCTAAATCTGCATCTGTGTGTAACCATTAGTGTGGGCTGCATTCAGAAAGTGGGTGGTGATGAGAGCAGGTCACGTACATACAGGAAGTGGGTGGTGATGAGAGCAGGTCACGTACATACAGGAAGTGGGTGGTGATGAGAGCAGGTCACGTACATTCGGGCAAGTATCTCTCCATGTATGTTGTGCTGTGAATTCTTTGAGGTTGACATCCTGATTTTCTTCTATGGTGTTACTTGTTTTATTGACTGATGCTTGTAGGCGCCTTCTCGTTCTTTAATCCTCTTAACTGTGATTAAAGTGCTCTTACGCAACACGAGGTGTGTGTGTGCGGGTGTGAGTGCGGGCGTGTGTGCGGGTGTGTGTACTCACCTGGTTGAGGTTGCAGGGGTCGAGTCCAAGCTCCTGGCCCCGCCTCTTCACTGGTCGCTACTAGGTCACTCTCCCTGAACCGTGAGCTTTATCATGCCTCTGCTTAAAGCTATGTATGGATCCTGCCTCCACTACATTGCTTCGCAAACTATTCCACTTCCTGATTATTCCGTGGCTGAAGAAATACTTCCTAACATCCCTGTGATTCATCTGTGTCTTCAACTTCCATCTGTGTCCCCTTGTTACTGTGTCCCATCTCTGGAACATCCTGTCTTTGTCCACCTTGTCAATTCCTCTAAGTATTTTGTATGTCGTTATCATGTCCCCCCTATCTCTCCTGTCCTCCAGTGTCGTCAGGTTGATTTCCCTTAACCTCTCCTCGTAGGACATACCTCTTAGCTCTGGGACTAGTCTTGTTGCAAACCTTTGCACTTTCTCTAGTTTCTTTACGTGCTTGGCTAGGTGTGGGTTCCAAACTGGTGCCGCATACTCCAATATGGGTCTAACGTACACGGTGTACAGGGTCCTGAACGATTCCTTATTAAGATGTCGGAATGCTGTTCTGAGGTTTGTTAGGCGCCTATATGCTGCAGCCGTTATTTGGTTGATGTGCGCTTCAGGAGATGTGCCTGGTGTTATACTCACCCCAAGATCTTTTTCCTTGAGTGAGGTTTGTAGTCTCTGGCCCCCCTAGACTGTACTCCGTCTGCGGTCTTCTTTGCCCTTCCCCAATCTTCATGACTTTGCACTTGGTGGGATTGAACTCCAGGAGCCAATTGCTGGACCAGGTCTGCAGCCTGTACAGATCCCTTTGTAGTTCTGCCTGGTCTTCGATCGAATGAATTCTTCTCATCACCTTCACGTCATGTGCAAACAGGAACACCTCGGAGTCTATTCCTTCCGTCATGTCGTTCACAAATACAAGAAACAGCACCGGTCCTAGGACTGACCCCTGTGGGACCCCGCTGGTCACAGGTGCCCACTCTGACACCTCGCCACGTACCATGACTCGCTGCTATCTTCCTGACAAGTATTCCCTGATCCATTGTTGTGCCTTCCCTGTTATTCCTGCTTGGTCCTCCAGTTCTTGCACTAATCTCTTGTGTGGAACTGTATCAAACGCCTTCTTGCAGTCCAAGAAAATGCAGTCCACCCACCCCTCTCTCTCTCTCTCTCTCTCTCGTCTTACTGCTGTCACCATGTCATAGAACTACAGTAGGTTTGTGACACAGGAGTTCCCGTTCCTGAAACCATGTTGGCTACTGTTGATGAGATCATTCCTTTCTAGGTGTTTCACCACTCTTCTCCTGATAACCTTCTCCATTGCTTTACATAATATACATGTCAGTGACACTGGTCTGTACACACATAACCCGCACATAAAAGAGAGAAGCTTACGACGACGTTTCGGTCCGACTTGGACCATTGACAAAGTCACAGTGTGACTTTGTCAATGGTCCAAGTCGGACCGAAACGTCGTCGTAAGCTTCTCTCTTTTATGTGCGGGTTATTTGTGTATCGTTCCAGTCACGGTATTGTGCCTTTTTGTTATTTACTGGTCTGTAGTTTAGTGCTTCATGTCTGTCTCCATTTTTAAAGACTGGGACTATATTTGCTGTCTTCCATGCATCAGGCAATCTCCCTGTTTCGATAGATGTATTGAATATTGTTGTTAGGGGTACATATAGCGCCTCTGCTCCCTCTCTCAATACCCATGGGGAGATGTTATCTGGCCCCATTGCCTTTGAGGTATCTAGCTTACTCAGAAGCCTCTTCACTTCTTCCTCGGTTGTGTGTACTGTGTCCAGCACTTGGTGGTGTGCCCCACCTCTCCGTCTTTCTGGAGCCCCTAGTCTCCTCTGTGAACACTTCTTTGAATCTCTTGTTGAGTTCCTCACATACTTCACGGTCATTTCTTGTTGTCTCTCCTCCTTCCTTCCTTAGCCTGATTACCTGGTCCTTGACTGTTGTTTTCCTCCTGATGTGGCTGTATAACAGTTTCGGGTCAGATCTGGCAATCGCTGCTATGTCGTTTTCATATTGTCGTTGGGCCTCCCTTCTTATCTGTGCATACTCGTTTCTGGCTCTACGACTGCTCTCCTTATTCTCCTGGGTCCTTTGCCTTCTATATTTCTTCCATTCCCTAGCACACTTCGTTTTTGCCTCCCTGCACCTTTGGGTGAACCATGGGCTCATCCTGGTTTTTTCATTATTCCTGTTACCCTTGGGTACAAACCTCTCCTCAGCCTCCTTGCACATTGTTGCTACATATTCCATCATCTCTTTAACTGGCTTCCCTGCCAGTTCTCTGCCCCACTGAACCCCGTGTGTGTGTGTGTGTGTGTGTGTGTGTGTGTGAACTCACCTAGTTGTACTTACCTAGTTGTGGTTACAGGGGTCGATTCATAGCTCCTGGCCCCGCCTCTTCACTGGCCGCTACTGGGTCACACACCGCTGCACCATGAGCTTTATCATACCTCTTTTTAAAGCTATGAATGGATCCTGCCTCCACTACATCGTGTGTGTGTGTGTGTGTGTGTGTGTGTGTGTGTGTGTGTGTGTGTGTGTGTGTGTGTACTCACCTAATTGTGGTTGCAGGGGCCGAGACATAGCTCCTGGCCCCGCCTCTTCACTGATCGCTACTAGGTCCTCTCTCTCTGCTCCCTGAGCTTTGTCATACCTCATCTTAAAGCTATGTATTGTTCCTGCCTCCACTACATCATTTGCTAGACTATTTCACTGCCTAACAACTCTGTGACTGAAGAAATACTTCTTAACGTCCTTGTGACTCGTCTGAGTCTTCAGCTTCCAATTGTGACCCATTGTTTCTGTACCCCCTCTCTGGAACACCCTGTCTCTGTCCACCTTATTTATTCCACGCAGTATTTTGTATTTCGTTATCATGTCTCCCCTGACCTTCCTGTTCTCCAGTGTCGTCAGGCCGATTTCCCGCAACTTTTCTTCGTAGGACATTCCCCTGAGCTCCGGAACTAACCTTGTTGCAAACCTTTGCACTTTCTCTAATTTCTTGACGTGCTTCACCAGGTGTGGGTTCCAAACTGGTGCTGCATACTCCAGTATGGGCCAGACGTACACAGTATACAGTGTCTTGAACGATTCCGTACTAAGGTATCGGAAAGCTATTCTCAGGTTTGCTAGGCGCCCATTATATTGCAGCAGTTATCTGGTGATGTGTGCTTCCGGAGACATGCTCGGTGTTATACTCACCCCAAGATCTTTCTCATTTGAGTAAGATTTGTAGTCTTTGTCCACCTAGCGTATACTCTGTCTGCGGTCTTCTTTGCCCTTCCCCGATCTTCATGACTTTGCATTTGGCGGGGTTGAATTTGAGAAGCCAGTTGCTGGACCACGTGTGCAGCCTGTCCAGGTCTCTTTGTAGTCCTGCCTGATCCTCAAGTGATTTAATTCTCCTCATTAACTTCACATCATCTGCGAACAGGGACACTTGAGAGTCTATCCCTTCCATCATGTTAATTACACACACGTGTGTGTGTGTGTGTGTGTGTGTGTGAGAGAGAGAGAGAGAGAGAGAGAGAGATAAAATGGATGTTGTCTGCATGCATGTGTGTGTGTTCAACGATTACCAAGTCCTTCTTATGACTAATACCAACATACCTTTGAGCAATACGTTCCTAATAAATACTTATTTTTCTCGAGAGATTATTGCTTAGAAAGGCTACTTTCCTCTTGATTTTGCCCCAAGAGGGACAATCATCTTTATATCTTTCACTCAAAAGAAACAATTTCTCTCAATCCCACCTTAAGTTTTTTTCACTCGTGTTTCTTCCAAAATATTGACTATCTCCCTCTTATGTCTCGCGGGAGAGCCATTCTTCACTATTGTCAAATAAATTTACTTACGCCTCAAGAGACACTACTTACATTTTTTCTCCCTGAATCTCACCCCACGATATTTCTCTTCACTATTTCACAAGACAAATTCTCTTATCTCTTCTACAAGAGACTATTTCCCTCTTATTTCTTCCCCCGTGAGACACTCTCTCTGGTCCTTCCAGCGGTACTCTTCCTTCCCAGGTTGGTACTCGAAGTCTGCGGCATCTCATTAAGGCGACCCAAAACTTTTTCCAAACCTTTAAAAAACAAAGATTAATGAATAGCGGACACAAGCAGTTTCATTTATACTAACTTTTCTCTCCTAATTATTTCTTATGTCATAAGCAAATTCGTTAATTATATATTTGGCGACATCGACGACTTTAATGTTTTTAATAATGATTAAGCTTTCATTTATGTTATTTGCATTTTTTCCTCCTTCGTCTGCTTGTGAGATTCTTTGTAGAGATTTGGCCGATTGGCGTAAGTACTACGTAATTTGACGCTATTGGGCTTAAATAGCAACGCTCTTCTTGCCGAATAAAGTAAGCGAAAATTTGTGTATGCAATAATTTCGCAAAAATCATTCTGAACCTAACGAAAAAAATATATTTCATTGTGTTAGTTCATTATTAAATTATTGGAAACTTATTTATAATATATTAAGCTAGTTTAGGCGAAATTAAATTGCGCATGTTATAATAAGGTTAGATAAGTTTTCTAAGGTTCTTTTGGTACAAAATTATCAATTTTTACATTAACATAAATGAAAAAAATATATCGTTAAACGTATTAGAAAGGACCTAATTTTCAAACGAGTTCTTGCTATCTGACCAGTTTTACCAATTCAGCACAACATTATATATATATATATATATATATATATATATATATATATATATATATATATATATATATATATATATACGTATATATATATATATATATACATACGCGCACACACACACACACGCGCACACACACACACACACACACACACACACACACACACAAGATCAAAGCAAACAGGTGATATCAGAATATGCAAAACAACCATTGTGAAAGAATAGTGAAATTCCATGCGCATTCGTGACTTCTTACATTATCATTAAGTCACGAAAGCGATTGAAATTTCACTATTCTTTCACAGTGGTTATGCATAAATATATATATATATATATATATATATATATATATATATATATATATATATATATGGACGCAAATTCAGCTAATGGCAACTTTTCGTGAATTGAATATTCAATTAACATTCAATAACTATGGTATGCTTGTTCTGACCGTCTTCAAAATATTAATAATGCATTCTTTAAGTATGTTACCTGACAAGCTTGTGCAACTAGGCTAGATGCCGTGCTGTTCCTCCCTTAAATGAACGTGACTGACCTGACTAGGTTAAGGCATTGACTTAAGCTGGTGGGAGATTTGGACCTGCCCCGCATGGGCCAGTATGCCTGCTGCAGTGTTCCTTCTCTCTTATGTTCTTACCTCACACGTTTAGTCTGAGTTGGTGCAAAACTGTAATTTTATTGAAAGTGTTAAAAGAAAAAATTAGAAGAGTTGAAATCAGATCAGTTATTGGAGAAAACATTTTGTGAACTCCTTCAAATTTTCAACATTGATAGGCTTTATTAAAGGAAACCTTGGCTAATTTTAAGTTTCCAGTTTTATTAAGTAGTTTCCCATGCATTAACTAGAGAACGCTTCTTCTGCTCAGTTTCAGACCCTAAACCATAGAGTAATTTAGAGTAATTTAGAAAATGTAATTTTATGAAACTAAATTTTCTAAAAATCATAAAAAATCAAATATTTTTTATTCATAAAAGTTGTAACGTAAATATATGGAATATTAGCGTGAAAGGAAAATAGTAAAAAATAAATGATAATGAGGATAATGAGGATAGACTCATCGACACCATGCCTATCCCTTCTAGGGTAGGGTAGGTGCCTGAGCCCGAGCCTTTAGCTCATAAGACTGTCATTCCCATTAGCCCCCTTGGGCCGGGAATGGCAGACCAGAGAGGCCTAGCTTGTGGCTAGGCCTGGGGACAGTTGGTCCCAAAGATGAGGAGGTACTTGTGCCTCCTCCCATGGGAGACTTAGGTCTCAGACACTCCCTAAAGAGGGAGCCAAGGCCGGACCACCACTTGGAAAAGGCCCGGGCCGGGAGAATACCGGCTAATCTTTAATAATAATAAAATAATGAGGATAGACTGGACTCTATTCGGAACATTCTCAGCAACACTTTTCTTGTCTTTCCCCTAAAATTTCCTTTTTATCTCAAGAATGCCACATTTGAAAATAAATGGTATAAAATACCGACACAATGGAAACAAACACATATGCAGTTTAATGTGATCCTTTATTGACAACGTTTCTGTTTGTGACTTGAAAAAGCCCACTGTGTGGGCGAAACGTTGTCAATAAAGGATCACATTAAATTGCATATGTGTTTATGTTTCCATGCCACATTTGATTGGCTTCAAATTTTCACCGCTGGTGAAAATACGTTGCATAATTTGGACAATGTTACCTAGACCATTCCAAGATTTTGTTAATATATATGAACATGAGAAAGATTCCTCTTGTATAACTTTGAAGTTGGTATTTAGTGCCAATTTTATTTATAAGAAAAGTATAGAATTATTTAACTTTATTGAATTATTTCTGCCTTGATTTTAAGATGCCTAAGTTTTAATTTGCATTTTTTTAAACCAATTTGGTGTCTGGGAAGTAACTGGAAAATGCCTCTTCTAATCAGAAATAAATTACGATGTCTTTATTGGGTTATCCTGTGTTAAAGTACATACTGTTGATTTATGTATATTTAACATCAGTGTGAATTCTAAAATGAAATTATTATAATCATAACCATAATTTTTAATAGGGTGGACTGGTAAGCCAACGGAAGGCATCGCAAAAGTTCCAGCGACGGGTCATCATAGGATTAGAACCTGCGTCAGGAAACACTTTTCTTGTTTCCTCATCTTTCATAACCTAACCTGTGCGCGTTCTGAATATTACTATAAATATTACTCGTGAAATACTCAATGTTTTAAAAAACTTAATTACTTATGTGCATACTGAAGTCTTAAAAGTTGGAAAATCTTAGAAAAAGAAGTTTGGATTGATTTTCGCCTGTGTTAGCTCTACTTCGTGTTATTTTTTTTTTATGGAAGAAAATGCGAGAAATGGGATGCTGATTTTCAAATGACAATTTCTGAGTTCCTCATTCAGTTGGTTTCACCCTTCAGTACTGGTAACTTCATAATGAAAATTCAGAGCATGTTCAAACCAAATGTGCTTGTGAATTGTAAGATACTGGTCTCTCTGATGACAACAAAAGGTCGCCTCATTAGCTAGTCTTCAAAGCAGGTGTTTCTTAGTGGAAGCTTTGATTTAATTTAGGGAAGTGTTTGTACTAATTGGCTGTTTTTATTAAAGAAATTAAGATATTGGATTGCATGTGAGTACTTGGGAATACCAAATGTGATTCGCTCCATAATTTTAATGTTCATACTTTACATTAGACACGTGTGCCCCACACACTAATCTTTTCGAGTGCACTGACGTACAGGAGCCGAGGGGTTATAAAAAATGGGGATACATTTCTCGAATTATTTAGTGACTAATGTACATTTTTATCTAATTCAGTCTGAGCAAAATGCAAGGCTTTGTTAATTGGAGATGGGTAAAGTGAGCCCAGGGACGGGGAACAAATGTTGTATATCTCACTTAAGAACATCAGAGTGAGCACAGAACCAAGCATATCCTCAGAGGACACATCAAGCCAACAATCTTTGCAGAAAACGCGTAACTGACAAACCTACTATTAGTTTTTCAGAATCTCAGCAGAGTTTCACGCACTATTTACCACACATGTCAACTGTAGGCAGCACCAGCATAGACAGAGCGTGTGAAGATACTAACAGTAGTGTAGAGAATTAGGAGAGGAGGGAAACGGGTACAGAAGGGTACAGTTGGAAGCTAAAATTAAAGAAGAGTCACAGGAATGTCAGAAAGAATTTATTATCGCATGATGGCCAGAACACTAAAAGCCCTAGAGAATGAAGTGGTAAAAGCAATATCTGTGACTAACATGAAGAATAAACAAGAGGGGGGCTCACGAAGCCAGAAATGACCTGGTCAGGGCCAATTAAAGAGAGAGGAAAGGAAGTGAGATTCGACATGTAGAATCACAAATGCATAAGTCTAAATTGAGTGCTCATGCACGAACGTACACACACACATACCAGGGCCAGGAGCTATGATTCGACCCCTGCAACCACAATTAGTTGAGTACACACACACAGTAAACAACGGAACCTTACATCTGCCGA